>NC_071406.1:30298795-30636295 GCF_017976375.1 Cuculus canorus | reverse complement strand
TTGGTTTTGTCTCATCTTGCTATAGCCCTCATCATCTGTACACCTCTTGGGCTTCTCAGAATACAGCTCTGGGCCACCTTGAGATGAGAAATAACTAAACCTTAGGTTTCACGCAGCTGTAACAAGCCCACAACAACCACAGGCTAACAACAGCAATGCCCAAGGAGATCTGCACACCTGCTGGCAGAGAGCAGTGAGCCAGCTCTGCCTCTACCAGGTCTCCACATACTAGAGAATACCTTATTAAGAGACCAAAGATATTTTAAGGGTAAAACATCCAGGTGTTGTTGAGCTATTTCTTGAGTTTGAGAAGAACTGGCAGAAAATAAACTTCTATCCACAGTACTATCTACAAAAATAAACTACTATCTACAGTAGTTTGTTGAGGAATTTAAATTAGATCTGGCCCTTAGCCAAATTCAGCCATTAGAGAGCACTACGCTTCCTTGTCATTGTCTGTGCTTGTTGGGGAAAGTAAAGCCAAGAGGATGGGCACCATGTACAAACTCTCTGAACTCATGTTCTCCCTGTGAGCATCCAAAGTGTTCCCCCATCCCAGCAGAGCATCTATCCCAGGCAAATTAGTGCTAGATAGCTTAAAAATAAATAGAATAACACCTACAACTTCCTCTACCCTGTACACAAAAGCTTCTTTCTTATTCTCTTGCCTGGAGCACCCAGGCAGAAGGGAGCCTGACTCCAGCAGGGAGCAAACCAGACACTTCAGGCACAGCTTCTCTGGTTCATACGTGGTTTCATCTCTTCTGCAGACTCACAGAAGAAAGGCTGAAAAGAGGCAGTATAGAAAACAGATTGCATCTACTCCACACAGGGCTCAAGCGTTCTGCTACATGCAGTGAATCACTCCCATGTTCAAATCGGTACCTCTGTTTTTCTGCAATAAGATTCCTTTCCCCATCACACATGCAAAGCTATTAGCACACAGTTTCTTCTTTAACTTAGTGTAGCCTTCCAGGTTCTCCAATCTCATCCAAAACACAAAAAAAACAGAAGGCTTCTCCTTCTTTCCCAGAGAAACACTACTGGGATCCAGAATATACAATGAATACATAAATATTAAAAAAAAAAAACACAAAATCAAATTCACCAAAACAGAAAGATTTTTCAGACTAAGGGAAAAGGTCTTGCCTCAGGAAGAAAAATGGTCATTGCTGTGCTCCAAACCAGCTGCTTCTCCCTTACCTAACTCTCACCAGGCTCCAGACAGCCCATTAGCAGCCGATTTAAAAGTTTAAAAAGGAGTGCTAAAATGGTAAGTTGTAGAGTAGGTGAGTGTTTTGGTGTGGCAAAACCCTGCTGGGGAGGGGGGGGGTTACACTTCAGGCAGAAGAGGTTAAAACTAAGGTTAACAAAAACCTTACTAGCTCAAAAATCTTTATTTTTTCTTGTGAAAACTTTTAGAAATTTGAAGCCACTGATGGTTTGTTTGTATTCTTCTCAGCAGATTAGTATATTCTAGGCATTTCTGTATTTGACCTTCATTTTCCCTCAGTTGTTGTCTGGAATACACATTTACTACAAGCCATGCAACTTGGTACAACTCTATTCTGACTAAGCTCTTAATTTTTTTTTTTTTTCATATATTCCTAGTGCTGGTTGTGCAAAGTGGGAGGGGAAAATATTTTCTTTTGTTTACAGTTGTAAGTTACCTTCTGTTGTGACTCCAGATGCTGGAATGAAGTCCATGGAAGAGTATCTTTCATCTTGAGACAAGAAACTAATAAAAACATTAATTTCTATTTTATTCACCTTTGCTTGGACAAAGCTGCATTCTTGAACAAAAACAAGGATTTTGCTTAAAAAGTTATTCTGCTGGCTTTGGTTTCCCGGGCTATTGCCAGGAATCTGAGCTGAAAAGATGTGGGAAGAGTATGCTTTATGAAACAAAGAATGATAATGAGGAAAATACACTGCTGGGTTACAAATACAGGTGGTTTTAGCAGCTGATGCTAGTAAAGCCTTTGTCAGGACTTCTATTGCCTTGTTCTGACTTCACAGGGCAGGGCAAGAGAAGGAAGAACAATTATACACAAGGGGGCTTTTGGCCTTTAAGCTCTACCCAGGAGCTATTGGACTGTGCTAGTGGAGGCTTCAGGTTAAGCTGTGTCCCAGAGCTTCTCTGCAGGATAGGCTGGGAGGCATACTGATTCAGCAGGTACAATTTTAGATGTGGTTTGCATCGCCATTTTCAGGGAAATCACTCAACTCTTTGAGCTCAAATTCAGACTGCAAATGTATTTTGTACCTGAGACAAAGAGTATCTAGCAACACTTTGACCATCTCTAAGAGAGGAATGGTAGGGTGACGGCCCTCAACCTCCTCACTGCCCTGGAACAGCTCAGAGGTGAGAGACCTAACCTGGTGAGGCTCACGCAGCCACAGCCAGATTTTGCATGGGTTATTGCATCCTCTGCATGCCCCACCTGCCCATAACGTGAACTATGGTTTAGTAGCTGTATAAGGCGAAATGTTTTAGATCACCCATATGAAAACAGAATATTACCCTCACTTTGTGCCTCACCCTCACAAGCATTTTTCACCAAAAGTTCTCAAAATCAGCGGGTCCCTTTGTATTCCATAGAAACAACCCTGATCTTATTACCCCAGAAACTGTATACACATGTGTTTCTTATGTAGTACAGAATAGTTTCAGCTACAGAGTTCACAGTCTAAATACACAGATTAGACAAATCAAGAATGGGAAGAGAAAAGAAGGGTGAAACTTCTTGCCCAAGATCAATGATGATACCAAACCAGTTCCACTATGATGTCCCACTGCCCTTTGCTGGATCACGGTATCTTGCACTGCTTTAATTGCTCCAGATAATTTTAATTAAGCCACATTGAACTGGAAGATGATGATTCTTTTAGATCCTGACATTAATCTTAGCAGGCTGCATGCCCTCTTGAAGTAGTTTTGTTCCTTTCTTAGGTTTCAAGTCAGCAGAAGTGGATCTTCAAAGGTAGAACTCATCACTGGCAAGGAGATGTGGGTATGTTTGGCATTAAAGGACTATTTTGACTCTTTCACACTGCCTTACAACTTTAGTAGATGCACAAAATTTTTTAGAGTTTAGTCAAATTCTGAATCTGAGGAACACCTTTTCCCAATATTCTGCTTCAGTTCGGAGAAATATCTTGTCACAGAGGGAAAAAGGCCAGAACCTCATTTTCTGTATCATAGAATCATAGGATCAGTAAGTTGGGAAAGACCTTTGAGATTGTCAAGTCCAACTGTACCTGTCCACCACTAAATCATACCCCTAAGCACTTCATCTACCCATCTTTTAAACACCTCCAAGGATGGTGAGTCAATCACCTTCCTGGGCAGCCTCTGCCAGTGGTCCATGACCCTTTCAGTGAAAAAGTTTTTCCTAGTCTCCAATCTGAACCTCCCCTGGAGCAGCTTGGGGCCATTCCCTCTCATCCTATCACCTGTCACCTGGGAGAAGAGACCAAGACCCTCCTCACTACAACCTCCTTTCAGGTAGGTGTAGAGAGAAATAAGATCTCCCCTCAGCCTCCTTTTCTCCAGGCTAAACGACCCCAGTTCCCTCAGCCGCTCCTCATAAGACTTGTTCTCCAGCCCCTTCACCAGATTTGTTGCTCTTCTCTGGACACACTCCAGGACCTCAATGTCTTTCTTGTAGCGAGGGGCTCAAAACTGAACACAGAATTCGAGGTGCAGCCTCACCAGTGCTGTGTACAGGGGCAGAATCACTTCCCTAGTCCTGTTGGTCATGCTGTTTCTGATACAAGCCAGGTGGCTGCTGGCCGCCTTGGCCACCTGGGCACACTGCTGGCTCATGCTCAGTCAGCTGTTGACCAACACCCTCAGGTCCTTCTCTGCCAGGCAGGTCTCCAGCCCCTCTTCCCCAAGCCTGTAGCGCTGCATGAGGTTGTTGCTTCTCAAGTGCAGGACTTGGCTCCTGGCCTCGTTAAACCTCATCCCGCTGGCCTCAGCCCATATATCCAGCCTGTCCAGATCCCTTTGCAGAGCCTCCCTACCCTCCAGCAGATCAACATTTCCTCCCAGCATTGTGTCATCTGTGAACTTACTAAGGTTATACCCAGTCTCCTCATCCAGGTCACCAACAGCATATTGAACAGGACTGGACCCAGCACTGAGCCCTGGGGACCTCCACATGTGACTGGCCTCCAGCTGGATTTAGCTCCATTTACCACCACTCTTTGGTCCCAGTCATCCAGCCAGTTTTTAACCCAGCAGAGGGTGCACCAGTCCAGGCCAGTGGCAGCCAGTTTCTCAAGTAGGATACCATGAGATACTGTGTCAAAGGCTTTACTGATGTCCAAGGATACTACATCCACAGCCTTTCCCTCATCATCAAGTGGGTCACCTTGTCACTGAAGGCCATCAGGTTAGTTTGGCAGCCTTTCATAAACCCATGCTGAGTGGTCCTGATCACTCAGTTGTCTTGCATGTGCTGTGTAATAGCACTCAACATGACCTGCTCCATGGTGTTCCCTGGCACTGAGGTCACACTGACAGGCCTGGAGTTCCCTGGATCCTCCGTCTGGCCCTTCTTTTAAATGGGTGTAACATCAGCCAGCCTCCAGTCAAGTGGAACTTCCCGTCAGCCAGGACTGCTGGTAGATGATGGTAAAGGGTTTGACAAGCACCTCCACCAGCTCTCTTAATACCCTCGGGGGGATCCCATCTGGCCCCATAGACTTGTGAATGTCTAATTGGCCGAGCAGGTCTTTAACCATTTCCTCATAGATCATGGGAGCTTCCTTCTGCTCTCCCTCCCTGTCTTCTGGCTCATGAGACCGAGTACCCAAAGAACATCTTACCTTACTATTAAAGACTGAGGCAAAGAAGGCATTAAGTATCTCAGTCTTACCCTCATCCTTTGTCACTAGTGTCCCCCCTGTGTCCAGTAAAGGATATATATTCTCCTTGGCCCTCCTTTAGTTGTTGATATATTTGTAGAAAGATTTTTTTTTTTTTATCTTTCACACAACTGGCCTCTCAAAGTTCTAGTTCTGATTTTCTCTCTACATGATCTCACTTCATCCCTGTAGTCCTCCTGACATGCCTGCCCTTCTTCCAAAGCTCATATACCTCACTCTTTTTTCTGATGTCCACCCAGATCTCTCTGTTCAGCCAAGGTGATTTTCTCCCCCGATGTCTCATCTTCCAACGCAAGGGGACAGCTTGCTCTTGCGCCACCAGGATTTCCTTTTTAAGGAGCATCCAGCCCTCCTGGGCTCTTTTGCCCTTAAGGACTGTCTCCCATGGAACTTATCATAGTATCATAGTATAGTTAGGGTTGGAAAGGACCTTAAAGATCATCTAGTTCCAACCCCCTGCCATGGACAGAGACAATCCACTAGACCAGGCTGCCCAAGGCCCCACCCAACCTGGCCTTGAACACCTCCAGGGACGGGGCAGCCACAACCTCCCTGGGCAACTTGTTCCAGTGTCTCACCACTCTCATGGTGAAGAAATTCTTCCTAAAGTCCAGTCTAAATCTGCCCCTCTCCAGTTTATACTCATTCCCCCTGGTCCTATCCCCACAAGCCTTTACAAATAACCACTCTCCAGCATTCCTGTAGGCCTCATTCAGGTACTGGAAGGTCACTCTAAGATCTCCTCTGAGCCTTCTCTTCTCCAGGCTGAACAGGCCCAACCCTCTCAGCCTGTCCTTATAGGGAAGGTGCTCCAGCCCTCGGAACATCTTTGTAGCCCTCCTCTGGACCCATTCCAACAGTTCCATCTCTTTCTTATGTTGAGGATTCCAGAACCGGACACAGTATTCCAGATGAGGTCTCACAAGAGAAAAATAGAGGGGCAGAATCACCTCCCTTGACCTACTGGTCACTCTTCCTTTGATGCAGCCCGGGATATGTTTGGCCTTCTCAGCTGTGAGCACACATTGCCGGCTCACGTCGGGCTTCTCAACAACCAGCACCCTGAAGTCCTTCTCCGCAGGGCTGCTCTCAATCACATCATCTCCCATTGTGTTCTGGCCTAGTTGAGCCTCATGAGGTTCTCAGAGGCCCACTTCTCCAGCCTGTCCAGGTCCCTCTGGATGACATGTCATAATTCCAGTGAGGCGACTACACCACTCAGCTTGGTGTCATCTGCAAACTTGCTGAGGGTGCACTCAATCTCACTGACTATATCATTGATAAAGATATTGAACAGCACTGGTCCCAGTGCAGACCACTGAGAGACACCACTCATCATGGATCTCCATCTGGACTTCGAGCCATTGACCACTACTCTCTCAGTACGACCATCCAACCAGTTTCTTATCCACTGAACAGTCCACCATCAAATCCACCATCAAATCCATATCTCTCCAGTTCGGAGAGAAGGGCGTTGTGGGTGACCATGTCAAAGGAGAAGAAACATACCTTTTTTCTTTGCCTGTTTGGCCCCTTCCTGAAATGGTTTGAGATGTTTTTATCTGCCTTTGTGGCAAAAGGACATGGCTTCCGTTCTGAGAGGGAAACCTAAATATCTGTCAGATTCCTCAGTGGACAGGCATCCTTCTGGTTCCTTTGGTCTTGCTCACAAATCCAGTTGAGCAAGGAGAGTCCCGTGTGGGTGCTGGTGGGCTCTGGACCAGGCTGAGGCCAGATGAAGCAAGTTGTCCTTCTGCCCAGGCACTTGAACAGCAAGAGACAAATGTGAGCAGGAATCCAAATTTTGTCTGGTGAGAGATTATAAAAACCCCTCCTCTAAATCAAGACAGGAAGTGTTAGAAGATGACTGCCTGCTGCCCCCCACCCCTGAAGGGGCAATATGGGAACAAAAGCTAAAATAAGTTTGATTTTAAGGGATCCCAAATGAATATTTCAGTTTGTCACACAGGCTGCCAGTCACTTCAAGCGTCCCCAAGCCAAGGTGAACAGACTGCTAGGCGCCATGGACAGAGGCAGCAAAAAAGCCACTTGCAAACCTCATTCCCCGGCACCTTGCTGAAGAATGCATGGGTCTCAAGAGGAGGGCAGTCATGTAGGTTGCCAGGGACAGATCTGTCTGCCAGTGTGGCTGGTTCCTTTTGTGAACTGGCAGAAATTGTGAAATCCCACAAACTGTTTAGGTTCTGTTGATTCAGCCTTTATCAATGAAAAAGTGATGTTTTGCTGGGTAATTTTTCATCAGCTCTAGTTGCATGCTACAGCTAATTAGATGGTGGGGTGGTCATTGTTACCACAGGCACTTACTTCTGCCGTATTGTACAGGAAATACAGTACTGGCTAGTAGGGTGAGCTCTGGAGACTTTGTCCCGCACACTGTTATACACCTGGAGATCTAACGTTTGAATACTTCATAAGTGAGATAACACCAATTCCTGCAAAGAGAATGTGGGCAAAAATCCCACAAGTTATGCCTGAAGAAGAGCTGATTAGGGATGCCAAGTTTTGTCCTTGTGTAAATTTACAGTTGGTGGCATTTCCACTGTAAGCGCCATTGTCAAGATTTTAGGATTGGATTGCAAAAAAAAAATGCATTTGACTGAAACTTGCCATTCAACTTCTCATCATCAGAGTAAAATACCATACTGTACCAAGAATGAAAAGAGAGAGAGAGAGAGAAAACAACAACATTTAGCAGGTTTTAAAATTATGCAGATATTTTTAATGGCTTTGGAGTATTCAGACACTCACTCATATGTCAGAAAACAGATTTGATTTATAGGAATGACATTTGGCAGAGCAATTAATCCATACTATGTTCTAATCATGTTTGGTACAAGGAGATGAAAAAAAAGTCAAACTTAGGTTTAAAGCTGACTGTGCCAGGAATTATTTTCTAAGAAGGCTCAGAAGGGTTTTTAGTAAGCTCACGGACAAAATCTGGTCTTTTATTCCTTCCCATCTCTACTACCCAACAAGAGAATGCAGACTGCATCCCATTTTTCAGTTGAAACGCAACAGTTATTTCTTCTTGCCTCCACTGGAGGTGAAATGGGAGTCTGGACCTTTTTGGTTGCCAAGCAGATAAATCCTACTTCCCACGTTATTCCTCGGCCCTAATAATGTCTGAATGAAATTTTGAGAGGGAAACTATGGATGGCTCATCAAAAAACCTCAGGTTTCATCAGAATGAGGATTTGCCTTTGCATGAGTGCCCTTTGGTCTGATTTGTTTTTCCTGGACTGAAAGTTTCATTGGTCTTCAGTTTATCCAACTCAGAAATATTACTTGAGATGGAAATGTTGAGACCTGGCACTGCTTGGATCTCAACTGCCAGAGCCTTCACATTTGGCTAGGGGGTCTCATGCCACAGAGAGCAGCACTGCTGCTCAGGCACCACCAGCAGTCTCCACTATAGGTCCCCCCCAGGTCCAAGGGGGGCCTATTCTGCAGCTTCCCTCCTGGGTGCAGAGTGGGACCTTTTTATCTGAGGGCTTAGGCCCCTATGTCCCCAAAAGTGGTGTCCTGCTGGGACCCAACAAGCTCACCTGGGAGGGCATGGCCAGACTGCTCACTTGCCCAGCAGTGTCAGTCCTTGCTCCTCTAGGAATACCTATGGCTGCTGATACCTTCCTCATGCTGTGCTGGTTCTGTATAAAGCATAAGCATCTGTTTCTTTTATTGCTGTTTGAATCCCTGATGATGAGTTCTGCAGAGATGAAAAACAGCCCTGTGTTTCTCAGTCTGTGTGACAGACGTGACCATTAAGAAAAGCTTCTCTGACAAATCCATTCTAGAACACAAGAGCAAGCTCTACATTTTAGTTTTTACTCATGGACACTGCAGAAGCTGTACGTTAGCTTGCACAGTAACTGCACCATGTCTAACACAGTATCAGTGCCAGTTTGCCAAAAGAAATCTCTAAGTCTATTCTGCCTTAAATCTCTCAGAATTAAACATAAGGGCTGTTCCACAGCATACCAACGCTAGATCTGTACTTGAGTTTGTACCATGGGCTGCTCTCCCCTGGTGGTTAAGCATTCACCACCAAATCAAAAAGGTTCAACAGTTTAATTTTCCTGTTATTGGATTTTTTTAATTGTAATTTTTAAAACCAGACCTCCTCCCTCTCTAAGTCTATTAACTCCCCTTCACACCCCCATCTTCAGAAACTCCTGCTTAATTTATTCGCAGATGAAAACATATTCCTCTACACTCCTTCCAGGATAGCTTTAAAAATACTAGGTTAGACTTTTAAGACAAATAAATAATTATTTTAGCAGATTTGGTTTAACACCTGCTATGAAGATTGCAAAACCATTCATATTCTACCTATAACTCAATTTTCTCAGACTCATAACTCAGAAAAAATTTGCCTCTGGGTTTAATAACTTCCATATTCTTTTTTTGTCTGGAGATGTATCATTAAATATTATTACTACTGGAGGTATGTTTGGGCAATACCTTTCAGCCGCATTTCAACTAAAGGGAGAGAGAAGAAAAATTCTGACCATATGCACTATTTTTGGAAGACAAGTACAAAAAAACAGTTGGCCTGAGCTAGAATCTACTGAAAATTATACCTCTAGAAAAAAGTAAGGTAGGAGAGAATAGTTCAAAGACATTGAGCAGTGACTTTAGGTCTGGTGTAGGAGCCACTGACTCTTTCTCTTGCAGCCAAACAAGGATTCACCGCTTCACACCTTTGTGCCAGCTCCATCACTCAGCTGTACTGGCTCAGCAGGCCAGAGTGCTTGGGGCGGTCTACACAGTGGGGCTGTAGCTCTTCCAGGGAATGGGGTATACCCCAGCATCCGTGAAAAAGCACAATAACATTACCATACAGTAAAATATCAACATGAAGAACTGGAGGAAAAATAATGGCAGACAAAACCATTGATCTCGTGTCTTGTCATTCCTGCGACAAATATGACTGCACTCTGCAACAGTTTTTCCTCAGTGGCGCATACAGATCTCTGCTGCAAATGCTCCTTTTGCAGCTCGAGCTGGTGGGCTGGGTGATGCCCAATGGAAGTTTCGGGGGAAACCTCTCCACGCTTTCCAGTTGGTACAGCCCTCTCTACAGGCAAAACCTCCTACCTACAGGGACTGCCATGGGTATGGATGGAGAGTTTCTCTCTGACACACGCATACGAGCTTCCTTACTGCCACAACTGAGCAACTTGTACATTTTGCTGTGATTAATCTGCCTTCAAAACTCTCCTGCCTTGTGCCTGCTGGAGGAGGAAGAACGGGTTGGGGCAGGCACTGAGGCTTGCTCCTCAGACCTCCCAGGCTCTGCCCCATGCCAACTCGGAGGCAAGAGCACCCACACAAGTGCTCCAAGGCTGCCACCCTTGGGGGACCATCCAGCTGGCCCAGCCTGGAGTGGGGCTGCTGTCTTCACAATGCAGGGGCCGATGGTTATGCCCAGTCTTCCTATTGCCTTTCTGTTGGAAAAAATCCTGCCTGTCCAGATGTTGCTTTCCAAGTGTCAAAGGCAATCCTGTACTTGCTTTGCCCCCTTCCCGGCAGCCGGCCTTTATTTAAGCACTGACTTTGATCTCAGCATGGTTCTCCAAGCCTCTTCAGTTTTTCTATATAAAGCCAGCTGCAGGATGGGTTACTCAAGGCAGGAATTCACAGATGACTTTTAGCACCAATAGTCTGACACAAAAAAACGCACAAAATAAAATTATGGAATAATAACCAAATGTGGCATTTCAAGTCCCCTGCCTTTTCCAGAGGAGCATCTCAGGCTATTACACTCCTACACAAGTAACTCAGAAAAAAATTGAAGCATATAAAGATCCCAAATCAATCAATATTTCATGTGCAAGTATGAGTTCTGGTGCAGTGCTCAGCTGAGTCAAGAGAAGGACACATATTTAGTCATAAGTAAGTCATAAGGCCATAGTAAGCATGCTTTTGCTAGAACACGAACCCCGATTTACACATTTGCACATATAATGAGATATTTTGCTGTGAAGACTTTCCATTATACCTGCCTGAAGATTTATCTCCTAGATTTATTGCTAATCCGTGCTTTTTCCCTGCACTAACAGAGACTGTCAGTGTCTGAGGAGTCATTATTTCTCATACAAGTACACAAAACTCCTAAGTGTTTCAGGTTTGATGTTACAACTGCTCACTGTCAACTTGGTATCTGCTGGTGCCAGTTATTCCCTCCACAAACTTTTTGTCAGAGCGCTTACGTTTTTGCTGGAAGGCTTTCAAATTCTCTTTGCAAGTTGAAATCCACATCACACACAGGCATATAGGCATGCACACACACTGCTTTAAATATCAACAAATCATACCACAAGCCTTTTCAAAACATCTTAAAGAGCTCTTCTCTTTTATAGGATAATGCATGTGGATTTTTTGGAGGATGCCTTACGCACTGGTTTTTGGTTGGGTTTTTTGTTGTTTTATTTTTTATTTTTTTTAATAATAGGAAATAGGTGTTTCCTCAGTGCTTGGATTTTGAAATCTGGAGTGTAGGTTCTTCAGTAGATGTGGCAGCATGTGGGTATTCTCTCCTGTTTTTAGAACTCAAGTTGCTATAACAACCCACGACATCTGTTCAACCCACTACCTAAGCAGCCTTTTTTTTTTTTCTTTTTTTTCTTTCTTTCCTTTTGGTTCTCCTATTCTTCTGAAGTCAAGTGCTTTGCTTTGATTTTTATTTAAGGAGCTAGCTTATGCTCTGGTGTCTATATGCAGAATGAGCTGAAAGAAGACAAAATCTGTGCTGAAAAGATCACAACTTTTGGAGAATATCTGGCTGAGTGGGATGAGTTCGGGGCTGGGCCCTGTTCCTGCTGAACTGAAGATTCACCAGTTCCTGCTGTGAGCTTGAAATTCACTGCCACAGCCTGTGAAAGTGAGGGTTTCTCTGCTAAATGACAGACAAGGCACGGACACTACGGAGGAGCCACTGACAGAACAAAAGCCAACAGATGGACAATCTGTATAACTGGCTCTGTATAATCATTATGTTCCCTTCTTAACAACCACTTTCCTCTCTTCTGGAGAAAATTTTTATTTTTATTGAAATTATTTTTTTCCAGACTTGGAAAGGGTGGGTAAAAGAGACAGATTTTTTTTTTTGTCCATACCAGAGCAGCCACATGTATCCTTCTCTCCTCTGTGGATCAGCCACCCAGATTTCATGCTTTGTCATACAGCACTCCCTGTGAAAAAGTGGAGCTCGACACTGCTAGAGTCCCTGACTGCAATGAGCCGTGGAAGATGTAGATCAGCTACCAAGTTCCACACACAAAAGAGAATGAGAACACAGCTATGGTTCCCATGAAGCAGACAGGACACTGGCTTCAGTGGGAGTATTTCTGTCTTAGGATGAAACATTTTGTCTGTGAGTTTTAAAAATACTTGGGACTTTCTATCCATATAAATCACTTTCATTAAAATTTGTTTTCCACACAAAATGCTTTTCACAAAAGCATTTGCATTTTCTCATCAGCCCAGCTCCAAAGCTCTCCTACTGTCGATCAGCAGAGAGCAGCACTAGGCATATGCATGTCTGTCCAGCCCCCACAGTAATGGCTTGTCAGAAACTGGGAAAGAAGATGGTATTTCTTAGGGGCCTCAGGCCAAGCACATTGAGTGTCTCAGAAGTGATGGAACAATGTTCACAATAATCTGCAGAGCAACCAACGCTCCTGTATGTAATTCTGCACATGATAACTTGTGAATGAACTGCAGTAAAAGGTGCTGTGTTGTGACCCAAACGCCTCAGAATTCGTGTCTCCAAACCAGGGCACTGCTGAGGGATGTGCTGAAAGCTGTAATCAAGGAGACGAGGCTCATTGTGGGTCAGATTTTCAGGCTTTGGTCTGCCATGTGAGCTCCGAAGGAACGTGGCATGGGGAAGCCAAGTTCCTTGTCATCTCATGTGGTTGGCCCTGCCTGGAAGGAAGCTCTCCAGCAGAGAGGTCACACAGCTAGCGAGAGGCCTCATGTGCTGCTGTGATGTACCACTACTCCCCTCTTGTACTCTAGATATTGAAGGCAAGAGTTCACAGGGACTGGTAGGCTCAGCAGGGCTGAGCCACACGGGCAGCAGACAGTGGCTCTTGGATCAGAAGGAGCAGTCCTGGTGGACAGGAGATGCCTCAAAGCTATCCCATGGACTGGGAGCATGGAAAGCCTCTGGAGAGGTCTGTTCTCCCAAGTCTCTTTCTCCTGTGCCACCACTAGACCTAATCTTAATTTTCACTTGCACCTGGATACAGAGCAATATACGTACCTACTGAGGAAAGCCAGACGTAGGAAAGGGGAAAGGACTTTCAGGGCTAACTGGAAGTAATCCAGTGCCGTGAAAGCTCCCATGAGGGGCAAGCAACCCGGTTTCCCATTTGTCTCAGGAAGCACAAGATAATTTTCTCTGAAATCACACCTTTCTCCTTCAAAGCTTCTGTGTATATTTGGTAACTTTTACATATGTCACTTCTGTACGACAGCCACAGCTCCCACCTGGAGTTTTGCAACATTGTCCACATGTTACCTTTCCTGCAGGATATAAATGTGTTACTGATACTATTTTTGCACTACAGAAAGAAAATTAGAGGAAAAGAAAGCTGAAGGAATGAAGGTGCATGCCAGCTGCCAAACTGGGGCTCACCTGGTGCAGTAGAAAAGAGAAAGATGAGCCACCTTTCCCCTTTACCTTGCACAGAGACAGGGTCATGAACACCATCGTGAGCTGCCAGCAATCCTTGTGCTGGTCAGGCTCCTGAAGACACTCGTCTGAACTGCCCAATCTCACCCCCAGCAGGTATCACTGGCCCATAAGGCTCATCAGCTGCGGTGCAGTGACACTTGTACCATGCTGAGGAATGTGGTGGTTCTCAAGGCATGGTAGGAGAACATATCCATATGTTTAGTTCTGCTTAATAGGGTGATAATTCCATTTTAATCTTCTTCAGTGCTACCCTGGGTTGTGGTAAATAAGCATAGGTCGGCCTTGCTGTGCTAGTTTACATGAGCTGAGGACCTGCTGTTCTGTGTAAAGAACATGCGATAAGCCATTACGATGTTTCCAAAGGCTGGTTCTTGTAAAAGTAGGAATTTTAAGGTTGGTCTGGTGGAAAACATGGGCACATGTAATTTTTATTCTTGCACACTGATTTGACTTGCATTCTGAGAAATGCTAGTGTGACAAAAGGTAACGTCTTTTCTTACTGATTTGGGCAGGAAAGAAGTCGTGTAGGCATCTGTTCATTCAACTGTCCTGAAAACCCAGGATTAATAGACTACGACTATGAAACCTGAAGACGAGTCAGCTAGAGTCAGACTTCATTGTAACTTAACACTCCAATCACAGTAACATGATCTGACCCAGAGCCTTTATTCCTGGGTGTAGGTTTTACACAAATCAAATATTAGGATTTATTTCATTGTAGAAATGGCCATTTTGATAAAAAATGACTAAATTCCTTACAAAAAGTCCAGTAAAGAAAGTTTTGAAATCTACCTTTTAAAGCTTTATTTCAAACTGTAATACTCGTTTTTACATCCATATTATGCCAGAGTTTGAATCTAGACAAGTCTAACAATCTTTTGAACATATCTCTGCATTGATACTTGGAAATCATACATCTAAAATGACAGTTCTTCACCTTTTACAATGCTGAACTAAAATCTTGGTGACTAACATCCTGGTAAGCATGGCTGTTCTCTAAATCAGGATCCAGAACTGGGGCTGGAATCCACTGGGTGTCTCAGGAGGTCACACTGTTTGCAGGGGAAGGTGTTCCAACCTGGGGACCAAGCAAAATTACAATTTCCCCAAATGTTTTGGGTGTAGGGTGGTATCATTTTGAGCTCTTTGAAGTAGGGTCCAGGGGCATTAAAACTTGGACTCTTCCATATGTGTAATCAGCATTGGCAGCTTTTTAAGCAATTCTTCTGTAACCCCGCAAGGTGAACATAAGAGATGGCCGGTGCTCCTTGCGCAGGTTTGGACCAAACACAGACTAACAGATATTTAAAAGTATTTTCATTAGGCAGCATTTCCAGCTGTACCACTAACACTGTTCAAAATGGAAAGCAATTCTCTTCCTGGCACCATTTCAGAAGATTTGAAATGCATCATCCTAATTACTGCCTTACAAATAATCCTGGATAGCTAGCTGGGAAGTTTTCAGTGCAGACAACAGATATATTATCATCACACTGGTATATTGAACTTTTTATGATGTCTAATATGCCTAGGTTATGAGTGAAAGCATCCTTTGCCACTGGCAGAGTACAGTCCCCTAGCACACAGACTGCAGGTTCAAACATTAGAGTGACACAGCTATAAACCCAAGGTAATTTTGTGGTAAAACAGTCTAGAAGAGTTGCCAGATCTGTCTGTGGACTACTCTTGATCATTTTGGATGGTGATTTTATTCGGTCTTTCCAGGAATTCATAGAATTCTTCCACATTAAATTAACTCTTTGCAGCTCTGTTTTTGTTACAGGGTAGCCAATTAATCTCAGGAAGCTCAGAGTTTCCTTTATCAAGACAGCACATCGATCTGTATCTGTTTCGAGCAGCAGAACTCAATTCAGACTTCTGCAGAGATCTGAATAACTCATTCTTTTCCATCTCCCCAAATTCCTTTCAGCTACTGGGATCTCCACGTTCCAAAATACCAACAGGAACTTTGTTCTTCTCGTACATGCAGCGTGGCTGTGGCAGTTCAGGGGATGCAGAGAATTCACTGGTTGAGCTGTGGATATGCCTGCTTTGGCCGTTATTTAAGGAGCTCCCATGCCAACTTTTCTCAGCATTGCCTTTCACTCATATGAGGTACATTCAACACGCAGAGTTGATTCAAAGCCAAAGCCTAAGTGAGTCCAAGTGAGTAAGTGTGATTCACGTGTCAAGAGATCAAAAGAAGTTTCAAGTGGGAAGAGCAGTGAGAGGTAAGAAAGTAAAGACAGAATTCAATTCCTCACACTCCTGCAATGTCTATACAAACATGAACTGAATAATGTAACTGAAAATTTTGCTAGCTGCCATCTGTAAACACTTGAGGCAGTAACTGCTTATCACCCAGGCTAGCAACGTGGACTGATTTCATGGTATTCGATTAATTTAAGTGCTCCCCCCTTCCCAATTTTTTTCTTTGTTTTTCCCAAGAAACAGCTATTTGACATAAACATCTTTGTTTGGCATATCACTAGGAGATCTGATGCTAATTATAATGCTGAACCCAGATGCTGGTGGAGGAAATTAATCTATGTCCTACGTAGTTTGTAGGGCTTGTTTTAGTAGGTTTGCCAAATATTTAGTGAAACCCTCATATGACTTTTATTATCTGGAGATAGATATTAAAGGGCCAAATACTGTTCTTATTCTCATTGGTATAAACCTAGACTGCTCCATGGAGGGAAATAATATAGTTACATTGCTAAGGATTTACATGACGTTAGTCTAGATTTACAATACTGTAAATACTCAACAGCAGAGCTAGAAAGACAAACCACGAATACTCCCATCATCTAAACCTAAGATCTTCTCTTAGTTGAAAAGCACAGTCTGGATCCTGAGCAAAATGCCGGTATTCAACATTTATTTTTCTACATTGGCATTACAGAAATTGCTTTCATTCTGCAAGCTGGCCTGCAGAAGGCACCTGTGGAACAACTGGCATCAAAATAACTCTGTCCAGAAAAGCAAAAGTGTTTCATTACAAAATAGTTCAAGCTACAGGCTGCTCTAGGGCCCAAAGTGCCTTACTTGGCTGCTTGGCTCACCTGAGTTTCCCACAACAACATAACACATCACCAGCTGAGGAAGGCCACTGGTGGTGGAAGCTGTGTGTGTGGGCAGGGGGACTCCAGGGTGAGCGCCTGCCTTGGACACACAGACTGCAGACATGAAGTCCCAGGAGGCACCAAGAGCCCAGTTGGGCTCAAGGGAAGCTCACACCCCCCACAAATGAAAACAACTCAGTGCCAGTAGGAAAAATAGTCCAACCAAAGAAAAATCTTTCAGCTGCTGAAAAATTGCCTATTTCTCTGTAGAAGACATTGGGGTTTGCTAATGTCCCCTTTCTCCACCCATTTTTACAACACAATATTTTCCTGTTGCAAAACTGGGAGGTGGGGAGCCATTAAAATAACTGGTATTTATCACACAGAAAACAAATGTAAGCTTTTGGCTCTAAGATTAAAACTATCTAAAAACCAAAACCACTCCACAACCTTTAAACCAAGAATCTCCAACGTCAGCATTCTCCAAACAGAAGCAAATCTATGTTGTGAGAAGCGTATTTTCCATGAGAAACCAAACTGACAGAAAATTTCCCACCCTACTCACAGACAAAACTGAGTAAGCCAGAAGAGCATCCCTGTATGCCAGCTGACATTTAAGGCAGTAGTATCATTTAAGCAATACAGACCTAAATACAGGAAATTTCCTTCGGAAAAAAATAAAAGCCCTGTTGAGAGCTGATAAACTCTGGTACAATGAATGGCTATCAACCCCCACTGGTCATCATTTGCAGGAAATGCCATAGCCCTCAACTGTTGTTATTATTTTAGGTAGAAAACACATATTAATACAGTAATAACATAAGTTTTTAATTTAAATAGATGATGTGGTTTCGTCTCTGGCGCTTAGAGTGCTTCGTTAATTGTAGTTACCCTATTGGAAATATACTTTTCAGAGAAGCACCAGGTCCTATAATTGTGAACCAGGCTGCTGCTATCAGAAGGAGTGAAGGGAAGGGTGCTTTGTAGCAAGACCCCTGTCAGTAAGACACGACTTCCCTTTTCATGAAACAGGCTGCGGAGCCCAACTCACAAGTTAAGAGATCCTCAGGGATCCATGTAGATCAAAGTAATTTACAGGAGCCTGAGGCTAGCTGTACAAACTCAGCAAAGTCCAGTTCTAAGTCTGACACTAATTGAGTGGGACAGATTTTAGGCAAACCAAGTTCCTGCTTTCTGCAGTACTTGGAAAGCCTCAATAGTTTGTCCCTACCCAGGTATGGTAAGCAACAGTACGGTAAGCAACAGCAACAAAGTTCTCTGTTGAGGGGATCCTATCCTTTTTTATTGCAGATTTGAAGACACTGCCACCAAATAAACCACTTCAAAACATTTATTGTCAATCTTACATCCTTTTGCTCTGATATTCTCTGTGGAGCTCTTTGTCACCTGAGTTTGCTCTGCATTTTGCCCAGACTACACAATTTTGATTTTTAAGTGTCTTTTTCCAGGAAAGAAGGGGCAGAAGTAATTTGGTACGTTAAAAGGCTAGTTAATTATCTTTCTGTGCAGCAACAAATTATTATCCTTTTTGTCAGACACTTTTGGAGCAGCAGAGGGTACACTCGCTTTTGATGTGGGTTTGGAGAGCTCCAGTGCTTTATGCACTCTTTTGGGCTAAAGAAAACATAACATAATTTACCTTTATGCAGCATGATTCCAATTTGGCAAAGTAAAGCAACGTTAATAAAGCAAGTGTGAAGTAAATCTGAATATTCATTATTTGCGTGGCAATATTTTCTACACTTCTTTGGTCATTATAGTATAAAAATGAGACCTTAGGTTTGCAGTATTCTGCTAGAAGCTGAGCTACACATCACAGCTCCCCAGTCAACACTATCCAGAAATCAGAGTTCCGTCTTGCTTTGCAAAGGAAGTCCTTCAACTAACACCTTGCGCTGCAGCTGCTGACAAAGTAAGCCTCTGTCCCTGCACAGGGGCCTGAGGGACAGAGATTTTGAACAGAGCACCTCTGAGCACAGAAGCCCCTAATGCACACCCCATACATTCAGGAATAGAGTCAGGGTATAGAGAATGCAGTTTACAAACTAGTCCATTTACCAGTCTAAATGGAAGAGAAAAGAGCTGGAGACAGCATAACCCCTCACATCTAAACTGAAACAGGGTTTCCAGAATCACAGAAATCACAGCAGAAATGTGGTTGCCGTACAGTTAAGAAACTGACTTCAGGTGGGCAACCTGCTCTGACAGATTTTGCATTAACATGCCAAACTGTACTTGCTAACACTTCACATCAAAAAAGCAGGTGCACGCATACACGCGCAAGCAGCAAACCAGGACTCTAAGCCCTGATCCAGTTGGAGCTCTAGCCAAGGAAGCATGGGACACTGCCAGGGTTCGAACATGAGGCTTGGCTCCAGAAAGGATGGGAACCACTAGACGACACACTTCTTTGGCACAGGTGGAGCCCAACCCCAGAGATCTGGAAGACAACCAAGTACAGACAAGCCACTACAGCCGGCATTCAACACAGCTTCACACAAGCGTCCTCCTGTAACCTTCTAGCTTTACAATCATTTGCATAGTGAACAGCAGTAGCAAACTGCGGTATGAAGAAGAGTAATACTTTCAGAAATCAGTGTGATAGATGGCCCTGTAGGATAATTCTTCCTACAGGTAAATGTCCGTTTATTCCTGTGGTATACTTTAGATTTTCATTTAGCCCACACTGAATGATATCAGAGGAGTAAGCTAACAGAATTGAAATGTTAACTGAGATTATTGATAGTGCCCTGTATCTAGTCCATTATAATCTCTGCCTAAAGATTGTGGAGTTCATAATAGCTAGCAATAAAATATTTTTGTCTATAAAGAAGGAAGATAACCACACACATATACTTTGCTTAAATGTACTCAAAGACTTAACATTTCTAAATATACAGTGCTTGTTCCAACTAATATGGCATTATTGTTTCATAAAGAGTTCCCTGCACTGTCCTTTTAGTTATAAATTCTATTTTTTCAAGGACAACCTAAGACAGAGTCATTTCAATTGCTGGCATTTATATCTCTAATAAACTGTAACATGATAATCAGGGACTGTAAAGGATTATTTTTTCTCTTACATTATCACAGAGCAGCCATAAAAGTACAAAATCCACAGAACCATGTGTACCTAGTCCTAATGACAAACACAGGATTTCATCCTTCTCGGATCAGCAAAACCCATAGATTGGGCCCCTGAGGCAAAACACTACAGTGGTTGTTACCCTCAAATATTTACTCATACTTCCTCCTTTCTCAAACCAGATGCCAAGCTCCTGCTGCCTCTTCACTTTCAAGAGTATTTGGCTCTTTCCTCTGCTCATGCTCTGTATAAGCAGAAATGCCCTGTGCACATTGCGCCTGAAGTCACATTTACATCAGGAAGAGACTGGAAGAAGAGGTGCCGCTTCTCTTTTACAAGAGTGCTTTGGGCGTTGGCATGTACATACACAAAGTAGGTGTTTTACTTCCTCCTCAAGACATATTTTATTGACTTATTTGTTATGCCTTCCTTTTACTTAGGGCGGACAGAAACACCCTGTCTAGATTCAATTTTATACATAAATCCAGCAACAGCAGCAGAGGAACTATGGTTCCCTGTGCTAATATTATGAGAATACAAGGATGGCTTCACTGCATTTATCCTGTGCCCCAGCCAGAGCAGGTATCCTTCTCCAAATGTTAATTTAAATGCAACAGGCAGGTGAAAACCTCCTTGTACAATTTACTTTGTCCAACTGATTTCCACTTACCCTGAGCGCTAGCCATCAAAACCATTTCCCCCATAACTCTATAAGCTTCTCCTTTGTCCTCCCTTTCTTGGATGTTCTTCCCTTTCCCTTTCTGTTTGCTAAATTCAAGCTATGGGATGAATTATTGAGAAATGGAAAATAATGAAAGGAAAGTACATTGAGGGCCAAAATGAAGCCAGGACAGGTTTGAGAGCAAGAAATACAAGCAGTACAAATAAATCTAAACAGAGACATAATTAGACTGTCTTTGCAACAAAACAAAGAAGAGCAAAACCACAAGTCTTTAGTAATAAATAACATTTTTGGACTTAAAGAGATTATAAGTGCTATGGAATTGAAAGTCAACATTTTCCTTCCATTCACTAGATCACATTTCTCTTACAATGGAGCCATTTTAATAGCTAATCACAGTCACCACGTCCAAGGAACAGAACAAGAAAACTGGCCTACAAATCTTCAGCTCTGCAATGTGACAGCTGTATGAAAGATTTCAGGGAGAGGCTGAACCCAGGCAAGGCACAGTGGGGACACCAGAGACAGCTGCAGCCCTGGGTATCTTTGCTACAGAACACTCTCTAGAGTCAAAGTCTGAGATCCACAGCCATCTGTGAAGCCAATAGCTAAAGCCTCTTTCATTGCAGCTTTTATTACTAATGGTTTTATCATTTCTCCATAGCAAAACAAATGCACTTTATATCCGTTTCTTCTTTGTATCATTTGATGTCAATGTATCTCTAGTTAATTGTGATTTTCTCTGGCATCCAGAAAATTATACAAAAGCTCAGCTCCATGGGCTACACCTAGTCATTTATACCAGCACAAAGCAGATGCAAATTGCTACAGGATCGGGATGGCTTTCCCTACCTGCTTGTCTCCTTGCAGGCAACAACCCCATTTCAGCCAGATGTGGTGATTCCAGCCTCAGACCTTTAACAGCTGCAGCTCTGCTCTGTCCCGTTCCCTTGCCAATGGGGCTGTCTATAAAGTTTTCAGCAAGACACATTTATTGAAAATCTGAGGGAACCAATGATTCATTAAATGCCCTATCAGATGTAAAATACATTTTGCACAGTCCTGCGAAGGAAATTTCTACACTAAGATTAAAAGAAGTCACTGCCAAATATTTCAGAGGAATAACGTTTATAGATTGAGACTGATTCCTTTCTCCCTGCTGAAGTTACAGCTGTACAGAGTCAGTGCAAGTCAAAGCAGAATCTGGTTCTAGCTAATTTTAAAGTTCTGCATGCT
This sequence comes from Cuculus canorus, assembly GCF_017976375.1. Classification (NCBI taxonomy): domain Eukaryota; kingdom Metazoa; phylum Chordata; class Aves; order Cuculiformes; family Cuculidae; genus Cuculus; species Cuculus canorus. The sequence continues at coordinate 30,614,585 of NC_071406.1, read as the reverse complement.
GAACCACTAACTAGGTGTGGCAAATGAGTGGAAAAGCTATTAGTAGCAAACAAATAATTTTTGGCTACCTGGCAGTTAGGAACTTAGGAAAGAGAAAAAATGGAGAAAAGCCATCAGGCACAACCAATCACATTAAATGGGTCAGCATTCAGGAATGCAAAAACTTGTCATATCCTTTTAATTATAAGGGGAAGTTTAAAAATAAAAGACAATTACAGCTGAAAAAACAATTCATTTAAAGACCAAGTGAATAGTTACATGTCCTGCATCCTTCTGAAAGAAACATTTCTAAGGTAGAAACACATATATGAAATACCATCAGAAACTCGGTAACATTTTGTTAAAAACTTCTGACCCATAGAACATTCCCATCCTAAGAATGTACTCAAGGTGTGGAAAGTCACTTTGTAAACACATTATGATTTTACAAAGGCTCTGTGTTGGAGCTGTAGTGTTTTCCAGCCAAGCAAATAAGCAAGACCATACAACTTCCCATGTACAGTTATCCTGTCCCCAGCCAGAGCATCTCTCCATGAGCCTCCAGAGATAGGCTAAGTAACAAAGGACAACACATATTCTCTGCTAATATCAGACCCGATATTTAGGCTTCACCTTTTGAAGTTCTGGATCCCATTTCTGCAAACACTAGTATCAATAGAAACTAATGAGGAGCCTCCTTCTCCACAAATTGACTCTAACATTTTCTGGGCTACCCAGGCAGACATAATGTGCTCAGCTAACAACAGCATTTCAAGCCTTTCCACTAGAAACTGCAGTTTTGGTGCTTTAGTGGTGTTTTGAACAGTTTCTTTTGATTGTCAGAGTTTTGTAATTTTAAAGTCCGGCCTCAAGGGGGAGATACCAGAGTTAAGGATCTTCATGGATCAGCACGTGCACATTGTTAATAGTCTTAAAATTCTGGTAGTCCCAAATTGCATTGCCAAAATAATCCTTCTCCTAAGATTTCCCTTAGCCTTCAAGCTGTGCTTTCGACTCACAGTAAACTTCTGCCAGCTGGAATCTGACCATTGCTCCTGAAATACAAATCCACATCAGTGAATTTGTCCCAGTCAATCCCACAAGTTAAATATGAAACCCATCCTTGCCTATGGACGCCCAGAACTGGAAGTCCAGAAAGGAGGAAGGATGTTGGCTGGATTGGATCTTTGCATCAAGCACACACTGGTTATAGAAATGCCAAATGCTTTGCAGGATCTTATCCTTGGTTTTCATTAATTTGCACGGCATCTTTCCAGACACAGCTAAAGTAGTAATCTTCCACTCAATTTTCCACAGTTTGGATAAAAATATAGCAATTCACAACCCTGCTCTCAGCAGCATGGACAGCAACGCAACTGTGTGTCAGCTAAACTGAACTAAAATCTCTACTTCTTTTTGCATGTTTCCCCATGGCACATTTGCATTTCTTTTCAGGATAAGCTTGGTGCCATGCACTTCATGTCATCTGTCCCACAGGGCAACATATTTACAGTTTACAAAACATAAAATATTAGCAGCATTCATTTCATCAGGCTGTTCACATACTCTGCATCTCGCATGGCAGATTATGCACCACCAAGGTGCTTTGAGGAGCCTGAGATAATGTGGAAGAGCCTTGGCTCAAACTGAGGTCAAATGCCTCAAAAGGCTTTTTAGATAAATTCACCAGAGTGGGTCACATTAGGCTGCCAATACACTGAGAATATTACTGCACATAATTTTGTTACTGAGAAGGAGTACAGACACATGTAGTTCCTGGGTGTGTAGGAGATGAAACAGCATGGATCAATTGATATTAACAGTGTCTTCCATATGTTCAGGCACTCTGGTCGAAGCACAACATTCCTGCATCACAAGAGTATATTGAATAGATAAGGGGGACACTCTAAGTCAGTGAGAAGCCTATCTCAGAACTCGACGCACTTAGGTGGGCTTCAGGGACAGAAAATTCTGGCAGTCAAGGCTGGGTTTTGTTCAAGCCTGATCTCATCCTTTACCAGAAACCAGAGTTTATCCTGTCCATTTATTGTGGCTAAGACATACTCCTTCCCTTCAAACTATGGCCGCACGGAAAGACCAGCTGTCAAAGGTCCTTTCCAAGGAAAAAGAGGGTTTTCTTCAAGTGTCTCAAAGTTACTGGCAAACATATTGCGTCCTGTTCATTTAAGTGTAAATCTGTGCTGTAACCATGACTTGTATTCTTACACAGTTTTTCTCAGGAGTCCATAAGCAAATATTTGAAGTGTTTGTGTATTTGTGCTCTAAATCCAGCTTGGCTTGCCTAAGTTTCACATCATATAAAAAGCTGAGCATTGTATCTAGCTCTGGCATAACACTCAGATTTGTTGGGAGGGAGATTCTGGGTGAATCAGAAGGTTTTCCAGCAGCCCTTTGCAGAACAGGCAGGCTTTCTCTAAACGAAACTGAAATGGAAGCAGTCCACGCTGCTGGCGGTAGCGCGCAATCCTAGAGATGTCCTCCCATTCCCCTGCAGACAGAGGTGGTGGGGAGCCGTGCCGCAGCAGGGTAAGGCCAGCACTGGTGAGAAGCTGGCCTCTGCCCAGCAGGTCCCATGCCACTTCCAGCCCATGGATACAGGCATGTTCACTGCATCTGTGGCATATCTCCTGGTATCCCACTCACGGTGAGGACTGCTAAAGCAGTTGAGCAAAGGGAAGTCTCGGTTCAGCATCAATTGACCATTCAATCTCTCCACAGATATGAAGGGGATGAATGGAATAAGTGATTCCACTCTAAGTGATCCAGCATCTACTGGCTGAAACTGTAGCTTGAAGATAATATATACAGACAATAAGCTCTCTAAATCTAAAGGAGATTTACAGAACAACAGGAAATTTCATTGAACAAAGCCAAGTTTTCAGACATTTGCAAAGCTCTAAGCTCACCTAAAGGCACAAAGAACTCAAGAAAGTATCAAAAAAGTTATACAGAGAAAGAGAGAGAATAAAATAAATTCCCCTAATGTACCGCAAATATCAACCACCACACACTACCTACAAACCATATGTTTTTCCCATCTGTTCTGTTATCTTCAACTAAATTTATAGTATTTGGGCTATCAAAAGAATTGTCAAGCCTGAGCTGGGCAGGATTATAAAACCTAGGTGTTATTACACTTTAAAAGACATTTTCCCCTCCCCCTACCACACCAGGCACAAGATCCTACGTTTCTCTTGCTGCCTCCTGGCTCTGGTACTACAGAGGATGCTATGCTTGTTCTCAGCTACGGTAGGTGCTAGGGTATCCCCAGCCCCCCAGCAAAAGAATAGTTCCGCTGTCTTTCTTTTTTTCCTCTCTCTTCCTTATTCTTCCCTCTAGGTAGGTCAAAGAGAGGGCCACAGAGGCTGAGGGTGCAGAGCCACCTCCCGCAGTGCTATGAACCAGCGAAGCTCACGTAAATCAGCTGGGAGCTCCTAGTTCTGTCCCAGTAAGGGCCAGATCTCTGGGGCAGGGCTCCAAGAGTGCCACTTTAATTCTCCAGTGGCTGAGCCAGAGTTTCAAATTTGAACCAGTAGGGCTCAAGGAGGATCAATGCTGAGAATTCAATGGTGGTGCCAGAAAAGGACAGGGGCAGGAGAGCAATGGTTTTCTTCAAAACACATGGGAAGTGGAGGTCTCCTTGGGAAGGAAACAATGAGGCCACTTAAGTGACCAGCATCATGAAATGAAAAAGGCACCTTCCCTTCCCCACTCTCCAGCTGTGACATAAGCCGGAGAGCACTGTGGGCTGCTTTTACCATAGCATGGATCCTCCCTCCACAGACTGTGCGCCACCATCATTGAGGAAGCCAAGAGCTTTTAAGGTGGTCTAAGAAAAAGCACTTTTAAACACAGCCTAGATGGCTCACGGTCTATCCCTTCACTGCTAATCCTACAGCCAATCTTTTAGGAAGAGCTCAGCATGCTGGATATTTAAGCTCCTTAAAAATATAGCCCTAGTCTTGGGGCCACAATTCTAAGAGGTGTTCTCCATTGTGTGTTTCCATCCATGGCATGTCAGTTCTCTCCTGCATATGCAGCAACAGTGCTTTTAAGAGTGCGCACACACAGAGGGAAATCACTTGGAAAAATCCAACCCTAACTGTCAAGTCAAATAACAGCCCTTCACTCTGAACTCTACCCCCTTTGTGCACAAGACTCTCCAGTTTTTGCATCACTGGCAGTAGCTGTCTACCTCTCAGCACCTCCATCCAGAAAGCAACATGATTTACGCAGCTCCAAAAGTCTGCCTGGAAGCCCACAAATAAGTACAGTAAGGAAGATTCCAGTTTGGTTTTTCACTTGCAAAGGATTACAGTAAACGTAACGATTTTCCGCACAGAAGGTCTTTAAAGAGTGTGCAGAATTCCAATAGGTGTCTCATTAATGCCAAGTAGTGGAGCAAATGGTGCTGCACTCCTGCTGTCTGGTCCACCTGCCCGTTGCCAAGTGGTTCTCTCCAGCGTTGTCTCAACCTGCCGACTGCCAGGTGATGGTCTCCCGCTGCCCCCACTCCTGCTGTGGAACCAGTGCAGCTTCCATCCCTGCTGTGGAACCAGTGCTGCCTCCAGGATGTTCTCTCATTTGCTTAAAGAGCTGATAGCTGAGACGTGCTAAAGCTCAGCCTCCATCCCTGGGAGAGTCCAGCTCCCCCTTTGCCTTTAAACAGTGAGTATGGAGGACCTGCTGGCACAGCACCATCTCCCTTCTGGTTTCCAGGGTGGATGGCAGATTGCAATGCCATTTTCTTCCCAGTCCCTCTGTATTCATGACTTTCACCTGTCATAATCAGCATTTCCAAGCCTACCACTGTCACAGAAGCAGCAGATGAGTTCAGAAAGGAGCGAGAAGCACTGTTTCATTCTTAGAAATGGTGCTGCACTGAAAAGGATCATAGGTATCAATTCAAGAAAAAAAATATGATTTTTTAATTTTTTTTTTTAAAGATTTTTTCAGCAAAGGGAAGGACTTGCAGCCAGGACTCCCGTGTGCAGAAAAGCAACAGCAAGCTACAGAGTCAGTCCCCTCCCTTTTTCATGATATTCAAGCAAGTCTAGGCCAGCTGGAGCATTGAACACTCTAAAGTGTCCTAGGGAGTGGCAATCAGGGGAGGCAGGCAATGTGGGTGCAAATCCCACTTCTAGGCAGTAGTTTTCCTGGCTTTTACTACAAATAGAGCTGTATACACAGAGGAGTTCAGGGTTCAGTGGCAAAGCAGAAATATTAAAACATTAAATTTTACAATAAACAGGAAAAGACCTTGTTAAGAGATCTCTTGATGAAAAAATATTTATTGTTATTTAACCCTTTCACCTAAGTGAAAGGGTTAAATAAGTTCTCACCTATGTTTATAAAAACAAGAAAGGAAAACACTCATTCAAAATATTCTGTCCTTCCTTTATAAAAAAATACATCAACTCATAAATTTGAGTTTGTAAGCTTGAATCATAACTGCATAAAAAGTGTGAATCTTTACATTACAAATACTCCACATTGAAAAGCTTTTGGAAGTGCAAAGGAGGCCGTTGGGTTTTTTTGTTTTTTTTTTTCACTGGCATAGCTATATGGATATAATGCAAAATATTTCAAATATTATAGCCAAAGCTGTTCATTTAATTTGATCCAAATTAATAGTTGGCTTTCATTGCTTCAAAATTGTATTTGGGGCAAATGAAACTGACTAGGTAATAACAATTAATCCTTTTTTTCTGGCAAGTTTTTTGTCTTTCAATAGTTTTATATTCAATATCACATTCAATGCTGTGTAACAAACACTGGGTTTACATAAACTGTTCCATTCTTCAAAACTCCCTAAAATCTTGTTAGCAGAATTTTGTCCTTTTCACCTAGATATATCCCTTGTAATAACTCTACATATGAGTCCAAATTCCATCCTTTGTAATGTCTGTTTAGGGCTGATGAAAGCTAGTCACACAGACAAGGGAAGAGATTACTAAGAAAGGAAGAACTCTGCTCATCTTGATCCAAGGAAGAGACCAGGTTACCAAATGTATCTTCACTTTTGAAAAGCAAAGAACTCTGATCTGGCACTGACAAACCTGAATCCGAGAGCCCTACAGTGCCATTTAGAGACATTTTTAGAGTAGAGCAGACCATGGAAGCCACCCATGTCTAGAGGAAATCAAAATTTTGGGAAAAAAAAAGTTAATCCAGAATTTCAGAAGTTCTTTTGTATGTAAGATATGGAAGAGATCATGGTACAGGAGAAGCAAAGATAAAATCTTGCACAAGGGCAAAAAAGCAGACCTGCCACAGCAGGGTTTAGAAGCAGGTCTGCTGCTGCAGCCATTCATCTACAGGCTCAGGAGTGCACAGACATACACGTGTGAGGCACACATGCAGGCATGCTCGTTCGCTCACTCTCTCCATCTGAAACTTGCTTCATCTCACAATTACTGCCCTTAAGTAAAGCAGCGTGTTGCTGATGTCGCAAGGCAGGACAGTTGGTCTGTGATCAACCAGCCAGCCAGAAAGAACAACACCACTGGGGATGCACAGTTTTGCCTTTTCCCACATTGAATGGGGCATTAACTTCAAAGTCTATGATCCCTTAAATCTTTAACAATAATTAATAGGAGAAAGATGACTAATATTTGTGTTTGCCCTTAAACCTGTTCTTGGGGGAAAGAATAAAAGCTCAAAGAAAGTGACATTTTATGCATGCAAAGTCAACAATATTAGTTATTCCTGAATTGGTTTGTCTTAACTCCAGTGTTAATGCTTTACTTGGCCTTGTGCTCCCAAGTGGATTGTATTTACCACTACAGTTCCTAGAGCATGAAATATTTCACTGCATAGGTCTCCCTGGGCTAACTAAGAGCAACCTGAGGGTTGCAGCAACTTCTGCCAGTTGCTGTGGGCTCCTCCAGCCCTGAGGAACTGTCACAGCCCAAAGAAAATCAGCTCGCACTGTCCAGTCCTAGATCCAACGCCTCGGGCTTGTGGCTTCCAGGGTGCCCCCAGAGCTGGGGTACGGGACCCTGCAGGGAACCAACACACTAGGTGGGCTGACACTTTCCTACCCCAAGGGAAGACTCACGTAGATTATCTTTAGGTATTAGCTTCAGCGTTGACCTCAGTGAGTCAATATTTCTCTTCAGGAAGTTTATTTTCTTCAGACATAAGTAGTGTGACAGATTTTTATTTTCTTCTTTAAAAAATTTTCCTCTAGCCAAGATTGATGGACTCTCCCCTTCTGACAAGCAACACAATTTTAAGAGGACTCCATGTCCAAATCATCTCCAGTTTGCCACCTCAAGGAAAACTGCTAAAAATTAGAAAGCTGTTCTTTCACACTTGCCAGACAGAGTTCTGATGGGCAAAGTCAGGTTTCTTCCAGGCTGTGTGTAATAGCCAAACCAAGACAGGCTGCACAAATAGAGAGTTCAGAGAGACTAAACCAGTGGAAAAGTAAGAGTCTAGTTTTTCTCTATCAGCTTTGAACAACCAGTGGAAAGAAAAGTGGTAACACATTGACAACTATTTCTGAAGCTTTCAACACAGATGCACACAAGAGCATTTTAGGATGCCTCCATGCTCACCCGATGCTGGTGTTGCTTTGTCCACGCCACTAAGCTAAGCCAGGTCAGCAAACCCCAAGCGCTGCTCATTCCTGAGCCAGGTACAGCAGGCAGTGAGAATTTGTTCAAGTACCCTGCAGAGATAATGGGGAAGTTGGGTGATATAGGAATGCCCTGTAGTAAAGAGGTTTTCCTGTATCCAGCTCTGCCAAGTGGTCTGCACCAAGAGCACAGTCAAAAGCCACCCCAAAACAAGTCAGGAAACTTGGAGGCTAGCAAATGTATTCCATGTTCCCTCTGTACCCATCCAGGCAAACTTGTTACAATATTCTAAGAACAGAATGAGCCTCAGGACCCAGAAAGTGGCCAGATGAATAAACTAGCCCTGGAATACAGCACAGATTTGAAGGATCTGAATTTCCCTTGGAATTCTGAAGTCCACAAGTTTCTTATTATTCTTGCCTTTTTTTTAGATATCATTTTATGCCAGGCTGCCATTTAAAAACTATTTAAATGAGTGTAGGAAAAGGAAAAAAAAAAAAAAAAAAGTATAACTACATTTTTGTCTGACCACTTCAGGTTCCTACCAATCAATAAGGGAGCAAAACCAATGTAAAATGAATGTCCTTTATTTCAGGAGAGCTTACAGCAAAGGCCTGATCCAAAAGCAACTAAGCAAAATGGGAGTCCTCGGATTAGGTTCTTAACAAGTTTCAGATGCTCAGTCATTTCCATCAGTCATTTGCAGAGATGGGAATGAAGTTCAAAGGGTTTGATGTAGAACTGAACTTCCAAGTCTTTGGATCTGAACATCCTGGGACTTGTAGGTTTGTTTCCAATTATCTGCAGATGCAGCCTGCAATGGAAGGGAGCAGATCCCTAAATGTTCTGTATTTTGCAGACAGAAAGGTAAAAATAAGTGTTTTATTTGCAAGAGATGGTCAGTTCATTCTCCCTGCTGATTCTTATCAAGCCCTCACACAAGCCAGCTGTTAACCACAAAAATGGGAGCCAAACTACTGGAATTTAATGGCTCATTCTCCAAAATGTATTGGCTCATAAACATACACTGTGTTCTCATTCAGTGCTAATTTACTTTAACAATAAACTTACTATGACTTGTATTCCCACTTCAAAGAGGTTTTATGTGACAAATGGGAGGGGCGTAAAAGTTTTAGTCTGGTGAATGAAACAAAGATACAGTAAGGTGAAGAAAAAAGCTCAGTAATTATCCTCCATAGGGTGTAAGGCTATAAAATAGCAGTGCCTGAAATTATTTGCAGACATGTCCACATTTGAGGGAAATAAAATCTTTCAGAGGATAACACACCTGTGCCATGGGTAATTGCCCTCACTTGCAAATTAGAACTGGCCCAACAGATGTTTATTCCACCACACACAGACAGCAAAAGCAGTAGGAAAGGCTCGGCTTCTTCGCAGAAGTGGAAAATTATTAAACTCACCATAAAATGGTACAAATCAGCTTTGCCTGTACCTCTTCCTACAGTGTCTGCTTCAGCACAGGGAGCTGATTGTCTCAACAGGGTAAGCACAGATATGAGCCAGCCAGAGGCTGCCTGGGAGGTGGGTGAGACTCGGAGAGCAAGAAAGTAAACCTCTACCTATGGGAGGGCACCGACAGCCAGGGACAGGCAGGGAGAGCAGCCTTGAGGTGCACAGAGAAGAGGCAGGCAGGTGGAAAAGTGGGGGGAAAGGTGGTTTAGGCTTCAGCATACCTGTGAAACCTCATGAAGCCTCAGAACAGAGCCCTGACAGCAAAGCTGCTACGACGACTGCTGAAGGAGGACCAGCAGCAGAACAACTTGGATTCACAGCCTAAACTTCAGACAAACTGGCACTCGGGCATCTGTCAAACAATGTCCAGGGTTTTCCAGCAGGGTTTACAATCCCATCTCAGCATGCCTGGCTGGGCTGGCCCTGCTACAGCCCCACAGGACCACAGTACACTGAGGGATGGATCACTAAAAGCACCTGGGGCCTCATTCCCATTGGTCTAGCTCAAAAAATCCCCATGTGAATGTCTGTGAGGAGGTGGGTCTAGCAGTTCCCCTTTCTGTTGTTCTGCCCTTAGCAAAAGCATTCTGCTTTCCTGTCTCTTCCCAAGCAGTTCCAGATCCCCATCAACTATCTGAACTTGTGCAAAACATTTGACGGTGTCCCACGTGACATTCTCATCTCTAAATTTGAGATACAAGGATTTAATGGATGGACTACTCAGCAATTAAGGAAATAGCTGTACGGCTGCACTCAGACCTGTGGTCAATGGCTCAATGTCCGAGTGGAAACTGGTGATAGGTGGTGTTCTGCAGGGGTTGGTATTGGGACCAGTATTGTTTAACATCTTTGATGCAGACAAGGACAGTGAAATTAGGGACACTCTCAGTAAGTTTGCCGATAACACCAAGTTTCGTGGCACGGTCGAGATGCTGGAGGGAAGGGATGCCATCCAGAAAGTGCTGGACAGGCTTGAGAGATGGGCCTGGGCTAACCTCATGAAATTCAACAAAACCAAGTGCAAGGTCCTGCACACGGGTCGGGGCAATCCCAAGCAGAAATTCAGGCTGAGTGGAGAATGGATTGAGAGCAGCCCTGAAGAGAAGGACTTGGGGGTGCTGGTGGATGAGAAGCTCAACATGAGCTGGCAATGTGCACTCGCAGCCCAGAAACCAACCATATCCTAGGCTGCATCAGAAGATGTGTGGCCAGCAGGTTGACGGGGGTGATTCTGTCCCTCTACTCTGCTCTCATGAGACCTCGCTTGGAGCCCTACGTTCAATTCTGGAGTCCTCAACACGGGGAAGAAATGAATCTGTTAGAGCACATCAAGAGGAGGCCTCAAAGATGATCAGAGGGCTGGAGCACCTCCTGTACCAGGATAGGCTGAGAGGGATGGGCTTGTTTAGCCTAGAGAAGAGAAAGCTCTGGGGCACCTTATAGCAGCCTTACAGTACCTAAAGAGGGCTTATAGGAAAGATAAGGTGGGGCTGTTTATCAGGGAGTACAGTGATAGGACAAGGGGGAATGGTTTTATGCTGAAAGAGGGGAGATTTAGTTTAGACATTAGGAAGAATTTTTTTACTGTGAGGCGCTGGCACAGGTTGCCCAGAGAAGTCATGGATGTCCTCTCCCTGGAAGCGTTCAAGGCCAGGCTGGATGAAGCTCTGTGCAAGCTGATCCAGTGGGAGGTGTCCCTGCCCATGGCAGGGGGGTTGTGACTGCATGATTTTTAAGGTCCTTTCCAATATAAACCATTCTATGATTCTATGATTGTCCAACAATATGCTCTAAGTCTTTCTTAGAGTGGAAGATGATTCTTAGAGGAATCTTATGATTCCTTCCATGGCACCCCTTGATTCAATCCACCTCCCCTGGAGTACAATGTCTCCCCAACATTATCAAAGATCCTTCTCTGGAAGCAACCCAACAGAAGAGTGATTTGAGGGATGTTGGAAGGGACAAGGTCAGCCTAACTTCTACCCTGTGTGTCACAGCTGCCTGAAAAAATGCTAAAACAGCTTTTCTTGAAAAAGATCAATATAATTTTGTTCAAACCAAAATGTTTAGGGAAACATGTCAATTATGATAAAACTGTAATGGGGAAAATAATCCAAACATTCCATTGCATATAGTTCATATCATATAGTTCATGCTACAATAAATATTTACATTGACCCTTCACATCTATGCATTTTATATTTAATATGACTATTACATTTAACATTAAGTCTAACAGAACAATTCCTAGGGAAATAATCAACATTTCCCTGAATTTTCTTCACACAAGATGCTGAGATTTTCATATTTACTTCAATTACAAATGTATTTTAATTCTTAAACACTTCATCTTCCTGCCTGCTGGGAACCTTACCCCCTCATCACCAAGAATCCAAGAACAGAGTAGTTCACTGGAATCGCTGGCACACCTCCAGCCTCTTGCTCCTGCAATAGTTACTGGGAGTGACTTTGGAGTCCTCCAAAAAGGTTATCATAGGGCAAAGCTGGCTGCTCTGGCACAGAGCAGACATAGCACACCAGACAGCACTACCAGCCAGACTCTGCTTCTAGCACACCAGACAGCACTACCAGCCAGACTCTGCTTCTAGCACACCACTGAGTCTGCCAAACTGCCTCTCATTGTGTGTAGGCAATTGGAGATTTGTGTTTGACCACAGCATTTTTTCCCTATTTTATCCCTATTTGTCACTCTGTCTCTGAAAATGTTACTGCTCCCTTCTACCTGATGAACCACTGGCGATTTCTGTCTTGCACGTCACATACATCTACATATGTTATTATAAACAACTCCATTTTATCCAAGTGCCGTGGGAGATACATCACTCAAAGCATCATATTAAGTCATGGTATCAGCAATACAGGCTAGGTGCCGGGACTGTGGTGGCAGCTAGAAAGACACCACCTCTGAAGCATTTTAGATCTACCACATATGATGCACATTTAATCTGCAATTCACTGCTTGTGCTCAGTCTGCGGCTGACGTGCCTACTTGCAGCTTGAGCTCTTCAGAAAGTGAGCTTCTTGCTGTGCCCCAGAGCTGTACAAATATGTCATTAGAGAAGTCTGCCTGAAGAAAAGTCTTCAAACTCCTTTTGCACAGCTGCCATTTACCTTTCTTAAACATAGTATCCACTTATCTATCTAAATATATTAATAAGGTGTATATGGGCAAGGGAGCCCATGAGGGTTGGGCGCTCTTGAAAAATGAAATCCTAGCAGCTCAAGAGCAAGCCATCCCTGTGTTCCGGAAAAGGAGCCGGCGGGGGGAAAAGCCAGCTTGGTGGAGCAGGGAGATCTCAAGATGTGTCAATAAGAAGAAGAAGCTCTATGTGCTCTGGAGGAAAGGACAGGCATCTTGGGTGGACTACAGGGACGAAGTGAGATCGTGCAGGGAAAAAATCAGGAGGGCCAAGGCCCAACTAGAATTAAAACTCGCTAAGTCTGTGAAAGACAACAAAAAGTCTTTCTACAAGTACATTAACAGGAAAAGGAGGACAAGGGAGAATATCCAGTCTCTAGTGGATGCAGAAGGAATAACAGTGACAGGGGATAAGGACAAGGCTGAGGTACTTAATGCCTTCTTCGCCTCAGTCTTTAATAGCAAAGAAAGTTGTTCCTTCTGTTTACAAATCCAAGAGTTAGAGGAGCAGAATGAGGCTCCCATGATCCAAGAGGAGGCGGTTAGAGACTTGCTTGCCCACCTAGACTCCCACAAGTCTATGGGGCTGGATGGGATCCACCCAAGAGTATTGAAGGAGCTGGCGGATGTCCTTTCCAAACCCCTATCCATCATCTTCCAGAGGTCCTGGCTGACTGGGGAAGTTCCACTAGACTGGAGGCTGGTTGATGTTGTGCCCATATACAAGAAGGGTTGCAGAGAGGATCCGGGGAACTACAGGCCTGTCAGTCTGACCTCAGTGCCGGGGAAAGTCATGGAACAGGTAATCTTGAGTGCTATCATGAAGCACATGCAAGAGAACCGGGTGATCAGGCCCAGTCAACATGGGTTTACAAAAGGCAGATCTTGCCAAACTAACCTGATCACCTTCTATGACAAAATCACTCGACTACTGGATGGGGGAAGGGCTGTGGATGTAGTCTTCTTGGACTTCAGTAAAGCCTTTGACACAGTTTCTCACAGCATTCTGCTTCAGAAACTGTCAGCCTCTGGCCTGGACAGGCGCACACTCTCCTGGGTTGAAAACTGGTTGGATGGCCGGTCCCAGAGAGTGATGGTCAATGGAGTTAACTCCAGCTGGAGGCCAGTTACAAGTGGAGTTCCTCAGGGCTCAGTACTGGGTCCAGCTCTGTTCAATGTCTTTATCAATGACCTGGATGAAGGCATCGAGTGCACCCTTAGCAAGTTTGCAGATGACACTAAGCTGGGAGGAAGTGTGGATCTGCTGGAGGGTAGGGAGGCTCTGCAAAGGGATCTGAACAGGCTGAACCGCTGGGCCGAGACCAGTGGGATGAGGTTTAACAAGACCAAATGCCGGGTCCTGCACTTGGGGCACAACAACCCTATGCAGTGCTACAGACTGGGGGAAGAGTGGCTGGAGAGCTGCACGGAAGAGAAGGACCTGGGGGTGTTGGTTGACAGCCGACCGAACATGAGCCAGCAGTGTGCCCAGGTGGCCAAGAAGGCCAATGGCATCTTGGCTTGTATCAGAAATGGGGACACCAGCAGGTCCAGGGAGGTTATTTTCCCTCTGTACTCAGCACTGGTGAGACCGCACCTTGAATACTGTGTTCAGTTCTGGACCCCTCACCACAAGAAGGATTTTGAGGCTCTGGAGCGTGTCCAGAGAAGAGCAACGAAGCTGGTGAAGGGGCTGGAGAACAAGTCTTATGAGGAGCGGCTGAGAGAGCTGGGGTTGTTTAGCCTGGAGAAGAGGAGGCTGAGGGGAGACCTTATTACTCTCTACAACTACCTGAAAGGAGGTTGTGGAGAGGAGGGAGCTGGCCTCTTCTCCCAAGTGACAGGGGACAGGACAAGAGGGAATGGCCTGAAGCTCCATCAGGGGAGGTTCAGGTTGGATATCAGAAAAAAATTCTTCACAGTAAGAGTCATTGGGTACTGGAACAGGCTGCCCAGGGAGGTGGTCGAGTCGCCTTCCCTGGAGGTGTTTAAGGAACGGGTGGATGAAGTGCTTAGGGACATGGTTTAGGGAGTGTTAGGAATGGTTGGACTCGATGATCCAATGGGTCCTTTCCAACCTTGTGATTCTGTGATTCTGTGATATCCATTGTCATCATTTAACACAGCAAAATACTTCTGGGAATTTGAATGTTTCCAGCCTTAATGGTGGACATACAAGTAATGGTGTTTGATCACAGACACTAAAAATATGTTTCGAGTGAACACTAGAAGAGTAGTCATTGAAGCCACCCATATTCTCTATCCTAAGAGCTCATCACACTTTCTTCCTCTTCCTTTCCTTCTGGTTGACCTCAAGCTATTAATTTCCTGAAATGCCAAGTGCATTTTCCTTCATCACTCAAACCCACGTGCAATGCCTGCTGTAACCAGCCTCAATTCCCCATCAGAAATGCTCTAACTGACGCTGCTTTGCTCACTAAGGTTGGACTAGATGGACTCAAGAGGTCCTTTCCAGCCTCAACTCTTTCCCATCACGACAAAATCAAATCAATGTGGGAGAAAAATCTGAACAATGAAAACACTTACTTCCAAAGGAACAAACTCTGTGCTTCCTAGTTCATTCACACCCTTGTAGTGTATCCTTTTCCAGAATACCCCTCAATACTTCATATGGTCAAAATCTGATGCATATCTATCAGCTGGATGCAGCTGGGACTCTTGCAGTATTTGTCAAGAATCTTAGAGCACCAAATGTGAGTCAGGTGAATGGGAGCATTTTAACTTGCATTTGTTTAAACTACACACTGGTAAGCTGTCTCAGTTAGTAGAGGGGAGGAGTGCTTAAAACAGAAGCCCAGTGCACCTGAGAAAACCAGAAATCAGGAAATTATTTGAGGGGCTTTTACTCTAAGTTTCGTAATTTTTAAGGCTCTTAGTGTATCTGAATTTTAGTTTACCAGTAGCTGGACTTGAGAATATTGATATTATAAACTAAGAATGGTTTTGAACATTATAATATAAAATAGTTTTGCCTTAAAACTATAAATTTTCTATATTGCATACAGTACCTTTAATAAAATATTTCAGCTGGATTAGAGGACCTATGACTAAAAGATTGCTGAAAAAAGGTGTAGTTTTTTTTCTTGGTATTTGCAGGGTAACTTGAGAAGCTTCTTTTCCCCTCTTTCTTCACCAAAGGACCGTGACCGAGACCCCACAAATCTAGTACCCTAGAGGGGATTTCTGCTCAAACAGAATATAAACAATGGTTTAGGGAATCCCGGATCTTCTCTGGCCATGCTGAAGACTGACAACTGCCTCCCAGATTTTTACAAACCTTACTTTCTTTGTGGCTGGTGACATTTTATTCAGCAGAGAAATGAGAAACATGCCTTTTGGTTTACTATGCTACCTTAGATGCTTTTGAAAACAACAAGAAGTCTCCCACAAGCAGTAGGGATGTTAAGGAAGGCATTTCTACTGCTCATGGGTGCAATCAGAGCGTCAATTTATCATGACAATTGGTCTACAATGTCTCCACTGACCATGAAGTGATATTGCACATTATTTTCCTTTCTATCTGCACTTTCTGCTAATCATGACAATCTACAAGGAAATAAGGCTTAAATATATACAGTGTTATTAACTCAACTTTTTTTTCTTAGAAAATTAGAAATCATCAAATTGAAAGACTCAAAACAACTGGTATTTGAATTAATTCCTTAGCCCAAAACCTGCATATGGCCCATTTTTTCCATAAGCAATGATGGGAGAGCTGACTTAACTTAGAACCACCACTCTAATCAAGAATTTCCCTAAAAGATTTCACAGTCTTTTGCTGTTGAAAACACGGAGTGTCTGTTTCTGGCACAGATGGGTTAATAGTGCTTCTCAGCTGACTTGCAGTCCACACTGCAGAATTTCTTCAGTTTCTATTCCTCCTTGCTGATCTTCAAAGCTGAAACACCAGTGCTATGAGTTCTGTATACTCTCCTGTGCTCATTCCTTCTGCATGCAGCTGGCAAAATAGATGCTACTGCATATTTAATGTGATGGAGTCACATCACCCATAGATTACCTCCTAGGGTAATGCCCCAAGCACTATGAGCAGTGGGGTGGAACAGCTCCTAACTGAAATGGGTCCCACTCAAACAAGGGTGCTGAGCCAAGAAGTGGATCTAGTCCATTTTCTCCCTGAATTACTGTAGTCCTCATGGGCTAAATGTCCCCCTGCCCTCTCTCAATTCAAGTCACTGCATCTTCACCTGACAGCTCTGTTACACCTCTACTTCCCACCTGGTTGTGGCCAGCCTACCCTTCCTGCTGACATACAGCTGCTCATACCCCGAACTAGCATTTGTGACCACAGCCAGGAGGTGCAACTGCAGGGATCTCGGGCAGCAAGTTACCACAGACAGCAGAAGTTGCAGCTTAAGGTTCAGCTCAGATGTTTTTCACCCAGCACTCGCTTGGTGAATGGAACTGCACCACGCTCAGGCTTTTTCTTGTTCTCATTCATCCTGTAAAACAGTGCTTACCCTTTGTTTTCCCCCAGGAAGTTGCACACCACTGTTTGTGCAGAATAAGGCAAAGTTTTTTGCACCCCTATTCTTGCAGCCCACCCTGGCCCAGCGCGGTTACGTACTCCACAATTTTGTAGTTGCTGGTCCACTATGGCTTTGACCTTACAGTAATTCCTGTGCCACTGGAGTGAGCTGGCCTGAGCAGAGGAGCGAAATTTCCTTAATCTGGCAAATGAAGAAAGGAAGATCTAAAGAGGATGCTACCAATACTTCTACCAGCCCTCTGGACTGAAGACATCAGAGCATGCAGTCAAGGGGTTTGCAAGGTAAGCAACAGCTTACAGCAGGCAGCTCCAATCCAAAGGGCACAGCCTTTCATAATAAAGAGGAGGCAAAGGTTATATTCAGCTTTCCTTCCTTCTGCCTATGCAGCTGTGCACTACCATTGTGTTAAGCGCACTACGAAGCTGTAGGTAATGAGGGTATGTGCAGTCCTGCTCTTTCCTTCAGCTGCAGCACAGAAGTATCTTAAGGTGCCCTGTGCCTCAGTCTCTCTGTGAATATCTGTAATAGTTCTTTCCTATACCATACTTTGAACTTAGAGCTGCTGAGACAGCAGGAAACGAAGGGGCGTGGGAGTGCTGCAGTGCTGTGTTCTACAGCTGACCCAGGAACTCCAGGGTAAAGCTATGAACTGCCACTGACTGACAGAATTAGCTTATATGTTCAGACCTAATCCCTGTTGCAACTAGAGTCCAATCCCATTTTCTAACAGTTCTGCTTCCACGGAAAACTTTATCTAGCATCAGTATCAGTAATCCGAGAAATAGGTGTTCTTTCTGGGAAAGGTCCGGTAGCAAAGGCAAGTTGTGCCTCTGCTATTTAAAAAGATGTAGGAGGAGAGAGGAGAGCTTGTTGTGTCATTAAGTGAACATTTATTTGCTGCATCTTTAAACTCCAGCACTTTCAGCAGACACCGCAGCCTACTCCAGTCTCTCCCATCAAGTACACAGCCTCCTTGTTAATGAGTTACTTAATAGCTCATATAGTGTCCCCTAGGCTCCCCTCGAACTGTAACCATTCCCATGCAGCAAACCAGGCACTGATCACACTTACGGGTGTTTTTCATATCAAAAGTAAGAAAGCAGAAGGAAGACTGCGCTAAAATCCAATAAATAAACTATTGATACCTTTTTTTTAGGGGAGGCAAGGAAGATGGGCATCCTCTCTGCATGTTCAGAGACAAGTCCTGCTAGGCTGCTCTTTTGTTTGGTGACTAAAACACAGGGAGACAACAAAACTGTGTAATCACCCCACAACACTTCAGCCCAACCTTTACATCAGGATCCTTCTGCTGAGCTAAACCAAGATACAGTTTTTGTTCTCCCAGATGCTTGGTACAGCTACTGGAAGCTTGCATAGACTGCAGCAGGAGGCAACTGTGGCAGAAGCCAAGCTTGGCTTCCTCCGAATCAAAGGGCACAATCCATTGGCACCATAACCCCAGCTAAAGTGTCTGAATGGACTTTGAAATATGCCAGAAAACACAAAAGCTTGCAAATTAACTTTTGTTACATCCCACTCAGCTAGGGTAGAGTGCATCAAATGCTACCATAGAGTATGTCATAGAGCATACTCAACTGGGGACATTTAATGTTAACATCTGTACTTACAGGGTCACTGGCAACAACAAGCAGTTATCTAAATGACTGATGACCCAAGTCAAAGCGCAAAGGTTGCCCTTTCTTTTGTTTTTGTGGTTATGTCCTGCTACCAATACATGTGTTTCTTTCCTCACACACAAATCCTTACTAAGAAATCTATTAAGACTAGACTATCTGATCAATAGTAGATTATAGTATAGTTAATGAATAAGAATTTGAAACTATCTAGCATGTACTCTTAGGGAGTTATCATTCTGTCCAAAAGGGTTTTATGCCAGGAGATATTTGGTTTAACTGAGTATTTCACATGTGGTGACTTACAGATATGCAACATATGCCTAGGCTAGTCTATCAAATAAAGAATGAAGTCTTAGCAAGGAATATGAGGTCCAGCACACAAAAACAAAACAAAACAAAACAAAGAGACTAACCTTAGAGCTTGGCAACCATGAGTGGAAGAGGAGAGACAAAGAGATGGTTATAGAACTTGTTCTAACCTGTCACAGTGCAAAGAGGCTCAGCTCGATTGCTTCACTCAGTACTAGTGGACACATGTTCAAACAGATTTTTTTTCTTCTTACCGTCAGTTGGAAAATGTTGGTGTGAACTAGTGAACAGTGATTTAACATCAAGTATCTGGTGAAACTGATAAATCCATGATGGAAACTTTTCAATTATTGGCGGAGGCTTACTGAGAAGAGATCCTAGAGATCAAGTCAGTGCTCAAAGTAATCAATTTTTTGTCAGCAGAAAACACAAAAGCAAAACCAGAGATGCTTAACAAGGCTCAACTCAATCGTTTCTTTCCATATGAGTAGACGTGTTCAAATGTAGATGTTCTCTTATCCTCATTGGAAAATGTCTGTGTGCACCAGTCCACAATGCTTTGTCTGTGAAGTGGTTTTAGCCAATAACATGACTGTGCTTGAGCACCCAGCCTATTCACCAGACCTGGCTCCCGCTTCCCAGAGATCAAGTGGGTGCACGAAGGAACCCATTGTTTCGTCAGTAGAAGATGTGAAAGCAAAAATGACTGAGTTCCTCCACAGTCTTTCAAAAAACGGTCTGCAGAGTCACTTTGAACATTGTCGGCATTATATGCAGTTGTATGGCAGCTCAGAAGAGAACTATGTTAAAGATGATCACAGGTGATTTCCTTGATTTGTTAAATAAAAAGAGTTACAGGTATAGTCTCAGGGGTTTTGTGTAGGATCTCATACAGTGCACTTATTGAAAGAACTGTGATTTCAACAGTTACAGTACATTTATAAAATATTTCACAAATAAATATTTCTTCATCGTTCATCCTTGCTATGTTTCATAGAGTTTGCACTGCATGCAAAGCACATGTTAAAAGTTATAAACTACTTGCTGAGGAGCATGCACATGTAAATGTACAGCTTACGCATAACATTGTGTTCTCTCGACATATGCACTGTACCTGTGCTTGGAGGAACACAGTTTGCAGTATTCTGTATTCCCCAACTTTCTGAGGATCCATGGACTGTTTTAGCAAGAGAATTAAATTACCTTTTCAATAACAATCTCTCCTTCTCTCAGCTTTCTGGAGAAGTTCCTTGATATTTTTTGTTATTTTTGCTGCCAAGCAAGAAGAAAACACTTAGAGTCATGGCAGTTCTTAGATGGCTTTTGTCACCTTACTTTTTTTAGACAAGAATAAGCTTCATTGACCTTCAAAACAGTATCACTTCAGCCAAGTTAGTATGTACTGCTGGAGCTGCAGACGAGGCCTCCAGGGCTGGGCATTTCAGTGTGATGCCAGCAATGACATCATCCCCAGCGATCCTTCACAAGAACCTCATTAAGTGTGGACTGGGCTGAGCAGATCTGAGCGAGTGCTGGTAGGTAGTCAAGCAGGGCTTTTGAAAAGCAAGGCAGAATACTGTCCCACTGCAGCCTCACTGGAGCACAGCACCATGTGTGTCTGCAGCTGCAGCCCCAGAACCCAAGTACACTCACTTGGAGAAGCACATACCCCTTGTACAGCTCCCAGAAGCCACCTTTTGCTTCTTTTTGAGACTGTCTTAACACTCACATTTTTATGCGACGGGCGAGGGAAGCAAGCGGACGACTCAATATGAGTGATAAAGCAAGCTTCGACCTTATTCAAAATCAGCCCAGATTATATACCCTAACATTCAAAAGATGCATTGTGCTTTGTTATAGCACATAGATGCTTTGTGCTTTGTTATAGTTTATACATGATTAGTTACTAAAACTATTTGTTCTTTATTAATTCATTGTCCCTTGTTAATTCATTATTGCTATGTTGCTACTTCGAGTTCCGTTTATTTTCTTGCAGTTACAATTACAGTTGCAGTTGGACTCGGTGCTCCATCCTGTTCCTTTGGGAAAGATTCGCTTGTCCTTCAGAAGTTTCTTCTTAGAGATTCCTCCTTGCATGCCTTCTTGTTCTTTTAGTCCATATCCACACTCAGAGTTTAACAAAGTTTCCATTTATACAATACGTGTCTCACAAAGCTTTTCTATTGAATCATGTCCTTTTTCACTTAACCATTTCCCAACATTTTTAAGTTCCTTTTATCCTTGCGGTGAGAGGGATTGTCTAGAGGAAACTGGTCACTTACTGACCTGTGATCCCTCACCTGTAACTGCCTGTACTTTATACCCACACCAGCCCAGGCAAAGCTGTGTCCATGCAGGCTCGTGGGAGACTCTCCTCCCAGTCCTGGATGGCTGCAGAGCCGGGGGGAGGAGAAGAGGGCTGGAGGAGGCCTGAAGACCCTCACCATGCAAGGTGGCATTTGTCAGGGAAAGAAGCAGGTTGACTTTAAAGCATCATGATGCATTTAACCAAGTTGACGGAAAAGGAAGAAAGAAAAAAACAAACTCAAGGCAGATTGCATTTGATCTGGAAATTATTAATATTTGAGACAATAAAGACAGACCCCCTGGAAACTATTTGCATAGAATCCCTCCTCAGAGCCAAACCACACTTTAAAGGACTTCATCTCAAAAGAGCAATGCCGAATTGAAACCGAACTACTACCATGACTAGAGGGTTGTAGTGCCAGAAGATGTCAGATTGAACACGAAACAGAATTTTCATTCTTTTGTGTACTCCATAAATATTAACAACTTGACACCCCATAATGAAAGCAAAACGCACTTAAGCACGGGCAGGAAAACCAAACTAGCCAACCATTCTTCTTTTAGGGTTACAACTGCAAATTATTTGTAGGGGTCAGATTTTTCCAGCATCACTCTAGGTTGGGATTAACTCCATGGACCTTGTGCTTGTGCAAGAAGAGAATGTGGCCTTGCATGGTGCAAGAGGATTGCAGACACCGTGGAATGGCCACCCATCCTTCCAGTCCTCTGCTGGATGGCAGCAGCTGCCAAATCTTTAAGTCAGCCAACTGGCCTCAGCCAGTGCTTGAGGCAGCCAACAAGCAGAGGAAAGCCGTGCAGCACAGGGCTACAGCTCCTCACTGGTCTGCTGATGACACCTCTTGAAGTAACTAACACCTGGTGCGGCCAACAGGCACAGCATCACCCCCTTGCATCCATTGGATGTTCTGACAGAATCTGCAAATCACACAACAAAGGAGACATTTCAGTGGCTGCGCAAGAAGTGACAGGGAGAGCACAGCAGTGAGGGTTTGCTGCAATGCCGTGCTTTGATTCATACTAATTGAACATTTGCCTACCAGTTGCCACTTTGCTTATTTATCCCATAGAAGGATCTGTATGTCTTTGTTTTGCTAAAGAAGAAATTTGACCCAATCTCATCATTTAAATCAGAAGATTTTTGTATTGATCCCCATGCCCGTAAAAAAAAAAGTAGGACATTATAGTCTAGGCAAATACTTCCAGTCTCCAAGACATGCAATAAAAAAGAAGTGCTAACTGGGGGGAATATAATTAAAAATAAAAAAAATTAAAAATTGGGCGGAAGAGAGTAGACTTTAGCCAGTCTGTTTGGGTTTAACTCTGAATACCCAAGAAGTGTAGAATGTTATGAATTCTGTCTTTTGTTCCAAGCACCTCTAAACTTTTCTATATATGCCTTGGATAGAGCTAAAGATGGCAGGAAATTGCTTCTGATGTGTGGAAAGTAGTGGGAAATAGAAATTGGGAAATATTTGTTTCAACTATTACACCCATCCCCCACCCCCACTCTGCAGACCAGCAAAGGCTTTTGCACACACTATCAAATAAACATTTATAAATATTTAGGTTAATGCCAAACAGAGTGGAAGTCAGTTCTAGCACTGAGAAGGGTGCAAGCAGCAAAAACATGGCTCTGTACTACCTTGCTGCTCCTCTTAAAAAGAAAATAACTTTAAAAAGCAGAACATAGCTACCATCACATTTACCAGTGCCTTCACATATTATCTTCCACCAACTCTAGAGCCAACTTCAGGAACTGAAATGGCAATTAAAGGGGCAGTGGTGCATCAGGCAATAAGAGTATTCCCCAGTCAATCACAAATATTTCAACTTTTGACTCCTTCAGGCTTTGCAAGTCCCCAGAGCCCTTTGAATGCCTGCCCTTTGCTTACCACACAGTTTCACTTGCTGTGTCTGAGGCAGGAGCAAGCTAACCTCACTGAAGGCTCTGGGCACCAAGATGAGAAAGAGCTTGGCTCAAGGCAGGCTCCTTTTCAGTAAGGAGGGTAGGCATGAATGCTTTGCCTGCAAGCTCCTGGCAGGGATCAGGGTCTGCCTGAGCTCAATGCTGTTACATCTCCACATCCTCCTCCAGTGCAGGAGCAAGGCACTGCGGAATCTGTTACTTTAACAGCTTCTTCATGATTTACTATTGCACGGGAACAGGGTAGACTGAGGTGCATTTCTGAACCTCAAACTACACGTTAGAAACACACAGGAGAGATAGTCTCAACCTTGAAGAAACATAGAAGACAAAGAATCCAGTTGTTTGTAGCATTAAATAAAGCCTATTTAAAACCTAGGGAACCCAGTAAGCAGCTCTGTGGGGAGATTTCTGCAACGAATCCCTAGAAATAATTTGGGACATCAGTTACTGCCATCATCCCAGCTCTTTCTTTAGCATAGACTTGGAAACACTGGCCTTATCCATATCATCAAACACAACCCACAGAAGCACCCTATGCACAGGTCTCAGACCCTCCTGATGGGAACTCAGCACTGCCTGGAAAGTCCTACATGTCCTACTGAGACATTGTATTTTCATGCCGTGGTAACACGCACTGTGGGTGTACCTCCCATAAAGAAGGGTTAGATCTCTGCAATGCTCCCAATCTCTAAATTGTTTAGGTAATTTCATTTGACTTTGCTCCTAGATCAAGAATGCATTTTGCAGAATAATTTACTGATTGCCTACTTTATTCTTTTCGAAGTTTTCCCAGAAAGGTGAAGAAAGGACAGGGACATTTTGTTCTATATTGTCTTTTCTCCACCTGCAACCATTAAGATATTTGGCTTTGCGTCTTGATCAGGGCTTCTCTCCCAGTGAAAGAGGGCAATTTCTCTCTCTGTCTCTTGCTGTCTACCCACAGCCTTTTCTACTTCCCTGGCACCCACTTTAGCAGGACATGCAGGAGCATACAAGGGAGCTGTGACCTCTGACAGAGGTAAGTCACACTGATGCTTATGGAAGAGGCACAGAAGCCACGTCTTGCACTATCACCCTTTTAAATCTCCTGTCACAACAGCATCCCGAGCTCCCCCAGTTGCCTGTACAACCTACTTCCACTGTCTGACCAGTTCCAGAAAGTGCTTCACAAGGTGAACCTACATTTAACACTCCAAAGAACCCACCACCAACAACAACATACAGAAAAAAAAGCTGTAGAGGGTTTTGCCAAGGTTCTGCAAGTACTTTATTGTCTAGCCAGCAACACGCCCAGTTTACATTAAACCCAGCCACTGGACCCCAGTAGTGTAACCTGCCCAGCAGATGCTAGCACCCTTCCCCAGGGCTCAGGGTGACTTGATCCAGCTATTATGTAAAAGTACATAAGAACAATATAAACACATTTATATAAGAGACAAATGTGTGTGGTTTTAAATTAGCTCATTCCACAAACGTAGGCTATTGAGCAGCCCCATCTGCACATGGGGAAGGCGGCAATGGCCAGGTGCATGCGTAGGAGAGAGGAAGGATGAAGCAAGGAAAAAACCCAGTAACAAGTAAGTGAGTGCAACGTGAGCATGTAAGGAGAAGGAAAGAGGACATACCTTCTTATCTGTGTCTCAGCAGCAGACAGGGTTGACCCATGTCACTGCTGCTGAAGCTAGTGTGAAGTGGAAGGGCAATTCCAGTGCTGTGGGTGGGGATCCTGCAATCCCACCACTACCAAGCTTCACTCCATGGGGACTTTCTGCAAGCTGCTGGGCCTAGGCAAGTCTAGTATTCACCTGAGTGTGTCTGGCAGCCTGACGGGCTGCCTATATTTTGACTGCTGTAGCATTTCACTGGGAATTAATAGTGGCCTGAAAAAGCAGAAAAGAAAGGAGTCTGTTATCCTTAGCAAGGAAAAAAAAAAAAAAAACGAACCCAAAATATCTTGGCCCACCTCACTGCCATCTACTGAAATTCAGGTGAGCTGATTGGAGAAAGGCATGGATTTACAGTAGCCCTGATTGTGGCCAGACCCAGACTTGTTGGGGAGCACCAGCTGGGTGCAAGACACCCCAGCATCACTCCATGAGTTTAAATTAAACATCTCATTTGTGTTTGAAAGAAGCTTTTTGAAATGTGCTAAAGCCCAAAAGGAATATTTAGAGCTGCCAAGGTGACATCCTTGGCTCTGAGGAGGAAGCAGAGGTGGCTGGTGCTCAGAGACAGCAGTTAAGGGACATCAGAACAGGAGACACTCCTTGAAAAATGGAGCTACATTGAGAGGGAATCCATAAATACTCAGAGCTCAAGGCATAGGCTGGAGGAAAACCCACAGGGGTGTCTCCTCTGGTCTGTGGGTAATGCTCTACATTTTAATGGTATATCTCCTTGTATAACTAGATCTGCTGTCTGCTTAGTTGCAGGTACTAGCTAAGCCCTCCCTTGGAAAACCTATGATTTTACATAGCTAAATACTTTAAATTCAATGGTCACTTTAGCCCCACAGGGCCCAGCTCAGGAATGAATTCTCAGTTTCTATGCATCTTCTCCTTTCCACACATGTTTAAGACGACGGAATGCCACTGAACTGCATTATGAGTGTCATTGAAAATGGTGTGTTAAATATGCTCCCCCTGAACTGGCTTTAGACAATTCAAGCTTTTTAACCAGAGGAAATATGAATAAATAATATTGTAAAAAATTACGAAACCTTTTAAATAGACACAGTCCATTAGAATAATACAGTCAAGTTATTCTGTTGAAGCTCTTGATATGTACTAAAAGCACCACACTTTTTTTAAAAAATACAATTTTGTTAATTTAATTTAAACCAGTCATGAAAACAAAGGATTTAACTGCTCTGTAGTTAATTATTCCAATTAAAAAAATAGCTGTTTACATGTTTGACAGAGAGACTTTTCCTGCCCCTTTTAGCTGTCCATACAATACATTGTTAACACTTAACACCAGATTAATATATAACAGAGAGAGGATGTATTGTAGCCTCATTTGCTCTATTTAGCAAGTTCTATTAAATTCTGTTTTTCTCTCTTAGATCATAAATATATAAATGTTCACGTCTGAGAATGAAAGTCGAAGGTACAACTTAATATGGGCAAATAACTTGCAAATGATTCTTGAACTTCAGTCTAAGATCACATTAGAAGTACCTAAGTTGTGCTAAACGAGGGATCTGAGGCTAACTGGAACATGGAGTAGAAGAGTGTGTTAGTTGCCACTTCTCCCATCTCCCCAAGCCTGTGAAGCAAACAGAGAACCAGGCTGGTCCCACACAAACGCTGCTGACCATGGACTGAAATACATACCTGCAAGCCTTGGCTCCCTGATGAACATCACTGAGCTGGCTGGCACTTTGTGGAACCTCTCTCTTGCCAGCTTGTGATGATGTCTGGTGCACGTTACAAAATCGCTGTGCCAAGAAACACCCTGATATACCAAAACTGCTATGAGTTGCTTAGGGCTACAGCACACAGGTGCCAGACAATGGGCAACTCTAACCTGGACTAATGTAATAACTTCCCCTTTCTCCACGTGGGAAGTGGGCGGCAGAAAGCCCCAAAAGAGTTTGAAGCTGGGACTTTGGAAAAGATCTGTAAAGGAGACCACAGCTCAAGGCTTCTGGGGATGCACAAAGACCCTTGACAAAGGAAGGAGCGACTTGCCTTTCTAACAGAACTGTATTTATTCAGCTGTAGTCCAAAGGTCTGTACAGGGAGACAGATACTCAGTGGGAAGACTTTCATACAGAGTGACTCAGGAGTATCTGCTGGAGAGAGGGCAGGCACACATCTGTTATCCACACACAGAGCTAGACAGTATCAGCAAGTCAGATACAGTATTGTAGGTGTGACCACATCAAACTCAAGTTTGTTATTATCCTTTTAAACATCTCATCAGGCTGTGTTAACGTCCACATTCTAATCCCAAACCAGAAAGGCCATAAAATCTGAATATTCTTACACCTGCACTAAGATGTGTCCCCTAGCAACTGTGCTCACCCAGAAATCACGCTGCAGCCAATTCAGACCACCCTGCTCTGAGCAAGTGAAGCTGCCTCCCTGGCTCAGTGGAAAAATTTTGAGAGCGCAACTTGGAAGCAGCAGCGAATTTAGGTTTCCAGCTTTACCTGGGTCTGCAAGAGTAAGAGCAGTTTACACTTTAGTACAGTCTAAACACTAGTTCTCCTGGTGGCTTGCTGATGCACTCAGTCCTTAAGATTTAAAGCCTGCGTTACAGGATCAGAAAACTCAAATCCTCGAACAAACAAGCGTAGGAGAAGAAAATACATTCTGGCTAGAATTTCAGCAGGGATATGCTTCTCCTGTTAATAGCTGGCGAAACACCTTCAAATATAAGTAAGAAATACATACAAAGCTACTAATATGTCTAGGCTTGAGTAGCAACAGGAAAGAAGAACTCCTGCCAGTGCGTTTCTGACAGTGCTGCCAGACGCTCAGTGTTTGGGGGAAGGGGGTGTGTATGCATCTTAGTTCCTCTGCTGGGCTCCAAACTCTTTCAAAGGACTATTTATTGCAAAGCCTCAAATTCTCACCTGAGCCCCCACAGAACTTAGGCACCCTCGGATATGAAGCTTAGTCCACATTCAGTTCTAACATGTACATGTTTTTACCAGTTGTTCAAGGTATAATGTAATAAATTATAGCAATTTAGCAGCAATTGAGCATGCATTTTTACACAATATTGTAATAAACACAAATAAAGAGATAATTTCTAGACACATCATTTCTTCCTATATCACAAACACATTTGTGATACATTCTAAATGAGGTGAATTGATACAGCTGAAACATTACCAGAGCTCAGTTGCCTCATATCGAGTTTGGCCGAAGGAGCCACAGCTACCCAAAACACAGGAACAGAGAACAGCTAGGGGCCCAATTCTCTACCACCAAGTTGCACTTGGCAAAGATGGGGAATGTCTGCATCAGGCAGTTCAGTAAAGGGCAGATACCCAAGATTGCTGGGGACCTGAAGCGGTGCTGCCACACCAGCAGGGCGCTCTGCCCAGGCTAATTAGTTGGTCTACAAAGAACTGAGATAGTTCAGCTGCTCCCAGGGTGGGTGCCCACTTGCAGCTAGCTCTGTGCATCTGTTCAAACACCAGCCTCCCAGCTTCCTTGCAGGTCATCTGGACTGTAACTAGCATGCACAAAGCAGAAGCACAGAGAAGCCAAGCTTTTAATCATAACTGCATGTTCTCCCTTCAGAAAGTTTTGGCTGGGGTAGAGCTAGTTTTCTTCGTAGTAGCTTATATCATGCTATGTTTTAGATTTGTGATGAAAACAACGTTTTCACTCTACCTGTGACAGCCGTGGTTACTCACACTTCTGATTACAGGCCTGCAGCAAATGAGCTGTCCTAGCTACAGCATCTTAAAGGATTTGTTTCCCAGAGAGGTTCCCTGGTGTCCACAGATGACGTTTAAGCATTCCTCCTCTTTGCAGGTGCTACCAGTAAAAGTCATCTCCACTTCCCTATACATTCAGCACTTGCACTGAGATCCAGAAACCATTATGCACAGCACATGTTTTAGCAGGGATGCTGTAGATTTAATAAGACACTGATTATACGCAATTTCAGAACACATCTGACTATAATATTGATTTGGGGTGGATCACAGGGCTGCAAAGTTGCAGAGACATTCCATAATCAATTGGCATTTAACATTACAGTTTGCTGGCTTACAGGAGCTCTGTCAAAAGCATAACTGGGAGCTTTAATTAAAGGACTACCTACAGCTTTATGAAGAGCTCAAGACCAAGGGCCTGCAACAACTGAAAAGAGATGAGGTTTGTCTTGTTCTTATTACCCTCAGACACACCATGAGCAGTGGTCACGTGCTAATTACAGGTCTCTTGCAACAGTACACTGGGCAGTTTTCCAGACTGGTATCTCCACTGCAACCAGCCAGACCACAGTTTATTGGACTTACTGTTAATTTTGTCCCTGCTGGAGATATTTCCATACCTCACCCACAGGTTTTGGGAACTATCGTATTTTATATTTCAGGCACTTCATCAATATATCACATTATAGGACTTAAGTTGTTGTTCCTCCTAGATGCACATTAACACACCACACAGAGCAAATGTGCAGGCAGAATGAGCAGAGGCACTCATCTTAGTAGTGCCAATACACCACAGGTAGTCACATTGCCCAGAGTACCTGCATTTTGGGTGACAAGGGGAGCCAAGACCCAGATGGGTAACTTCCCAGTACTCATAAATTGTGGCTGCCAATTTTTGGCAACTGCACAGAAAGGATTTGTGGAGAAGGAACCAAAAGGCAGTGGAAACTAGAGCAGCTGCCGACACTGGTGACTGGAGCATTCCCTGATGAAGGGGAAAAGAATTGCTTCTTTTGCCTGAGCTCTAGCCCCTTCCTGGTTGGTAGTCCCATGAAAGAGCTCATTGCCAACTACAGCATTAGTTGCTCTAAATACACACCTTGCATGTATATTATTTCTCTCAGCCCATTTGTTCTTCTGCAGCTGTTCCCGGTTCCACTGCCCAAGTATCCAGTAAGGTCATATAAAGGAAGGAAGGTAGAGATTTATCCTTTAAGACATTAGTGGATTTTTCCCTATCTTTGTACTGACTCTTCTCCCCATATTTCTGTAAGACTGAAAATGCAGTGTCTCGATGGCCCTGTCCCATTATACAAACACTGTCCAGCCAGCTCTTCTGTGTAGCCCCACCAATTGATTAGCAGTTGCACTATAGGATAGGTGATGGGGGAAGAGGGGAAACTAGGGGGAACATCTTATTGTTGTGCCAGGGAAATATGGGCTGCAGTACACTGCTTCCTGGTAAGGAGCACAGAAAATACCAAATAAACAGCAGAAAGGAATTGGAAAAGGCACACTATAAGAGCTGAGCCTTGCTTGGGGGAAACCAGAATACGTTTCGTGCCACTGTATCTCCAAGAAGGTGGCAAGATGGGCGAGTGGCAGGCTGGTGGCCAGCTGCTACAGCCCTGGGTGGTGTTTCCATTTCCTCAGTTCTAAGGTGGCTGCATTGCCAGCGCTGGGCACAAAAGATGTTTCTGTGAGGCCATAAAGCTTGCAATCTTTTGCAACACATAGCTTGATTTCACACATGGGAATGTGCTAATGTCCCTTCTAATGGCTGCTGAGCCCCCAGAGCTAGCACAAAGTAACAGGCTGTGTATCGCTCTCTGCCACCTCAAACTCGTCTATCTTTTCCTAACAAAGATAAATTATGTTTTGAGAGGCGTTTGTAGTTTATTGTATTATTATTTCATTTAAACTCCAGATGCTATTTGCTATGGACTCTGAAGGTGTCTCTGAAAGCATTATTGTTTAGCTCCTTTCCCAGATAGCAGAAATAATAATTTCTCTGCATTTGGCATTGCATAACGTGTCAGAGGAAAAGAGATTGAATCCTAATGTACAAAACAATGACTATACATTTATTTACCCGTGGAAATTGCATATTAACCACTGTTAATACACAAATATAGCTGAATAGCTAAATCTGATGCTTGCTCTTTTTTCAGTTTTCAGCTCAGTATCGGCAAGCCTGGGTACTTGTCAACTGCTTCTTATGGGATCCACAAAAGATCCTCTCAGAGAGCAAAACGTCAAATATCAGTCAGGATCCACAGTTCTATAGAAAAAAGGAGAAAAACCACTATTCTACTTTATTAAAGAAGGGAGCTGTCTCTGTGTAATCAGGGCTCATATTACATATTACTACATATGCTAAACCTACTGTTTATGTTATAGATATACCACAAGCCTGTAGTTCTGGCCACTGCACATTTGGAGGCACAGAGATTTAGATTTTAAGCAGTATTAAAACAAAGTTAATCTCACTCTGAAGCTAAAAAATGAACATAAGCAAGATTCTTTCATATCAGCAGTCCTTCACATGTTTGTTATTACATGAATCCTCCAGAATATTTTGTAGCAGAAATACTTGGCACAGTAAAAAAACATTCAAATTTATTTGTTAAGTTTAAAAAACACCCCAAAACTAACAACCACCAAAGAAAAATCAAGTTAAGATCTCAAGGCTAGTGATGCAGTCACACCCCTGATCATAACCCGAGACTCAGACAAACCAGTAGTGGGATAACCATTTGTACTTAGTGACTGGTTCGTCGGAGTGAAAACATCATGGGGTTCCAAGTATAGGGTTGACCGTCTTTGTTTTTTCACATTTGCTGATTCAGCTCTGACGATTGAGAGATGTTGTTGTTCAATTTGACTAAGCAGACTAAATCTACTGATTTCATACTTATTTCATTTTTGTTTGCCTTATCTCAATCCATTTGGCTGACAACTAAGCCTGGCAAGAAGCACTGGCATCTTCTTTAATGATCAACATCTCCAAATATGATCTTGCTTGTCTTCAACACCCTTGAAACAAGACATGCACAAAAGCAGACATATACAAAAAGACCCCAACTATGTTCATTAAAAATTTAAAATGCTCTATGTGCCATGCAAAGCCAGTGCTAAAGGCACTTGGTCCACAGGAGGGACCTCTATGCTAGTATCAGTGTCAATTGCCAAATGCACTGCCAAACAGATCAACAATTTTAGAATTTCTTTGTTTGGTTTGGGAGGTTTTTTAAGTGTTCATTAAATGAGATAAACACTTCACACCATGTTTTCCTTCAAGCCTGGCTGTATGCCACATGTTGTCCTTGCTCCTATTCCTTTTTCCCTTTCTTCAGGAAACCTCATCCTTAAGTGTCTTATTCAGTGTCATTTTCAGAGGGACTGTTCAAGACACTAAGGACCAGATTTTACATTTTTTTTAAAGGTCTAATTATTTTGAATGTTCATAAGCAGTCAGAGGTGACGTCATTTTTCTAACACACGTTCCCAAGCATAAGTGGTGGGAATTTCAAAGCATACTCAGCATTGGTTTGGTTTTGTTTTTTTCACTGAATCAATAGTCGGGCTTCTATTGATCCTAATGGGAATTGAGTTTGGTAAGTACTGTGAAAGCCTCACTCTAAGTAGATGAAACCAGCAGACTTTTCTGGATTTCAGGATTAAAAGCAGTAAAGGACTTTTCATCTTGTTCCTCTTTCCCTGTTTAGGGCCAGCATTGCCTGGGCTTCTCAGACAGCATCTGCCTTGGCAGAGCAAACACACAGTCAGGGGCTGTGGAATTCACATTGCCTGCCTGAGCCCTCCTCCGCTCCAAAGGCTCTCCCACCTTCCTACACAGTATGAAATAATCATAATAATAAGGCACTGTTTTGATAAAGACAAAAATCATTGTTCAAATAGTTCTGCTAATTTCACAAAGATGCATGATAATGTTTCACATATGGCTCCCTGCCTTTTAATAACAGAAACTGAACACACATTTGAAGACACAAGTTTTCTTGATACGCTGTTGATAATCCGGATTAACTGTTTGCCTTGTGGTTTTAATTATTCTAAAGACAGCCTAGGGATCATTTACCCAGAGCTAATGGGTTTATGGGCTCTTTAAGAAGCATGATAAGCCCACAGATGTGGCAGTGAATGGCATGGAGGTCAGAGCTACCATGGGGGCCTATACTCTGGAGAATGAGGAGGTGGCAAGGAAAGGTTTATTCTGCAGCCTCCGGCCTCTTAATTACCATGCGGCTGTTAGGATATTTGTGCTTTGTGTAAACATCCCTATTCTCTCTGGAGGGACCTCTAATCTTGAGAGTATAGCCCCAAGAGCTGGTTCCTGGCTTTGTAGCAGCCTACACAAGGACAGGACTGGACAACTCATGCCAGAGAGAACGCCCCAAGGGTCAAACCTTCCGTTTCTGCATGGAGGGGCAGCCCAAAGGGTCTGGTGCAGACACCTCCACCTGTGCTATCCAGTCTCCCACACAGCCAAAATACATCAGGAGAGAACAGCTGTTCTGCTGTCCCCATGCGAGTGCCTATCTTGCCAATAGTCATGCCAACCATGGGCCTTTTTGAGCTGGGATGGAAGCTGGGCAGCTGGAAAATGACAGCCTGCAACTAGTTACACCAGCTAAAATGATAACACTTCGGCTGTGAAAATAGGCTTTCATTGCCATTAAGTCCTGTGCCAGGAACTGGGCCAAGACTGTGACAACGCTATGCCATCAGCTGTATTAGGGGGTATGGGGAAAAGGACCTGTAGCTCATGTGTTTATGAAGAGGAAACAAGTCTTAGACTCTTCGAAGTGAAGGGGAAACCACCCCTCCCACAGCTGCAACTTCCCAGTTGCAATGCTTTTACCCAGATAGCAAATTTGGAGGGCTTTAAGCTACGTTAGGATACCTTAGGCTTAACTCTTACTAAACACTGATACAGTACAAAGTCACTGGTGCTGATCCTGTACCACAGCAGTAAAAAGTGGATAGGAATCTGATTCCTTCTCTACATGCTGTGTTGCACAGTGTTAAGCATTGTTTCTTTTAGAACAATACCTGTTAATCATTCTAGACAGTAACTCATATTTTAGGGATTAAACATAACCAATGTAGTGTATAAACTCTGGAAATATGTTGAAGGCAGAAGATGATTTCATCCAGAACATGTAGATTACAGGCAGAGAATGCAGGAAGCCTTAGGAGGTAGAAGGCAATAGTACCCTAGGTTTGAGTTAGCTACAGATGTAAAGTGCCTGCAAATGCAACAGGTTGATTCCTCCTGCACTAGGAGAAACCAGGAGGTCGGTAGCTTCACAGGCACCAACACAACCATCCCTTTTGTCAGGTACAGAAGAAGAACCAGGCCTCCAAGTTGCAAAGAAATCTTTGCAGTTCACATGGACCTTAAGAAAGGGATCAGGCCTGCCACATTAGAAGTTTCTCCTTCTTTGCAAGAGACTCCATCAATTTTGCAGAGGTTTTCAGCCCATTATCACATTACAGGTAGACAGTTGTCATAAAGCATTAGATCTAAGTGAGGCTGACAGCATAACTGCAGGCTAGCTCCAGGCTTGGCAGTCTGTGCAGCACCTGCAGGCGCAGGACCAGAGTGTGCTCCATCAAGAGACCGGCTGGTGTAATCTGCTGTGAATCACTTTCAATTGCTACCCTTAATTGACAGTGCACTCAAGACCTGGTCTGCTATGTAGACAAAAGCCTCAAAGTACCAGCACATTTACACTCTTGCCAGGAACCTGCTTGGCCTCAGAGAGCAAGAGACCCACCTTTTTTCAGTAGAATAAGAGCTCCGAGTTTTGTTCTGCTCCATTACTGCAGGCTCACCATCATCACAACAATAAGCAAGATTTCAACTGAGAATTATGGAGGTTTCACAGGTGGGAGGGTATGGGAAGCAGTCAGCGTACTTATGGAGAACAGGAGAGTACACACATCCTTCAGATAGGGTCAAAAAAGCCTGGAGAAGCATACAACAGGTATCAAAATGCTGTGGGACAGCAACTAACTCCCACAAGGCACTCCAGGTGAGAGGGCAACCGATTCTCTGAAAATACCAATATCTTGATGCATCATTCAAGTTTCACAGCTTCTTTTCTTAGAGTACATCGGGGGAAACACATGCAGACAACGCAGACAGCAGAGGACAGAAGTCATGATTGTCACCCTGGCTCTGTCCAAGCCAGCAAGCATTTGCTAGACATTTAAATAGGCAGGAACTGAAACTCCCTTGACAAGTGAGGAGGATTCCTCTTTTACTTCTGCTGTCTCAAGTCACAGCCTAAGAAAACTCTCACCTCCTTGTGTCCCAGGCTAACCTGTATGTTGGGCACCTCCTTTAGCTTCAGGGTCTGTGGTTCTCATTGATATCAATTTTAATGGAGCTTTAGACCCAAATGCTTATTTATGCTGTGCTGGAAGCATCAAGAAACTGAAACTGCTTAAACGCCACTGTGCTGTTAATAGAGGAGGTAGAGGCTGGAAAACAAAGGGACTTCAGGCCTTAGAGGCCCCTTAGCAGTCTCAGTTTTTTAATTAAAGTTCCAAAAACATTTGCTGAAAAGATTAGGGGGGAACATCAAGACCATGCTAGTGGAGGGGCATTCTGGCTGTTGAGCCAAGTCCCTTCTATGCCACAGATGCAATTGTTTGTTTATTGGTGAGAAGCCAGCTGAAAGAAAAGCCATAAAGAGATCGCATGACTGAGGGAGCAGTTTCCATGACTAGACAAACTCTTCTCCTTATTCTTTTTAAATCTGCAGGGCTCAGACCACAGTACCTTACCAGACCAACAGCAGCTTGCTCAAAGCCACAGGATCTGCTTGGGGCTGCATGCTGCATCCTGCACTGGCTCTGCCTTCCTCAGCACCCCCAAGGGCCAGCCCAACATTTTCAGCATTTGTTTAGCCCTGTAGGTTGATTTCAAAGGCCGATTTGTAGGAGGGACCACCACCACCAAATGTTAGATCTGGTTTAGGACTTCGTTTGAAGGCATTTAGATAGAAGAATAATTGCACAGAGATGTGGTTTGCTTTGGAGAAATAAAGGCTATGTTTAAATGTCTGAAATTCCTGGTGACTCTAATAATTGCAGCCTCTGCCTCAATAAAATGCACAAATAATGTTATTGAAACATTTCCAATCAAAAGGTATTATTTTTGGTTTAAAACACAGGCAGCAGTCAGTACTTAAAAGGAAGACGTCTGGGCGGGCTTACCTCTACTTCAAGGGAAAAGAAAACTACTGGAACATTGGTTTAGTCTCTCTTTCTCCATTTTTATAGCCTTCTATTACAACCTATAACCTTCACACAGTTCCTCTGTTGTCTTTTCTAACCAAATGGAGGGTAGCTCCACAATCATGTATCGAAGAGGTTTTATTGCATTAAGGTGTGTTTAAGAGCTTAAACTGCTAAGCCACTGCATCCCCAGAGAAGCACTGTTTCTGCAGCAGCTGAGCATCCTCAGTACTGTAGTGTCATCTGGACAGGCACCAGCACTGCTCATAGCACAGTATTTATACCCTTCTAGCAGGCACCACGTGAATTTAGGAATTTAAGATCCCCTGCCAGTTTTGACTTGGAGGATCAAAGACTAAGCGACAATAGCTTGTCACTGTATTTTCAGTGGCATCTTGAAACTTCAGGATGCAACCAGGAACCTACTAGTAAGTCTTGGAAGGTATAAACTGGCAAAGTGCTCCCCTGCAGCTTCAAGTGCTTAAATATCAAGTGCCTGTAACTCTTCTTAAAAGAAAGCTCAGGATCTCCAGCACTCTTGGAATTTTGCCTTGAGCTCTCTGCTGACCTGCATTGCTCACATAAGCAAAGTTAGATGCATCTCACTGAAGCTGACAGAAATTGGGCCAGTGTTTCATCATTCATGTGCCTATAGGATTAGCTACAATTAGCACCTTCAAATAAGACAATAATTGTATCATGCTATCACACTCCATGGGTGCAGTATCAACACATGTGGAAGACATTTATTACTATAAATATGTGGGCACTTGACAGCCAAAAATATAAAATGGGGTTAATCATTCTATCCTACAGTCCCTGGCAAGATTGTGACTCAGGTTTTGCTGGCCCAGCTTAAGCTTTTACATATATGATCACTTCTGCCAGCTGACAGCACCAAAATCTTAGGCTGAAGTAGTTCTCCAGCAGCCAAATCTATCTGTATGGTAACTTCACAGACCTTTGTTTTTTGCAAGCAATATAATGCCTAAAGATACCTTGCCATTGCATAAAGCTATGAAAGTTTGTGTAGGACAGGTAGAAGAACTACTCTTCTTTTCAGAGTTAATCATTAACATCTCTCAGGGAAATAAACGACTGAGGTTGTCTTATTTCCAAAGGTTTCCCTGTATTGATACAAGGGCAGCTATATTGTCCCTGCATGTGTGTAAAATCATTTCCAAAAATAAGCTTGGAGAAGAAGTCTTTAAAGAATACATAGCTACCCATCAGGGTAAAGGTATGGGAAAATAAACCAACAAACTTCCCTTTTAAAAAGCCACTCAGCAGCATCAGCACCAGTGGTTATTCAACTTCCAGTAACACAGCGCACCGTCATTGGACTCATCAAGTCTCCCACAAATGCAATAAAATTCAATGGCCATTTTACAATCTCCTATTAGGTGTCATAAAATCCACAAGACCCACGTGTTCCTCCCTAGCCCTGCTCTTCAAGGAAAACTACTCAGACTTCAGTGCACACAAGTCCATGAATCATGAAGTTACAACAAATGCAGTCCCACTCTCAGTTCCTGGGCCTGCCCCAGCCCACCAGCACCATCACCTGTGTGTATAAGATGAATACACTTCTCAGATACTAAATAT
The DNA here is from genome assembly GCF_017976375.1 of Cuculus canorus. Taxonomy (NCBI): domain Eukaryota; kingdom Metazoa; phylum Chordata; class Aves; order Cuculiformes; family Cuculidae; genus Cuculus; species Cuculus canorus. The sequence continues at coordinate 30,577,367 of NC_071406.1, read as the reverse complement.
TTTGAGGTCTGGCCATGGCTCACGAGTCCAGTCCCAGCTCTACATAACCCATCGGTCTGGGGACAGAACAGTTATTTTCACAGGGGACAGAGCCAGCACCAAAAAACCTCTGATGGATCGGTGCCAGCCCAGCGAGGAGGCAGCCCGGACACCCTGAAACATCAGTGAGCTTCTGAAACCGGGAGGCTGACACAGAGCCAGCCTAGGACTCTGCGGGATTTGCATGCAGCTAAAGCCTCCAGCAGGAGCAAGCCTGTCTCTTTACAGAGGCTTTGCGACACATCTGTGCCCCAGCCTTCAGTGCATCCCAAAGTGGGCTTACTATCCAGGTTATTGCATCACCCATCAGCTTAAGGCCAACTGATGGGAACCAGAAAAGCTGATGGGATCTTGTTACAAAATGAGATTACAAAAGAGGACAGCAACTAGTAGCGGAACACAGTGATGCTGTTGTCACTGGGATGGGAATTCCCCCAGTCACATAGAGCTGCTGAAACCTTTGGCTTTAAAGCAAAATTATTAGGTTGTTTGTTTTTTTCCTGACAGTGTCAACCTGAGGAACAAAACTTCTCTGTACCACCACAGTAGACAAAACACCCCATCTTTAAGTCACGTGCAAGAAGGCTGAAGCAGGTAGAACACGTACAAGTTTTCTGCAGTACATAACATGTTCTGTCCCTTCACTGGAAAACCTCAAGTAACTCAAATAACCTGTTCAAGAAGGCTAAAGTTTCCCCTTCCTACCCTTCATCTACTCCACAGCTTACAGACTCATCACCACCACTACCGCCACCACCTTACAGGCTTGCTCAGAAAGCACCAGGCTCTTCACTTCTTACCCTGGATGCTTCCAGGATGAACCCACCAGCACACACCTCTTGACATTTCTGGTCCTCCATCAGACAGCTGTAGGCAGCCCATTCATCCCTGCGTGCTGTACCAAGTCAGCACATACCCACAGGCTACACAGCTCCTTACCCTGGAGACCATCTCTTTCTTTTGCCTTATGTAACACTCTCCTCCAGAGTCCTTCACACCTGTTAATTAACAGAGAGCCCTCTTTAAGCCCTGGCAGGGAGGAAGTACCCTGGGTCAGCCAACCCACCCCCCACAAACACCCCTAAAGGCATTTGAGCAAGTGGTTCTATCCCATACACCCATCCGGATCAGGTCCTAGAGCTGCATAAACCTCTATCTGCACTGGTAGCTGCTGCCCTAAAACGCTTGTGTCTCACAGTCAGGCAACATGGCTCTCCCTGCACACCTTACAACTGTGTTCTGGACAGCAAGAACAAAATAACCATGGCAGTACGTTGCAAGTTCCTTAGTTCGGTTTTGAAGGCTGGATCACCAGATAGATGTTGCAGTGGTCGATACATTCATTTGTGTGGCCGTATATGTAGTATATATTGCCTTTTACCCCCTACATGCATTTGCAAGACAATGCACTTTATTTATCCCTAGAACCTTAACTAACATTGCACCAGAATAAAAGAAACAATTTGCAGAGGGTGAGTGCCTGTTAATCATAAGCTAAAGGGGAAAGGAAAAAATTTAAGTGAGATATAAAGGGAGGAAGTGACTCAGTGGGTGGGAAGGAGGGGACAAGCATTCCAGACAGATGGGACATGAATAACTTTTCCATCTCCCTCTCTCTCTTCTCTCCCAAGTCTTGCAGGAACTGCTGTGTTGAAATAGTCAGTCATTAACTATTTGATGAGGTTTTAAAATCTGAACTGGATTCTCCAAATGTAACCAACTATTATTACAGGGTCTGCATCACAGCAATGCAAGTGTTGGAGCCCTTTGGCAAGCCATAGTGGTGAAGGCAGGACTGAGCACTCTGTAGGAAAAGCCACTAAATGGCGTCAGCTGTTTAGCTCTGCATAGCCTTGGCAATGCCAAAGGAATCAGAGCGGTAGTGATTAGGGAGTTTTCAGACCAACTGTGACCAAGCAACAGGGCATCCATCTGCACAGACAGCAAAAAAACTGTGTTCAGGCTCTGGTGGCATTGCTTAGCCTGTGGGAGAACCAGATCCTGTTCCACAGCAGCAAAGGTCACGCTTAAGGAAATGGTTGTCATCCTCCAAAAACTCTCTTGCTTTGGCTGTCCTCCTGCAGTGCAGTCCCTGTGGCAGATCCTCTTGCTTAACAGCAACCACCTTTTCAGAGGGCTCAGTGCAGGCAAAAATGCCCTTTGGTGCCCATTCAAGTGCAGGATTCAGACTGTGAGTGCTAATAAGTTCCCCTACTGCCCATGGGAAACCTTTCCCACTCAATCCACCTTATGCCATGGAAACAGGCTCTGACAAAACCTGAATGAAGCATTTCCCTCCCCAGATGCCAAAGGCTAATTGACCAGCATAAGACCTGCTGAACCTGGTGGAAACAGGGTGGATACAATCACTTGAGAGAGCCAATAACCAATTAACTGAATGGCTTCAGCAGTTTTGAGGTCTGCCTCTTTATTCAAGAGCAAAACAAAGATCAATTTCTTAATAAGCTTTGTAATATCTGCTATTCCTTCCCTGTCATTATTATTATTAGCATTGCAGCAGTGTTTTGTGCATGTAATGAAAGAGTAAGACAAGGGCTGGAACAGCCTGCTGGAGTGGGTGAAGTCTCGAGCTAAAGAAACCATATATCCATATCCATATCCACACCAGGAAGGCTGTACAAGGTCTCTAGAGCACAGGCCCACCAAGACATTCTGACCAAAAAGTAAGAGCCTGCCTCTACTGATCACTTTTACTGTTTTACCAGAGCTTTTGCACAAGGAAAAGTGAAAATTCTTGATTGCAGTCACATAGTGTGGGAGTGGCGAGGCTTGGCCTGGCCTCCCCAGCACTGCCACGACGGCCATGGGCTCACCCTAGCCTGTGAGCTTGGCCAGTTGCTGCCAGTAGGCAGAAGCCTGGAGGAGAAAGCTGGCGATTAAGCATTGCAGCCCAGACCCCAGCTGCTCACTGGTCCTGCTGTGGTGACAGCACATGTTCTCTTCTGCCACCAAGGACACTGACACACGACTTTTCAGAGGGCTGGGTTAATTAATGCCTTCATCTGCCACCATCATATCCACCAGAGCCACAGAGACGTGCCCCTCAAATCCCGTCTTTGCATTGCCCTGCAGTTCCCGTATGTGTTTTGCCTTTGAAATTGCAGGTTCGTTCTCTCTCTGCAGCAACATCACCAACTGAAATCACTTTTTCTTTGTCAGAAAGCCTCCAGCATTCCTTGCAGTCTTTTCCCTTGCAGCAGAGCAATGTACAAATTCCTCCCCACCTCCCAGTTCCTCCGTTTCTCTTCCCCTGAAATCAGGGCCACTTGGAGATAATGATCTCACCCATGAAGATACAAACAGCATCATCTACATTTTTCAGCATCTCCCACATACACAGTCACATGTCATCACAGCCTTCTGGTGAAAGTGCAGGTTTCCCTTTTGGATGCGTGACTCTGCATGGCCCTGAGAAGGCCCCCTCCACAACAGCAGCGGCGAGGCTGCCTTCATTTCTCTCGTGTTTTAGCTGAGAGTGCTTTCTCAGGCTGCACAACAACCACAACATTGCAGAAAAGGTCTTTGAAGGAGAAAACAAGAACTCAGAGGAAGGGAATGATACTGGAAGCCCTTTTTTAAAGAGCTGTAGCTGGATAATTGTCCAAGACAGACTGGCTTGTTGACTTTCTCACAGCAAAAGGCACAGGACTGTTTAATTGATTTTAGCCTGTAACTAAACATATCCTTCTTTCAATATAATGAACAGCAATGCTACAATACTGCTCTCCTAATGTAAATTGATCCATTACAGATGAGTGTTTAGATCAATGTGTGATGTCCTGATTGGAAATAAAACTGTTTGCTCAAGATCACTATAAAGACAACGGGCACTGATAGATGATATTTATGTGACAAAGAATGGCTCTTATAAAGGAGATTGCCAAGACCATGTCCATCAATTATGAAACCAACATTCACCCAGCAGCCACACGCATATTTTTAAAGATAACAAGAAAGAGGAACAGATCCCAAGGCCTTTGAGATAAAATCCACAAGGCACTAGAATGGCAGACACTTTTGTCAAAGGCCAAGAGAGCTTCATGGCCAGATTGCCATAACAGCAGAAGTCAACCAGAGGAAAGAAAACACCCACTGAAGTGTCATGGGCCAAATCTGCTGTGGCTCTAAGTGGATGGAAGGCCTGAAGAAGCCTCTAAACCTTTGTGGGTTATGGCTACGGACACTTCACAGGTCTTTCACTTTTGGTGCTCTCTTGTGTCAGCACCACATGCACCAGTTCAACATGGTGGGCAAGGGACTATAAAAGGTAAAATTGTTATTGGAAGAGGCTTGCCTACAACCCCTCCCTCTTTTCAGTGAGGACTGTCCCCAGCCAGGGCAAAGCTGAGGTCTCAGCAGGCTGGTGCAGATGGACTTACTGCTCTCAGCTCCACAGTCCTGCTCGCTTTCCAGCATAGAAACCTCTTGTCAGCTCCAGGCGCAGTGGTGTGGTGGTCCATGGCCAGCTGGGCAGGGTAGCCAGTGCCCATGGTGGTGTAGGACTGAATGGCATTGATTATACACCCATATCACACTGAGGTTATTTTCCTGCAGAGAGCAACCAGCCTTGCTGAATCATTGCTCTGTGGTTTGTGTCCTATATGCTCACAATCCCTGTTTTGTCATCTCTGTCCGTTTAGAGGAAAGTTAATCACTCCAGGTACCTTCCAAGTCAGTTATGATTAATATGTGTGCTTCTCCTGCTGGTAGTATTCGTTGAGGCCATTCATCCGCTCACTTGCATGGGGCATTTTGTTTTCTCCTTTGTGTGCTGAGGAAGTTTTCTAAGAGCTGGAGTACGGGCCTGCCTTCACGCTGGATTGCATCCCAGCCATTCATTGCTGGGGCAGCTGCAAGCACTTCTCTTTCTTCTAGAGACAATCTTTGCCTCTGAAGCAAGCAGCCAGAGCCCATCGGGGTGCCTGGGGCGACACAGCTGGGCCTGCACCGCCGCACAAGTCCTGGCAGCCTCATGCTGGGGGGACCCCCAGATCTGCAGGCAGGAAACCTGGGCAAAGCAGACCCCCAGGCACCCCCTCCCAGGGTAGGGAGGACCCTGCAGTGGCAGGGCTGGGCTGACACAGAGAGGACAACACCACCTCTGCAGTGAGCTCACCTAACCCAGCCTGGCTCCCTCCCATCCCATCCCAAGTCTGGGGCTCCAGCGGCACTGCTCCTGATTGGCTGTGCCTGCAGTCCATGTCAGGGGTGGCAGCTGCCAGGGAGGGCAGTGTTGAGGGCACATGGGTGCCCATGGGTCAGCCTGCGATTGTCAGACCATTGGGCTGAAGACAGCTCCTGCTTTGGTGGCAGTCCAGGCTCTGCAAGGCCTTTGCTGTCCTTGTATTACTTTGGTGCAAGGGTGGGAGCACAGGGGCAGCCCCTGTAGCTCAAAATCTGGGTGGACCTATTGAAGTGTGAGCAGCCGTGGGATGGTGGAAGCCTGTGGTGCCAGGGGTGAAACAGCACGGCTCAGGGCCAGGGCTTGCAGCACCTCACTGGGCAGGGAAACCCTGGGAACGAAAGGCTCACCTGTCATTTCGGTACCAGCCAGCCACGGGTGCCCATGATGGGACAGGGCTGAGGTGGCTTGGTGCAGTGACACTCAGCTGGTCATGTCGTATTTCACTTTCCTTGCAAGAGTTCCCTTCCTGTCCATGAGATCAATCTGCTGTGTCTTGTCCTCCCCTGAGGAGCAACACATGCCAAACACTTCTTCTGGTCATCTTTGATCATAAATAGCTGAGTCTATGATGAGTACAGCACATGGCAGAAATGGACCAAGACTGTGTGAGCAAGGAACACTCTGTTAAAGCAAGAAGGAGCTGGTCCCTCTCCTCTTGAAGCCAAGGGCATGTGCTCCGGCTGACCTGATCAGATCTGGGACATGGAGAGGTGACGTTTCCAGTTTATTTCTAAAAGGAAAAGGTTTAGAAACATTGTGGTGGTTGTTGCTACTCTCACTACCACTCACGCCAAGGCTGCTCAATAATTTCAGCCCAGGAGTGAACGTCCCATAGCAGGGACAGAGCAGGTCTGTTGTTCTCAGCATCATGCTGGCTTGTGCATCCTTGACTGATGACCCTCTTTCTCATACTTTCCATCCTGAAGGAAGCCAGTCCCTCAGAAAGCCTCAGGCTGAACATTGCGACCAGAGTCACTCAGAAAGGCGATGCTGGCCAGTGGCACATTTAGTCTGGTGCTGTAGCGGAAGCAAGGCTGCACTACTACATCACGTTGTCCTCTGCAGCGTACACTCATCTTTGGTCTCACCAGCTCCTTCTCACTGGCTATTGTTCACTTCACCACAGCTCTTGCCAGCAAAGGAGCTGACCTGGGTCTCAACCAGGCAAACTCTTAGAAGAAGAATGCACACCAGGACCTGGCAGTGCCAGGGGCATGAATCACTTTCAAACATTGCCCCAGAACTACAAAAGCCCCTTCTGTTATTCTTGCTCAAATGTGAAAACCCTACATGAGACAAAGGAGAAATGATCTTCTTTGATCTTCTCTTGCCAATATCTTTCTTGCATCTGGATCTCTGAGATAACTTGTGGAGCAAAACCATCTGCTTTGCTTCAGTAGAGCTCCAATTTTTGTCTGAAGGCACCTGACTCATCTCTCAGGAGCCCTGTCCATGTTGACCCAGGTACCTTGCTGTTCATGTTGATCCCATAATCTCTGCTCTTACAGCAGCCCTATGGTTTTCTTCAACTTGGGAGGAATGCTTAACCCACCCTGTGCCTCTCCTGTACCTCATCTGGTAAGAAATTGCTAGTAAACACTAGCTGCACTTCTGTTCTTGCAAACTAGGCTGTTGATTACGATTGGTATTAAAAATAAAGTTTCTCCTCGAGAACATTTCGTTGGAGATCTTCATCTCATGCCAAGGTATATCATTTCTCATGGTTAATAAAACGAGATTAAAAGCTACAATTATGTAGCATATATGCAGAGTAAAACTATGTAACTTAAACAGTGATAGGTAGCATCTGTGAACATTCAAGGTTCACGTGTAGCAAACGCTATTTCATTAAAAACTTCTCTTCCTAGCATTGCCTTGCACTCTCAAAAGGAGTGCAAGGAGAAACTGTCAGTAGCTAAAGCAGATTTTTCTTTGAAGTAGTCACAACCAGCTTCACTTCAATGCTAAGGGCTCAAAGAAAATTCATCTGATGAGAACAGCTACTTTAGAGGGGGAAAAAGTATCCTTCAGTACCTGGGAGTTTCACCCAGAAGAGAAAAGCCTAACAGAAAACAAAACCAGGAAGAGAAAGCCAACAAATTCCCCTTAGAGTACGTTACAGATTTAGCAGGGAGAGAAACCGCCATTCAAACAAACTACTGAGGGCAACAGCAGATTTTCCAGCTCTTGAGGTCTTCAAATCAAGACCAGACCTCTTCTGAAGGGTATATTACACCACTAATCTTAGGAGGAACTGGCTGTAGCTCCTGAAGCACTAACACAGGACAGAGGGGATGACTCTTGCCTTGAGCACATGCTGCCTCACAGATGAAGCCAGTGGGTGCCGTGTGCCTGATCTGGGTGTTGGACTCCTGGCAGAGGAGAGCTGCTCAGCAGCTGGGCAGCCTTTCACACAGCCAAACCAGCCAGGGGACAGCAGCCACAGCTCACCTGCCCACCATGGGAGCCTCTCCTTCCTTCCCCTGCCCTTTTATTCCCTGGTTCCGGGCAACCGCACACATCACTAGAGCAAGACCAGCATTTGGCCACTAGCAACCAGAAGTTCTGGATGGCAGGGGCAGCCTGCAGGAATCTATGCATGAACTGCTGCCGCCGTCTCTCTCTCACCAATATTATCTTTTTGACTGAGGTAGGGCTGACTCGCCCACAGCACGCTCTCCGGTTGGCAACTCCCTGCTGTCTGCACCACAGCCAAGGAGTGAGCACACAGGTTTCCTGCCATGGCAGTGGGATGGGGCTTTCACATTCTTGAACCTTCTGTATGTGAGCGAAAAGAAAGGGATCTTGGCAGGGGCGCCAGAGCCACCTCTTTTCATCCTCGCTTCCATGAACTTTTCCAAAGGTTTCAAGGGCATTTGCTGTTCTCTGTTGGCTTTGTCACATTGCTGGCTTTGTCACATTGCCTGCTCCCCAAGTCTCAGGCTGCCAACATCTCTCCCCTGGATGACTTGGCTTGTGTTATTTTGTGTTAAAACCAGTATGTTTTTTTAATGGCTATAAATAAGTTAAGACTGCATCTTTAATTAATCACTGCACTTCATATTGTAAGTGGAGATTTTTTGTAATGACTCGTTTATGATTTTAAGATGCCATTTGCTCACTGTCAAATATATCTAGCTTTTATCCCTGCTTGTTTAATGGACTCAGGATAGAAACAAAATTTCATCAATGAAGAATTCTAATCCATTTAATCTAGAGCAAATAATTGGTTACTAAGTAAGTGGGAAGAGAATGAGTGGATACTTTTATCTAAGCAACAATGAACTTTAGGTAACAGACAGTATGTTCATAATCTTAAAACCATTTAAAACTAATCTTAAAATGTTTATTTTTTACTCCCTCAGGTTTGAAATTGGAAATACATATGTGTGTATGATTAAAGCATGAACAACAAATAGGAGCAGCAGCAGGTACAGTATAGAGAAGTAGAAGCATTAGTAAAAATATTTCTGCTTTAGCAGCTATTAAATGATTTTTTTTTTTTTATGGCTTGGAAGAATAACCCATATGTTTGTAGGTTTTTTCCCCCAATTAAAATATATATGTGTGCAAGTATGTCTTTCTCTAAAGATTATTTAGCCACACACACACACAGAGCGCGTGTATAAAATCGTCTGTCAGAGAAGTGAGAGCCACTTTTCCTTTTGTTTCTTGTTCTGCTGGCAGGCAGGAAGCGACACCCAATCCAACACCATCAGCATCTTCACAGCATCTGCCTGGGGCGGGGACACAGTTCCAAAGGCCTGTCCATGGCACCTGCCACAGCCATGAGGACCCGCAGAACCCCGGCCTTCTGCATCCAGCCCCTGCCCGCAGGCCAGGGCAGAGGGAGCTCACCGGTGCCAGGCTCCAGCCCTTTCCTCATACCAACAGGCTGCTCCTGTGGCGTGGGGGCGGTTTAGCAAATAGTCCTGTGCCAAGTGACTTACTGCTCCCATGGAAGGGCCACAGGGAGCCCAGGACACATCACCTCAGAGGTCGGTGCAGGGTGAACAGTTTTGCATCCCAGCAAGTACCACTCAGCGCAACGCTGCTGTGCACAGCTGCCAGGTGCCCCGACATTCCCTGAGCAGGCAGAAGCCTGCTTGTTTTTTGTTCGGTCTCAGATTAGGTGTCAAGCAGGGGGCTGGTTATCCCCAAATGTAGTTGTTTCCCCCACCCCTCTATTTTTTTCTCAAAGGAGTGCATATTTTTTTATACAGGATGAGAATTAGCCACGAAAGGAGAACTATTGCATTGGAACTACCACAAAAAACCCAAACCAACCAACCCCCTCAAAACACAAAAAACTTTTAAAAATCGCTTTACCTCAGTTCCTAGACAACTCAAATCTGACGTGCCATATACGATCTGTCTGCTAGGACTGAATCCAGGCACTCACCACTTTGTTAGCTTAAGAATTTTGAATAATTTTTTCCATTTATCTGTATTCTCCCCCAAAATCATTTCACACATTTCTCAGATACATCAATCCTTCCGGCGTTCCTCTAGACACTCAGTAGGATGCCCTGCTATAAATATAATAAAGCTTTTTATTATGTCCATTAACCACGGACATGTGTGCTCCAAAAGTTTCCTGACACGCAGTCATTTGTGGCTTTTTAATTATAAACAGAAAATATCTAGCAGCAAAAGAAGACAGCAGACTGGAAGTGGATCTTTATGTGTGTGTTTTGAGTATGTTCTCTGATGGGCTGACGGCACCCACACCCTCCTCTTGATCCCGCCAGAGACTCTGTGTGTGCACATACGTGTACATACAGAGCCAATAACAGAACAAATCAGTCTCAGGCGATACGGCTTTGTCAGCTTTGCCGACCTCAGGGGGCTCACGCAGGTTTTCAAATCCCAGTAACATTGATCAACTCGTTTTTCATTATGCAAATATTCCCACCTCTATTTTGCAGATATTGTTCAACTTGGACTCAGCATAAAAAAAGAAAGAAGGCCCAGTAAATCACTTGACAAATTAAGTCATATTTATTGAATGCGTTTTATTTCAACAACCAAAAAAATTCTAACAGCCTAACAATGCACATAAGTTAAAAATTAATTATCACTTAGTGATAACAAAGATAAAGTTGATTTACATGGAAAAAAGAACATTTACAATATGTTAATCCTTATTCACATTGTTGATACCGCAATAAAACACAATTTGTTTTTTTTTTATTTTTTATTTCACAAAAAAGGCGGAAAATTGTGCTTTGTTAAGAGGCACTACAAGAAAAGTTTCTTTCTCCAAATAGATATTATATGATGGATATTGAATAAATAGACATATATGCATTGTAATTCGCAAAGTTCTGGCAAGACCACAGGCTAAAATGCCCACAGATTCACTTAGAACCACTGCAAAATTGGCAGTGAAATTAAAAATAAAAAGGCAAGACTCAGCATTGAAAAAATACCTAATAAAATTTTTGGTTGAAGTGTAAAAGATACCAAATGTTGATACCATCATCAGATGAGCAACCTTACGTAGCCTGGCAAAATTCAGTTTCCTTTCAAATGCATGGAGTGATTTCAGCTACAGGACAAGAAGACAGTTTTGGAAGAGTAGCTCTGAGAGAAACATAAAGCAGCAACCACTGAAATTCTGATTAAAGCTGCAGCGAACTACAGAAACCAAGGATGAAGAGCAAAAGGGCATTAAGTAAGCAACCCACCATCATTTTGCAAAGGTATATGAAACTTAAGCAGAGATACTCTTATGTTTCAAACATTTCTATTGAAAAATTCCTTTAAAAACTCCAGAGGTTACTGAGCAGCTAGAATTAGCTTGTATTGCAACGTCTTCTCCCTGTATATTGTCTGTTCTGAATACATATCTACACATAGAGGTTTGTTTTTCATTTTTAACTCCTACCTTTTAAACCTTTCAAATATATAAATAGTATTAACAGCTATATTACATTGCCTGGTGTAGTAAAGAGAAAGTAACTTCCAAAGTGATATTGCATGAGGTCTTTGTCAAGGTTACATGAAAAGCCCGTGTGAAAAAAGGAAGAAAAAACCCAGAAGCCCTGCTGGTATGGTTACTGTCGCAGTTTGAACGGGCATCTGAAATCAATCCAGCTGCAAGAGTAGCAAAGGTGAGGTCTTGTCTCTGAAATCATGGCACAGAAGTGAAAAGTAAATGCTACTTGGTGTCTCTTCCAACACGCCGCCTCAGAATGGGTGGACGCTACAGCAGATTGCAGCCTTAGCGCTCATGTCATTGAAGAGTCAGTCAGTATTTGCTCTGCTTTGTGTACCGTGGCTGCTAGCCGGGTCACTGCGAAACCCTTCAACAAGGGGGTGGGGGCTGCGAAGGGCCTTGCGTGCCTGCAGCCCCCCGCAGCAGGGAGGCAGAAAAGCACCCGCGCTGCAGACACCACGCGTGGTGTATGGGCTGCAGCCTGGGGGACCTGCAGCTGAAAACACTTCCTTTCACTGGCACAACACGCGTGGCATGGAAGAAGCCCAGCTAAAACAGAAACACAAGGGAGGCTGGCAAGAAAAGTGGACAAGAAGTCAGCAATGCAAACTCTCAGTCTGTCAGCACTTACCTGGGCAGGATTGTTGGGATCGTGGCATTTTGTGTACCAATGTAACTTTACACTTGTGTGTGTGTGTGTTTCACCTCAGTATAAACAAAAAGCAACAACAAGAAGGAAGCTTATAAATTTTAAGGTCTGAAACAGAGAACAGGTAAATAAAATCCACAGTAAAATGTGGTTCATAGTATGAATTCCATACATCAAATCTCAACACAACTTTTTCTTCTCTTTCTATAAAGACCTCGTTAATGGACAAGTCTTCTATGCACTGAATTTCACTTTTAGTCATTCTGAATCCCATGAAAATTCATCTGTTCACTACGGAAAGGACTGTCTGGAGAGTGGAACATGCTGTATCCTTTTAAGTGTGCATTGTGTTTAAAGTACTTTAACTTACTAGATTTCTTTCTAAGGTGCCCTGATTTGTTTTTCCATTTTCTCTCTTTTTCCTCTTTTTTTTGGCAGTGTTGATTAACGTCTTTAAATACATACCTCAAAAATTACCCATCAAGTTGCCAGATAAGAAGCCATATAATAATAATAATAATAAAAAAAAATCAGGGATAAACATAGAAAATAAATAGGAATTCAAAAATAGTCACCACACCCTGAGAGCAGGCGGCAGTTTATCAAAAAGCCAAAGCAACTCATTGTGAAGTGGTTTTAATACATAAACAAGTCTCATCTTTAAAGAACTCATTTCACAGTCTATACTTTCAGGTTGCAAAGTTCCGTCCCATGCAATTTTAATATATATATATTTTATGTAAATATATATATATACAAACAAAGTTGTAAATTTTCCTTCATTGATTTCATAGGACTTTTTCTTCCCATTTACTTGCTAGATGTCCCTTTCATAAGTGCAAGATTAATGAAGGCATAATCCTATGTGATTACAATGATTACTTCAGTCAAATGTAGAAGGGTAACACTCGAGTGTCTGTGTCAAGGCGATGTCTGATCGGGCAATGCTGAATTCATTCGATTTGCACATGGGTCATGCGCAACGGAAACAAATAAGCAAAAAGTAAAAAGAGAAAAAAAATTAAAAATAAAACCATAAAATCCTTGGAACAATGTATTGCTTTCTGCGTTCCTATCTCACATTATCTCTGGTCAACGTCCACTGGAGCCGCCTTGCTTTTGTCGGGGTTCTCCTCCTCAGGCTCCACTTTGTACATTTCCTCAGAGCCTTCCTCGCTGTCATTCTCCTCTGACTCCGTCAGCAGCTCCTCATCCTTGTATTCTGCCACGTCAACCACCGTTCCCAAATGCTCTTTTAGCTTCCCATGATGCTTTACGTGGTAACGCTGGTTTTGGAAGAATTTGATGATGGTATGTTTGGGGAGATCCAGCTGAGCAGAGAGGGTGTGGATGGCTTCCTGATCAGGGTAGAGACCCACATCGTGGATAAAGCTTTGAAGGATACCTAGGGCTTCCAAGGAGATCTTGGTACGGGATCTCGGCTTTTTGGCACAACTGTCCTCAGCAGGTGGAGGAGGAGCCTCTTCTCTAGGTGGGGAATTCTCCTTTGCAGGCTGGGACTGCTGTCTGTGCAGCACCTACGACATCAAACAGACATATACTTTATGTACACGCTGATCCCCTTGGTGCTTGAGACCAGGGCACTTGTACAGGTCTTTAAACGGAATCTACTTCTTTTTGGTGAAGAAAAGTACGAATTAGTATTAATTTTCCACTACTTTCCTTGCCTATAAGACAACTGCCAGAGAAACTACAGACTGAAAGGAGAAAGCAATATAAAAGGCAAAGAATACAAACACCAAACCACAAAATAAATATGAAATACAAAATGTAAGTAATAAAAATAAAGATAAAATAGGCAGAATTAAAAGTAAGTAAAAGGTAATACAGTCTCGTGGTCACGATGACTGGCCAGTTGTGCTGTCTCAGACAAGCCACTCTCCCGCTTTGCTCCTCTTTCTCCTTATCCTTATTTCCTTTCATTTTTTTTTAGGCTAGAGACTCTGGCCGTTTCCGTGAGATGCCAAGTGCCAGAAAGGCCTAGTCACATGTGGGATTGTCAGGTGCTACTGTATCATAAATAATGACTTGGCATTAAAATCCATCCCATCTGCTTTGTGGGAAAAAAGTAATAATAAAAGTGCACAGATTCTTTAAGATTTCCTTTCTATGAAATCGATATCGTAGTCAGCTCAGTTACTTCACAGAGCTGGCTTTAATATATCTCTTGAACAGATTTCTGGTATTACATCTGTATTAATTTCACCATTCGAAGAGTTCTAAGTTCAAATAATTATAGCCCTCCACTCTGAGAAAGCCTCTGGGCAAACGCGCTTTTCAGTCTTGTAACAGACTTTCACCAGCAGTATCTCCTGTTCAGCAAGTTTAAAGAAAGCATATGTAGCTCTTAATCTTTCTAACAGCCACTTAAAATTACTAAGAAAGGGCTCTGTGCAGCCGTTATTCCACAGGAAAAAATACCTTCTCTGAATTGTTAGGTATACAGAGGAGCTCCACACGCTTTCTTTAAAACCAAACCTATACAGGAGAGAGCACTGGCAAAAATCCCCTATAGGATTGGGAGCTGCATTTGCCCAGAGGTTTCTTCAGATGCAGAGAAATAATTATTAGAACTCAACACTACAGAGCTAACAAAATCAATATGGATAAATATCCTTCCACAAATAAAAGGGAATTCTGGCTTTTCACCTGAAGAAAACATCTTTGCTGTGAACTATAACATACAGAATATCAACCCTGCACTAAAGCTCTCTAAAAGGAAAAAAAATAAGGAGAAAGAATGGAAATGTGCTGAGAACTTGCACGAAATTTTACACGTGTACCGAACCCCCAGTAAAAGGCTTTGCCATTCAAGTTATTACTGCAAGAGGGAAGTCCACCGTGGAATATCAGCCTGGCAATACATGCAAACAAATAAAAAGGAGCTGTGCCAAAGAGCTTCTAATTCACCTCCTTCATCAAATGCTGCTGTCACAGGAATTCATATCAGTGACCTCCGGTCACAGGTTTTGATAAGCACGTGGAAGTCCCCAGCCGCTGCCCACCACGCACGTGTGGCTGAGGAGCCGACCCTAGAGGAGATGCTGTGGGAACAACCTGCAGCATGGGCACAGGCTTCTGCTGCACCTGACAGCAGCAGGAGGCACTCAGCTCCCCCTCCGGCTAGTGCTTAGTACCACACACAGAGGCAGGACCTGGCCCTGATCCCCCAGCACCTCAACGAGCAGTGCACGTGCATGAGGGCCTGTGTGTGCAGACAGGCAACTGTGCAATTCACTGCTGCCACTGCCACCGCAGAGTGATGCTTGTGACAGTGATGGAAAGCACGTTCACGCAGCCCCACGCTTTCAGCTACAAGCAGGGGTCCCCACTGGTGAGAGGCAGGGCTTGCCACGCTCCTGGCAAGAGCCGCTGGTGGGCAGAAGCACTGCAAACATGTTTCAGTGCCAAGAGATTAATTTTCCTCCCAAGCACATAAATACTGAGGGTGTCACAGAAATGGAGCTAACCAGGGAGCCGAGGGAAAGGAGAAACTCAGATGGAAATGACAGATATACTGTTTTATGTTTTATTACATCTCTTGTAATAAAAGTGCATAATGTTCCAATGAACGGAATCGCTCAGCTGCTCTTTGAGGGTTTCTTTTTTGTCCATGGATCGTTTTCAAAGAGAAGGACTGACATTTCCAAACAGAGGGGTTACAGACGAGGGCCGGATCCATACCTGCACAGGCAGGGAGCACTGAAAGTGGCAAAGCCAGGATCACTGACGCTTACTAAGGACCCGGCCCCATAAATTTGTCACACAGCCCCCATGTACATTATCTCCCCCATTGTGCCCTCTGGTCCTGTCCCCTGACACTAGAAGGCCAAAAGCAGCCAAAAAGAAAAGGATTTAGCACCACAAATAAACTGCCAGGGAATTTACAGACAGCGTCATATGAAAAGCCTCGAGTAGCATTGCTAATCAGAAGCTGAATTCAAGTAGCAGCTGACAGAGATAGAAACGCATCCAGAAAGAGTGCGAATTACATAGTTCATTCTTGTTGGAGCTGGAATTGGTTTCCCCCCCCCCCCCCTTTTCAGTTGACAAATAGCATGAGAAATGATCCAGTCTGAAAAATGTTACAAGACTTCCAATCAAATATAATGATGAAAAAACCCAACAATACAGGATCAGCAGCAGTAAAATGCTTAATTTGAAGGAGATGAAGAGATGCCTACAGCATCTATAAAGCAATCAACCAAAGAGAGGGCTGCGAGCCGTAGGGAAAGAATAATTTTACTTAACCCTTCCTTTTCTGGAGTGACCTCTCCATCCTCTCCACAAGAGAAAATGCATAACCCAGGTGTGAGCAGTACACAATATTAGAAAAAAAGTTATATTTAATTTGACTTACTGTTTTCCTAAACAACACAAAACCCTAATGCTACTCTCATAACAGATAAATCTCATGATTTCACTAATTTCTGGGGCTTGCCCTGATTTCCCATAGCATTAACAAAGGATCTCAGTGACACAACACGACCCATATACAGAGAGATGGATAAATGCTAAGAATTTCCTTCAGATTTAGGCTCTGATCAATTTTGTATTACCTTCCAATAATATGGGCTATTGCATTAAAAAATTTTGGGGTCATTGTTACAGGTAAAATTTCCACTGGCTTCATGCACTACTGTGAACATCCTGCCTTAACACTTCAGATTTTGAGGCAATGCTGCTCTGCTTTTGTACTGCCAAGAAGGAAACAGTACAGGCTGCAGTGCATTTCTCAGTACAGATAAAACCTCAGACTATGGTCTGATCCATGGAACACAATGTGTCGGGTGGGCTTCAGAGAGAAGGGATAAAAACAAAAGCCATGCTCAGCTTTCCTTTCTCCAGGAAAGCTGGCACTGGGCTTGGAAGGGAGCATGTTCCAGGTGCACTGTGTCTGCTTGCCCACTCTCTTCTCCTTCCTCCATGCCCTTCCCTATCACTCCCCAGCCACAGGCGGGGCAGCCGTCTCCTCCTCCACAGTGACCACCATCTGGAGCTGACTTCTTTTCCTCACCCTCCCTCCTCCCTGACTCCCCATCTACTTTCAAATCAAATGTGAAGATATAGATTTCCTTCCATGCCCACAGGACTTATTTTTTCCACCCCTTCAAGAGATTTAATTTTTAAGCGCTACAGGCATGGCTGCCTTCTCAACATTTAAGAACAGAGCAGCTTTGGAAAATGCTGCTTTATGAAGTTCATTCAGGTAGACTTTAACCTCATAGACAAACTCATTTTTTTCAAACAAATAAACCAGCCCTGGCAGAAAACTTGCAAGAAAACAAATACAATGGAAGTTGACTTTAAAAGATAAAGTGACTGGTCTTAAATCGCACTGTACTGAAATATGATTTGAAGGCCACAATGAAAACCAGCTGGAAACCATGTGTAAAATATAATAGTACATGCCTACAGGGAAGGAAGTGAGATATTGAATGATTAAGTTTAGGAGAGCATATAATGTAGTGTATCATTACGGGAGTGATCAGGATTACTTGTAATAAGCTAAGGGTTTGTGGTCTTTCTAAAATACAAAGCCAAGAATTACTGGGGGGGGGGGGGGTGGATCACTAGACTGTTTTACATGTATCTGCTCCCTACGTCTCGGGATGCTCCCACAGGAGAAACCTGACTTCGACAGACTGGGACAGTCATGTTCCCAGAGAAGAGAGAGGTGAGCAAATCCAAACTAAGTGATGAACATCATACAACTGCAGCCTGTCTGCACTGTATTTAATTTTGGCTGGATTCACTATCCCACTAATGTTTATTTCCATTTCCACCCACTTTCTAGCTAAAATGAGACATGAAAATGGTGAGTTGCTCAGGGGAGCAAAGCGACTCAAGCCTGAACGGGGTACACACATGCACTCAGGCACCAACTTCAGTGAAGCACACTGGCTGTCAACACTCACTCCATGAAATGCCACCTTTCATTGCCTAAACAGCCTCTGCAGCAGATTAGAAAGAAGAACTGCATTTCTACCTGGAAACCTCACGCTCTTTTGTTTCCTAGTGTGGTTCCTCTCTTCCCTTTGCAGACTGGATTAGTCATGTGAGCTCCCTTCCCATGGGCTTTGCTGAGATGACTGATGAGGTGCCCCTTACTATGAGAAACACCACAAATTTTACATTCTTGGAAAACAAGACTGTGCATTTGCAACAAGTACTGCCCTTATTGAACAGTCACCATCTTTGGGAGTTTGGACTGGATGATCTCAAGAGCACCAACAGGTATCTCGTGTAGCATGTGCTGGCCAGTACCACTTCTTGTAACCCAGACTCCCAAGTAGCAAAGTTGAATGGACTTGCCTTCTCTTTGCCAGGGGAGTTTTAGATTGGATATTAGGAAAAATTACTTCACCAACAAGTTGTCAAGCGCTGGAACAGGCTGCTCAGGGAAGTGGTTGAGTCACTATCCCTGAAGGTATTTAAAAGACATATAGATGTGGCACTTAGGGACGTGGTTTAGTGGTGGACTTGGCAGTGTTAGGTTTTACTCGATGATCTCAAGGGTCTTTCCAACCTAAATGATTCTATGATTCAGTTCTCTTTGGTGGGAAGGGGGTCTCACCTTTCAGCTTTCCTTCACATTTACACTGCTCTCTTAGTCAGCCATAACACTGCATCACATCAAGGACTTTTATACCAAAGAGAGCAAGTTCTGAGCCCGCTTAAGGAGCACAAAATGAAAACCAGAGAGAAGGTGCACACATTACAAAACATAGGTTCAGTACCTGTGTTTCGCACATCTAATTCCAGTCATCTATTACATCTCTCACAGTCCAAGGCTAGGCAGCAGGATTTGCCAGAGTTTGACTGAATGCAAAAATAGATTTACTATGTACTCCATGTAAAAAAGGCCTTTGGAAAAGCTGCTTCCCAACGACTAGCTGAAATCAAAGGGAGGGTGGAGGACAAGCCTTAACAAGGCATTCAGCTCCTTTTTACTGAGATCTGCAGCCAGCATCTGCCACAGTTCACCTCTGCAAGCCAAGAGCTCCCAGTCAGTGCCTCGCTGTCAAGTTAAGAGGTTACTTAAGAGAAAAACTCCATCACCTTGCAAAGAAATCTTATACCTAGAAGGAGGCACTGTCCCTCTCAGCAGACCTTACAGGAATAATCTGCAGGGGATTATCTATTCAAACAAACAGCCTTACAGTCCCTACCCCAGTTTCTCACAGCTTGTCTTCATACACAGAAACATGCAAGAGAAGAATAGAGCAAGCTGCTGCCACGAACAAGCTTGCACCCTGACAGCCTCCCAGTCCAAGGCTCGGAGGGCTAGCACATTAATTAGACACTATCACTATGCCAAGACACTTTACAGGTTTCCTAGGAATGTCTGTACAAGAAACTGTAGCACAAGTTACAATTTGCACCTGTGTTCATTTCTTTCCTCTTAAAAATGTGGTTGTTACATTACCCTTCCTCCCTCACCCCAACCCCTGCAAAAATATATTCATTTGGGTAAACACTGCAGCACTGGTCGTAGCTCCGAATGAAGTATTTTCTTTGGGCTCATTCTCACAGTGGTGATTTCACACCTTGACACCATAAAGCTGTGTTAAAGATTGTGGTTTAGTTTCCTTGCTTTTCTTGGATTATACAGTATCCTAAGGTCAAACTCAGGAAAATCCAAAACTGTTATTAAAAAAGAAAAAGTATCTATGAAGTGATGACAAATTGCAGACTACAGGTGTTAGATTACATTTTGACTCCAGGCAGGTTTAATATACTTTAGTTTCCTTTTACAATTGCCCTTAGCAGGTACTGTTATCAGTAAGGGATTTCAAAAAATATATAGTACTCAATAAAAGAAGACCGTGTCAAAAGAAATCAATATGAGAGTGCAAAATGGTAGGAAGTTTGACATGGATAAATATGTTCACTTTCATCTGACTTCAGTCTGAGCTTCATTTCATTTTGTAGCTGAAATGCTAGCCACACATCCTGCGCATTTTCCAATGTAGTATACTAATTGCTTCACAAGAGTAAACACCGTTATTAGAGGTAATTATAATACATGTTTGTGATATGATGTACCCCGTCTTATGCAAGCCAGAGCAAATCAGCCAACAAGACCCAGTGGCTACGACTTGTAACCCTGCAGCCTTGGCTCCTACACAGCAGCAAAAACAAAGCAGTCACACAGTAAAAAAATCCCCCAAACATTCAGGTCTCTCCTGACACCCTTCATCTGCTACCGCCCACCACTGGAGCCAGGACATTGGATCAGACAAACTCTGTGGCCGAAGTCTCTCAGCTCTGAGGTACAAGTCACTCCAAGAGCCACGGAAAAGGGGAGTTGGAGAGAACTGTGAGGAAAAGAAATGAGTTCCACAGGGAATTCAAAGTCAAAGGTGAGTTTGGTTTCCAGGCTGGAAAGCAAGCTGGTTCAAGTGATTCATTTTAACATCTTTGGAGCACACCAGCCACATGCCTCCCCTTGCTTTACAGCGGCCACTTTGCTTAAGGGCAGGAAACAGGCAGCACTCTGAAAACAAGACAAGACACTGAACAAACACCCGGTCTCTGCAATAGCAGCCTCATCCTGCAGTTCTTCCCCAGGACCAAACTGTCAAAAATGGTCAAAAAGGCGACAGAAAAGATAATAGGAAGAGAAAAGTAAATTAAAAAATAGCTTATCTTCCAGTTGTGCTTTGTTTTTGCCATCCCACACAAAGTGGTAAGCATAAGCATTAATAAAACACAATTAACCCTGATTTGAAGGCGGGGGAAGGTGTCTCGCCCCCCGGCCCCCTCCAGCACACACTACTCCCATTAATGCTAACAGAAGCTTAGCATGCATCAAAGAACAAATACACCACGAAACATTTTTAAGAACTATCATCACTGGAGATAAAATATAAATTACAACCTGATTACACTGTGCTGCTGAGAGGCTACATGTGCAGCGTGGCTTGCAAGGACAAGAGGAGATGACCAGATAACTTTTGGATAGGTCTAAGGATACTGTAAAATATCTGTGCAGGGGAATCTTTCCTTGTCTTTGCTTTCCTTTCAAGAAGCTGTGGCACTGCTGTCTGCACAGTTGTTTGAAGAATGTTTACAAATCAGCTTGACAAAGAAGAAAAAAGAACTCTGCCATCACTTGACCACAATCATGATCTTATTCTTCAGTAATGCGTGGTTTATTTCCCTTTCCTGATCTCTGTTAATAGACAGCACGTGCCTACACAATAGCCACTATTTTGTCTGTATAATGTTAAAAAAATAAATCACAGAACTCTGACAATGCGGAGCAGTGTCCCGGTGTTTCCTGGGGTAACTGCTCTCCCTCGAACGCTAACTCAACTCTTCCCACAAAAGCTCAGGCATAGCATTCATTGCTGTGCAAGTGTCTGAAAACTGGCTGATTTTATGGGGTAGCATAAATGAGCTCATGCTGATGAACGTTAGTGGATTAGCTCTGGATTTCCCATCTTTGGCCAGCTTAAGCCTGATTCTTAGGTTTACTGCACGGTAACTGTGGCCAGCAGCGGATATCCCTTTCTCCAATACCTAGCTGCAGCCTTGGAGGGTTGTCAACAACTCCTATTCAGCCCGCAGGTGGAGCCTGCATGTACCTACTGCCTAAACATGCAACAAGCCAGATTCATTCCGGCTTCTGCTGGCACAAACCGGGGTGCTGGTGACAGAGGCCAATGTGGCCAGGAAGCATTGCACAACGTCTCTGCAGACTCTCTCCTGAAGGCATCAGTGATGGATGGCTCCATTGTCTGGGGATGGGGCATGGCCAGCACAGCTGGCACTGGGGCTAGCTCACTGCATCCCCCGGCAGGCAGGGAGGGAGGGAGGACTCTGCCAGCTTTGAAGAAGCCATGGAAGCCTCTCTTGCCTGTAACCTGCAGTAGCGGGGCAGCCTCCCCTCGCAAGGCAAAAAGCAACAGCCCCATAAAGGTTCACATTGCCCTTCTGCATGGTGATGCTAACCGGAGTCCCACTCAAGGGATTTTGAGCATCTGTGTGTGCATTGAGGGCCACAAAACCTTCCAGTAACCCTTACTTTCTTCAAAAACAGAGCATGTGCTTCGTAGGCTTCTGACTTGTCTCTTCCATGCTTTCTCTTGCAGCAAGTTTCTCAGGGGTGCTACAGTGTGCAGCCCTGCCTGGAAGTTTCCAAATAGAGCTTGAGCTAGGTTGAGGCTGGAGGGAGGGTCTGTCAAACATTTTGAGTCAGTTCTGAGTTTCTCCATCTCAGCACTCCTAATCCTAATGAGGAGCTGGCAGAATGCCACAGAAACTACAGCAGCAACAAAAGGCTTTTTGGTTTGCTTTTCTGCAGACAAAATACTTTTGGTATCTTCTACATTTTCTGGTTTGATTAACACTACACACGTTCATCTTTTCTTCTGAAAATCTAAAGAGCGTTTGTGGTCAGTGTGAGCCAGGTCTTCCCTGACAAGCCCCGACCTAGAGCCATGTTTACGGTCAAGCTCTAAACCCCTAACTATGGTGGCGCAAATGGCACCACTACAATGCTGTTGTTTCCAGTTACTCAGATCAGGAGTAAGCACTGCAGTATTTCAGGAAGGATATGTTTGGATTAGACATTGGATTCTGGGGTGGATGGAGGGGGGTAATTATTTGTCCCACCAAACTGTTTTAGGTCCTTACAGATGGCTATTTGGGGTTCCAGGAATACCCAACTGTACTGCTATTTTTTACAATGAGGGCAGTTAGAAGTCAGAAGAACCTGACTGTTAGGGTTAGTGAAAATAGTAGATTTGTGCTGATAAAACACTGCTCAGCATGTTTTTTGCTTTCTAGACGTAACCACCAATACACTTAATCACAGGACTTGAGCAAACTATACTGTGTGAATCAAACACATAAAAGTATAAATATTCCTTTTTTTAGAAAGTAAGTCTCAAAAAGTGCACTATAATCAACTACCATGGTAAAAAGCAAAATATCCAGCATTACCACACATGCAACTGGTATAATGTACTTTATTATACCCTTAGCTTGAAACTGGGTAAATAAAAGTCAAATGACCAAAGTGCAGTCTCCTGCAGAGATCACGGCACTGACTGAGGACAGGAGACCTCAGAGAATTAGATCTGAAATAATTTGTCTTCCTGATACAGTCTGGAAAAGGTGGGTATGTCCAGAAGACTGAGGAAGCTATGCTGGTGTTACTGCTCTCTGTGTCTCACTACTCTGACCAGTACCTATTTGATAGGCTCTGGATGCTGGGAGAACAGATAGGCTCTGCTGCTGGCTTTGCAGAAAGTAAATAGCACCTGCAGTTTACACCCACAGTACCAGAAAACATGCAGTTGTTCATTTTTAATAAAACAGTTTAATATATGGCCAGTGAGGCAGTATCAGGACAAAGCAGAAGATGACAACTTATGGCACTGAGATCCATCCCTGGCTTTGCCGCTGCCTGCTGTGGGAAGCCCTGTGGCTGCTCAGCCCATGGCTGGCTACACACACACACAATGGCAGGGCTAAGCTCACACTTAACACAAGCCTGCAGCTTGTGTAGATCTGTGTGCAAGGAACCTCAGGCTTTTGCTAGAAATGCAAAACACCATTCTTTGCATCATTAACATTAGAGCCGTGTAGCAATTTTCAGCCAAAAATCTTTCTTTCAGTCAAAAATGTCAACTGAGTGACAATCGAAGTATTGCCTAAATAACAAGCTGTGGTGGCACAAGGGGTGGTGGGGGGGTTGGATAGTCTGACAAAGTTCAAGCAGTTATTTAGGAAGTTTTCATGAAACGGCATATTCTGGTTGCCTTTGTGCTCCTCAAACTCTTCCTATTTTCCCTTAAAGCATTATGTTGCTCTAAACTACCACTAACCTTTTTTTTTTTTTTTTTTTAATTTTAACTGAAAATAGTAATTTAAAGAACTCCAACATATTTTTTTTCTTTCAGGATTTCAGAAATGTCGGCAGCCCCTTAAAGTGAGCTCAAGCACTTCTATAGCTCTAGGCTGTACCACCAGCGGCTCACAGCCATCTATCTTCCCACCTGTCTCCTTCATCGTTGTATTTACAAAGGGTTGTACTGATGGGAGCTCTGAAAGAATGAAATGTAATGCAGTTTATAAAAGGAGCTGGATGTGAATCTTTCCTACCTCAAAATCCAATAATGCTTATGATTTTTATTGCACGTGGGAGTCCTTTGTCTATGTAATATGGATTAGCAGCTTGGCCAGTAAGTCTGATAAAACCAGAAAGTACTTTTGAATGTATTCTGGTCAGAGGGACCTGGGAGTGAAGCGTGTGTGTTGCAGCTGACGGCCCCAGCAGCGCACACATAGCTTGGAATTTTTTCCTTGGTTCTGTTCCATCTTGCCATGGTTTTGTTTCATTTTCTCTAGAAAGAAGACTACAATTCCCTCTTATCCTTGAATCTTCCTGGGAGTGTGGCATCATCTCAAAACTATTAGGGGAACCTTTCCAACACACATGAAGCCCCAAAAATTACAGCCTGCTTCAGTCAGGGCTCTGACTGGACTTTAATGGATCTCAAACAGCCCAATGCAACATTTTTATTCCTAATCTCATTTAAAAAAGGGAACACTGGGAACAACATTACTCCAAGTCAGCAATGCTTCCTTGGTGCTAATCAGGCCATTAAAAAGTCATAAGCAGTTTGTTTGATGCAGAGGGACAAAGACAACTACAGAAATTAGAGGATATAGGTGATAATACTCCTTTCAGCAGACCACAGTCGGAATGCATGGTAAGTGGCTGAAAGTCAAAATCACTGGAAGATCTAGAGACAAAAATATGTCTCCTGACTGAACAAAATATAAATTAAACTGCTCTGGTACAGAAGCATTTTCTTCACAGGACAGTACTTACTCCTGTCAGGAAATACAGGCCTGTTTGCTGCAAATGAGCAGTGCCACAGCTGACCCTCCCTGATCTCACTTAAGGAAAACACACACGCTCAGTGTCAACAGTTGGAAGGAAAGGAAGAAAAACTCAAATGCGGTAGACTTGCTAGAAGAGATTTCCATGGAGGTTCCCTCCGCACATAAGCAGATGGTTTCCAGTTAGTCAGGGTCAGGGACTGCCCGTGTGGTTTCCTGCCTGCATGCCTTTGTAGCTTATCTAGCTCTCATCAAGATACACCATCTGAAAAAATTAGAATGGCTAAGTACAGAAATTAGAGAAAGCAAATACAAATGGGCCTTGGTTTGCACTTGTGCAGACGAGTAGGGAAATCTGTGCCCACAGGTGGGATGAATTCAGCGGTGCCAACCCTTCTGCCAGAGCAGTCACGTCAGGCTGCAGCACATCTCATCTGCAGAGGCTGGGTCAGGTCCCGTTAATGCTATAGTGCCTGCCCAGGCACCGAAGCCATGCCTAACTCTATCCAAACCAGCCTGGGAAACAGCTCAGCTGCTCTGAAAAAAGCCCTGACACCAGTTTACAACCCCAGTGCTTTAACTGTGTTGCTGGTGCCGGCTCTGCGGTGTAGCCCTGTCCATGCTCACCTCCCTCGGAGGAGCGGCACACGTGTAGTGCGTGCCTATGTGCTTTGCAAAGCTCTGGGCAGACACTGGCTCAATGCTGTGCATGGCAGCGAAGCAAAAATCCAACCAGGAACGTATGCACAAGCTACCATATGGAAAGGGCATTCTCAAATTAAACCCTGAAACCCAGATGAGATCTGAGCGAAGGACAGTTTCACTTAAAGGAAATCTCGGAGGTCAACCAGCAATTAACTGAAAGGTTCTGATTGAATACTCCATTGACTGCGCTCACATCAGACAGCTTCCTGTTTATTATACCTTATGGGCTGTCTAGGTGCCAAGACATTAAACTGTCAATAATCTATTAATGCGAAACAGCTCCTCCCTCCTCACTCCCCCACACAAATACTCTTAGGCTAAGAAACTGCACTAAAAAGATGGAAATTTTTGAAGTGAGATGGAAATGAGCTTTTTAGGGTATTTCTTTGCTTGGTTCCAGCTGAAAGTACAGCGACATTCATAAACAATATAACACGCAGTCTATAACTACATGGAAAAAATTGTGTTAAAAAAAATCAGACATGATTGAGACCATATCCTGAAATCTGGCTTTCTTTCCCAAGCCATCTTTAAACAGTCTAAGTTAAATTTAATTAACAATTTACAACAAGGAGAGAGAAGTTATTTAAAGAGAGGCCTACAGGTCTTTAACATTCAGTGTCTGGGAAACAGTTGTACATAAAAAAAAAGTTTTAATGAATTTAATAGAGAAAAGCACTTTAATTAAATGCTGTCAAAGAGGATTGTATTAATGACTGCACACAAAGGAATTTAAAGCAAGCCAAGTATATTTAGCAAATAGGAAGTAGGCTTTCAGAGGCTGCAACTATTTATGTTTCTGCCATTGCAATGCATCTAGGAGATCGCGTTGCCAATTGAAAGCAGTTATGTTATTAGATGTGATTTTATTTATTATGGATTATTAAAATTTCAAACGCTGCAGGGAATACATTTATTTCATTTCTAAAATGAAAGAACAAAGATATTTCCTGCTTGTTCAGTAAGAGGAAAAATAGAAAAGGAAATAAATAATAAATAATAATAATAACTTAGCACTTAACTAGTGAAGTGCTGTCCAGACAAATCTTTTTAAGGGGCCCATTGAGTCCTGGAATTTCAGAGTGTCTCTCTGCTACAACTGGATGGATTTGTAGTCGCTACCACAGCTTCCCTCAGCACAGCATGGAAAGAAGAGCCAGCCCTTACTCCTCACGGACAGGATAATACTCCTTGTTGTGTCCTGTGGTAGCAAAAGGGACTTCTGCAATGCTCTGCATGTTTCAAATCTAAAAATCTAAAAATTACTGAAGTCCCAAGAAGTAAAGAGAAATCTAGGTTGCCAAGCTTTTAGCAAGCAATTGAGAATACCAAGGTTTTCCAGACCTAAGCAAGAAATTTCGCCACATAACTCTCATAAAAGACCCTAACAACTGCATCAAGCACTTCTGCAGAACATGCTTGACTTCCTCAACACCCGTGTTGATGGGACTTGTGGCAGGAAGGAAGGGGGCTCTTCACAACCCTCCCTGCCTACGTGCCTTGGATTCAAGTGTGGCACATCGAATGTGCATGGCCTAATAGGAGCATAACGTAGAGACCCAAACCATAAATATGAGAAAGAACAACTGGAAGATTCAAGGGTGACAACATTATTTTGTACTATGATGGTATGAATAACATGAAACTAAATTTAATCCAAACAGGAAACTGAGGAATGTTTTTTGACACAAAGTTAATGAGCTGTCTGGGTCTGTAATATCCAGGACATGTTCTGTGAATTTACCACATCCTTTTTGCCATATGTAATGGTAAGATGTTAATAAAGATTTTAGAAGTCTTAAACTTCTCAGTGCTCTACTAGAGCACCTTATACATGCTTGTATGCCTTTGTTTCTGAACACCAAGTCCCTTTTAAGTTAGGTACCATGATGTGGGTTAGCTCCATATTACTGGTTTTAAAATGTATTTATTTGTACTTATATATAAAAGTTTTTTACCTGTTAATTTGAAATGCTGGAAAGGAGGCACGAGGGGCTACTTACTTCCTTTCACAATGTGAGTAATATCATAAATGATGAAGTTCAATTTTCTAAATACATTTTTGTTTAAGATTTTAATAAAAGTCATGTGTGATGTGTGTTGAGAATGTAGCCTTTGTTGTTCCACAGCTAGGGATCTTGCAAACAGCTTCGCTTTGTCTGTGCCAAGATATTTTGGAATATTCTTTGAAACACTGCAAGCATAGATGACTGTGAGAAAAAATATGTGCTACTGTCCTTCTGGATACTGGATGTGTGAGAATAGTGCACACACACAGAAACATTTCCCATTTCAATCTGCAATTCCTGTAAATGTCCATAAAAGCACGGAACAACATACACACCATCCCGACCCTGAAAAAAACATATTCCTGCACAGCTTACGGTCTCTGGGTATTTCCAATCATTCAGAACAAAAAAAAAAAAGTTAATAAAAGAAGGGAAAAAAAAAAAGGAGGGGAAAAAGAAAGAAAAGTCCTCAACAATGAATTTTACAAAAAGACTGGCCCAGGGCAAGGATATTGAGCATCTATGTCCTCCTTTGTCATAGCCTAACTCGCAGCGCTGCCCAGCAGCTGCATGGTTTCCTTGGGGGATGCTGTGCGACACTGGAGGAAGAGCGGCTTGCTCGCTTCCAGAGATCTTGGGGACACAAGCAGCGCAGTGTGCACTGGTAGCACAATACAATCTTGTTCCCTCCCCATGCAATTTTTATGGTTGCTGATCTGCACAGAAAGGCCAGCTGTAATGATCCAGGGCTCCAACTTCATCCTAAGATTTCTGTACGGCCAACAGCCTATAAACGTTCACATATCTCTAAAGCCTGATATTATCATTTATGCAGAACTGTGAGTGACAGACACTATTTAGGAACAATTAAAATGAAATTAAATAGGGCAATATTTTCAGCTGCAAAAATTTTCAAATGTAAATGGAACAGAGGTTCATCTAGTCACTTTTCAGCCTTTAAGATTTGCCTGTTGCCAGCCGGCAAGCTTCAAAGTTTATGTGAATTTAAAAAGCTTTATTTAGTAATCTCGCTCTATATGCTTGCACATCCTCAACCTACTATGACTCCTTACAACACTGAAAGCTCTGCATTTATGAGAGGGCCAGGATTGGAAGAAAATGAGGGCTAAATCTGGTCACATTATGTGTGAGAGGCAAAAGGATGAGATGACAGGGGCCAGAGCTACAATGATGTCATTTGCTAAAATGATGACCTGCCAGAGCAATATCAATGCAAGCCACCACCCTGCTGATTACTGCCAAGTCCCCACAGTGCTAAATCTGCACATTTGGATTTTAAGTGGAGTTTCTGCCAGGAGCATCACCCCCCACAGACGCCAGGGTGGCCTGAGCAGAGCTGCTCTAGGGCAGCCTCATCAAAGCTGCTGTCTGGACAGAAATGCCTCTGACTCGAACTGGGCAGCACATTTTGTGTGACAGCGCACGTGCCCTCCGGTCCAGGGACGGCCTTTACTTCTACCATAGTGGCAGCACCCTCACAATCATCTTCATTGCAAGAAGTTGGTGGAGGAAAACACCAGCTGTGCTCTCAGAGCTCCCTCCCTTGAGAGTCCCACCTCATTCCTGCCCTGTCCTTGGTTGATCCTGGACCAAAGGAACACTGTCCAAGTGCAAGTGGCACTGAGGTGGCCTTATGGTTCCAGAGGTCTGAACAAATACAGAAAGGATGTACTAATATGACAAGACTGACCTCACCACCTCAGAAAAAAACCCCAAACTATCCACTTTACTTCATCTCCCATTTCTAAGGTTAAATGGAATAGCACTAAACCTAAACTAATTTCACAACAGAAAGAGTTTTGCTTTACTTGCAAGTACTCTCCCCACTATCATTACAAGTGGAATCGCAGGCTTAAAGTTAATAAAAATCAGTAGCACTTTTCAGCCGCGTTAGATATCCACGCTAAACAGAAACAGCTGGGAAGGCACAGTAGGTAGGTTTAGCTATAGCAGTCAAAGATCAATGGCTTTCCACTGCAATTGGGATAACTTTCAATCACAAGAAGCTCTATCAGACATCTCAGAGTTGAAAGTAAGGAGTTTGTTATCTGATATGTGTTCCCATTGCCTTTGTCAAACCTCATGCAAGGCTTCTGAGCTACTGTCGCCCATCAGGAAAACGGTGTGCACCAAAAGGATGGAAAACCACAGCGCACAGCCATAGATTTTGTTCCAAACCGCAACATGTCTGGCTGTGGGGTGCGGTTACCGGAGCAGTGTGAGAAAGCAGTTCAGAGGTGGAAGCCCTCTAAGAGTTTTGCAGGTACTGCTTCCTTCAAAAAGTTCCTTACCTTCAGCAGACACACACACAACAGAGATAAATGCAGAGTAAGTGGCATTCACAATATATATTGCCTTCAGCTTTAATACTACACAGAAACAGAAGTTACATGGTTTGATATTTTTTCAGTGGTTTTTGAATGGTTTAGATTGAAAGGAGATACTGAAACTGACTGTTATTGTCTAATTTGGTAAGAGAACTCCAGATAATGTTACAACTGATGAAGACAGACTTTCTCCCCTCACAAAATTCACAGATCTAGTTCTGACAAGAATTTCCCCCTGTAGTTCTAAATCAAAAACAAAATAAATACTTCAGCTGCAACCCACTGAAACCAAAGCTCCAACCTTTCTGACTGGAATGAATAAACCTACAATACAATTATCTCTCAAAGTCCATCACGGCTTGTTGAGTATGAATCGCCTCAACAGTTTTGACTACCCCTGTCTGAGCAGACTTCACATTCAGCCACAGAATGAGGAGCTGGGGGAATAAAAAAGCAGTCGGTATCCATCCGTGGTCTGTATTTTGGGTGCAAAGAAGAGATTAAAAAGCAAATCTATCAGGATGCAGCCATTAAGAATGAATCACAGCGCACACCACTCCCACAAAAAAAAATTGCCTAGATAAAACACTAAGTACCAGAGACCTAGCACAGTTTGGGAAAGTAGTTTTTGTCCAAGTCTTCCAGACAACTCAGTCCTGATTTCCAGTATGTGAAGTCCTCTGCTGTAACACACACGAACACAGCAAAATCTGACTGTGCACATTATCCAATAGATCATTAAGTACACCATGCTCCCCTATGGAATAACACTTTCGCTTCACTCATCATCTATGATTGCCAAAGTATTACTAATTAATATTACTTTTTAAGAAAAGAAATTTTGAGTCTCACTGTTTTTTCCATCCACATGCTACGCATTGTGTGACCTTTGAACTATAAGACACTGTTTAGAATCAGGTATTTCATTAAGAAGCACTACTGTGATGTTCATTCCCATCTTTATTACTTCTAGAAAGAGAATATGAAATTAGTTTCATTGGAATACCATCACCACTTGCCTTGACCCATTTTTACAAGGGCTCCATGTTCTGCTATTCTGTATTTCATTGTCGGTTCTAAAATATTTGTTCCCTCCCGTCCCTCACAAAATGGCAAAATTAGTATTTCATTTACTTCTGTGGTATGCTATTTTCCGCATATTTAAGGAGAGACAACAATATTTGCAGTGAATACACAATACAAAAGAGCTTCCCTACAGTTTTCTGCTCTGCCATCTTTTATTTACTAATGTTCCTCCATGATTTATGGCCTAAACTATTATAAATTGCTAGATTTGTCTAAAAGAAAGCTTCTGAGAAAAAAATGGCAGAGGGATGTCATTTAAAAAAAAAGTAACAGAAGTAACTGTATCAGGAAGCTCATGAAAATGATTCCTGTTCCTTTAACGTCAACAGCTGACTGCTCTTAAATCAATATGTACCTACCAGCTTCAACAGATCTGTCCGCTTAGTCAGAAAATGAAAAGCAAGGTTTCTCTGCTCTCTGAATAGCAGGTACTTTGCAGCAGTGGTGGCTCATTACTCCAGAGAACCGGCTTATCCACCCCAACACTCCAGAGATAACAGCTTCATTCATCGTCTTCCCAACTGAGGGAGGTTTCTCTGATCCAGCAATTAACAACGAATTAGCACTATATTAAAGTGCT
Source organism: Cuculus canorus (assembly GCF_017976375.1). Taxonomy (NCBI): domain Eukaryota; kingdom Metazoa; phylum Chordata; class Aves; order Cuculiformes; family Cuculidae; genus Cuculus; species Cuculus canorus. The sequence goes on along the minus strand of NC_071406.1, from coordinate 30,545,922 downwards.
AGGCAAGATGGTTATTCTCTGGAGTAGTCACCTTGGACACAGTAGACGAACAGTGGGAGAAGGGAGAGAAATTAGATTTACTGTATCCCAGCATGACTGTAACGAACGCCAAATCTGTGGTAGGCAACGAGAAGCCACTGTAGGGACTTCTTAGCATTAAGACTCCAGAAAGGTCCAGTGCCAGCAAATGGCTCAGGAATGATGGGATTCAACAAGGGACAGAAAGTAAGAGAGGATACCCTAACCTCTACAGAGTAGGAAGCTAAAGAGAGAAGTGTGAGGACTGCTTGCTGCAAAGTGTCTACTTCCCATGCAGTCTGTCCAACAGAAGTACGCAAGAGGCAGGCCAGGCCAGATCAATGGTCAAGCCAGCATCCCACAACTGATGGCAGTGGAAGAGGAGGTAAGACGTCCCTTTCCAGCTTTCTTGTAAGCCCCTTTCAGGTACTGGTAGGCCGCAGTAAAGTCTCCCCAAGGTATTCTCTTTTCTAGGCTGAACAATCCCAACTCTTTCAGCTTGTCCTCACAGCAGAGGTGTTCCATCCCTCTGATTATTTTTGTGGCCTCCTCTGCTCCAACAGATCCATGTCTTACTGGTGCAGAGGACTCCAGAGCTGGATGCAGTCCTACTAATGCGGTCTCACCAGAGCAGAGGGACAGAATCACCTCTCTCGTCCTGCTGGCCAAGCTTCTTTTGATGCAGTCCAGGATACGATTGGTCTTCTGGGCTCTGAGTGCACACTGCTGGCTCATGTCCAGCTCTTCATCCACTAGCACTCCCATGTCCTTCTCAGGAGGGATGCTCTCAATCCCTTCATCCCCTAGCCTGTATTGATACCAGGACTGTCCTCACCCATCTGTGGGACCTTGCACTTGGCCTTATTGAACCCCATGAGGTTTGCACAGGCCCAGCTCTCAAGCACTAATGCTTTCCAGCACACCCTCCCATCCTCCAGCATCCTGCAGCTCAGGCACTCCGTAAACCAGAAGTGATGTCCTTGTGGTATCCAGCTAGCAACAAACTCACAGGTCTTTTCCTTAGTCTCACAGCAGCACTTTGTGACTAAACCACATTGCACAGAACGGGAGAGAGAAAGAGTCACTCAGTGCACACCAAGTGAGTGGCTGTGGCAAGCTCAGCCCGCATGCGCAGCAACATGTAGGTGTAGCATGGATGCTCTTCAACCAGCGTGTGAAGGAAAATCCATGCTCTAGCATGTCCTTATGGTCACACCCGATGACGCCAGAGAACACAGACAAGTCACAGAGCTCGACAGGGCTCACATTTTATGACTCCTCAGTACAATAACAAATATATCAATTGTGCAGGAAGGAATTGCTTGTTCAAACTTACACTATAGACAGTTTTTATTTCAGAAACAGGAAGATATTTGATTAAATGAATTAATATAGCTGACAGGAAAAATCTAATGGAAGAGAGAAAAAATGAAAACGTTTCTTTTTAAAGCCCTGAACCTAAAGCTAAACAGTGAGATACAGGCTAGTAATGCTGAACAGAGGGCAAGCATCTGCCACAAAAGAAGCAACAATCCCTAAAAGATCAAGGGTCAGTTTCTGTCCAGCTGATCTTCTACAGCACTACAACGGTCTTGCTGTGTACACCTTGCCACTACAAGACAGAAATCCAGCCTTGAGGAGATTCCCTCACTGAAGGTGTGTCCAACACTGTAACCAGCAAGTGGTAACTACACAAACCCCAGCACAATGAAATTTATCCATCCATTATCTTTTGGCTGCTCATGCCTCTTCTGATGATAGCCAGGATTTTCTTCCAAGTCCTTCAATCTCATAGAGGGTCACCCCAGCCCAAAGAGGGCTCAATCACGGTGGCAGGGAGCTCTGGTAGCATCATGGGGCAGCCTGTTTTCAGGCTCTGCCAGTTTCACAGCTGGAGGAGCAAGAGACTCAAGCATCAGACACAAGTTACTGTATGCACATCAAAGCCACCAGAATAGACAGAAAGATGAGGTAGGTGGTGAGAGAAAGCAGAGGTAAGAGTCTCCTGCCTGCTTTGGTGTTACAGTACTGCACCTGCTGTTATTCACAGCACTGCTACCTGTATCTCCTTCAAAGGACTGTCATCTTGACACCAAGGCCAGGTAAGGGTTCGACCTACAGTGCACTTTTCAATATCAAAGCCAGCAAAACAAAGTAGGTCGGTGGCTGCAGCTCTAGGATGTTTTCACCCCCCGCTAAAATGCAGCCAGGCACCGTGGCAGACGTTCTGCACCCGCCACCGCTTTGAAAAGGAAATGAGAGTTGCTTTCCCACTTGACACTACAGAGGGAATTTCAGATAGGCAGAATGTAATTACTGGGCCTGGAGTTTGGCCAGGAGCAGGGCCCAAGACCCCTACCCTTATGTAAAGTGTCACAAAATCTCCAATGACTGCAAAAGTGTGAGGACCTCAGCTTTATGTCTCTGCCTGCTGTCACTGATTCTTCATGGCTAATTACCTAATAGTGACCCTTGCAGCAAAGCCAAAAACCAAACCTTGCTGCTTGAAACAATTTAAGTTCCAGAGACCAAAAATGACACAAAAATTGCTTGGTGTGGGATATCTTTTGAGAGTAGGGAGCAGGTGGACAGCGAGCCTCCTGCGTCTTGCACTGGTAACGTGCCACTCAGAAACCTACTGGGGTTTTTGGATGGGCAAACATAGCTCTAAAATGCAGCACCCCCAAAACACAAGCCTACTGTATCAACTGTATACCAGGGTCTCCAGAGTTTTGCTGTATGTAGTTGCCAGCTGGTTCCATTTATTTTTCTTCATTTTTCATATTTTGACTGTAATAAATAATTAATCCATGGCTTTGTAACTTGCTGACAAATACAAATGCATTGCATTCCAACGCAGTGTAACGTGTCACTCAGAAGAGCCAACCTGCATGATGCAGAAAAGTGATGTGCAGAAGGCTTTGGAAAGTAGGCTAATCATCAAGGTCACTCACAAGTGCTCTGGGAAACTTCTTCCTCCAACTGTCCCTTAGAGGATATTCGTACTTGCTGTGGGCACCAGAACTGGGTTAATATGTTCAAAGCTACGCAGGTCTAGTCATCTTCCCACATGTTAGCTCAGCCCTTTGCCCTTTTGTAGCTCCAGGCCTCCAAGATCCCACAGACTTTTGGGAACATGGAAGATAAAACTTGCAACATTAATTACATAGAGCACTTCCTTTACTTTATAGCTCTGTGAATCTGAACCCCAGGAAACAGTTTTCTTCCAGGCAAAGACCAAATGGAAAGCAAAGAGGAAGTTGTAGCAGAAGAGACAAAGGAGAGACTAGGCAATAATTAACCTGTGTGAGACCAATGTGTTTCAGAAGGGGCAGGACTACAAGACAGAAAACCCTCCCACCTTTGGAAAAAGGTGACTAGATAGTTGGCAGCAGTGTTAGCAGCAGCAGAACAACAGGAGCAACAAAGAATAGAGGCTGAATACCAAGGTTCACAGCAAGTGTAGGGAAGCAGTACAAGCTGACATCAAACAACAACCAGGAGAGCAAAGGTGGGAAGGGAAACTGTGAGGTTTTCAGAGACAAACACAGTATGGAAGACTTCTAGTCATACTACGGAGCCAGGTGAATGGCACTAAGCACTAGTGGCAATCCAAAAGGATGGTGGTCTGCAGTGGAAGGCGTCATCTCCGTTTTTAGATTGAAAAAATGTCTCCTGAGCCTCTCTTGACAATCAGCCACTGTCTGATTTTGAGACACACATCACTAGTTATTAGGAATACACAGAAGACTGATTTTCTCTCTGATTGAAGCTAGAACTGCAAAAATGAAAAATCTTGCCCTTTTTTCACTTAATTTTTCCTACACATATTTGTATCTATTTATTTCTCATTCGATTAAAACCTGAGACAAAGATAGAACACAGGTGCACCAACCAAAAATTGATTCTAGTCACAAAGGTTGTAGAGAGGTACAAAACAATCCCGAGCAGGCTGTGAAATGAAGGCCTGTCCTCTGCAAAATACTCATCGTGATCATTTTAGAAGCACTTTTACGTTTCAGTGAATATATTAAAGACTTGTCCATGTTACAGTCTTCAAAACCCCCATGTTACCCATGCAAGGACAAACTTGCTGTCCTGCCTTCCTACTTTTCCTACTGGCTCCTTTGAACAAAAGCAAATGTGCGACTGTAGTTGCCCGTTTGCCACAGTCTGACAGAGGGTGTTGGAGTGCCCAGGTTCTGTGTGAAGGACTGAGTGACCAAGTCCGCAATCTTGTTTTGTTTCCTAAACAACTGCATGCTTTTTTCTCTTGCTGAGGAACACGTTTGTACTTGTATAAATGTCAGGAGCTTTAGACAGCTAATTTGTGTTTCAGCCATAGAACAACTACTAACGCCAAGGCATCTCCATAATACCACCACTAATGACCTTGCTGCTATTGGTAGCATGAACTGTCACATCCCTTCTCTCCAACACAAACCTACACACACTTACACACATGCTGCAAAATACACACAGTGAGTTTTCAACCTGAGAGCTGTGGCTTGCATGTGGCCCGACAGAAAGATGAAAACTGGTGTGTCGCAACGTGCAAAGCAGAAGGAACCAATTGCTTCTATCTACCTCTGACAGCTGTTCCCAATCCCAAACACCCTGAGATGAAATTTAGTGCTCTGACCTGCACAGGCTCAGGAGTGAGCTGGACAACATGCTGCATACGCTCACTGTGGTGATGTCTGGACTCTTCCTCGTAGATCACATCCCTCTCATGCTGGGGAAGGTTCAGGAAGCGGCGAATGGTGCAGAGGTTCTCCCAAAGGGTGCGGTTTTCTGGACTTGGGTTTTCTTTCCAGCGAAGTAGCTCACACAGCCAACCCTGCAACAGTAGGGTTGGCATGGTTAATTCACTGAGCACCAAGGAACCAGATGTGAGAGGCAGGTCAGATAGACTTAAAGCTCCATGCTGCAAGTTTTGCTGGTCTCAGAAACAGAACAGCCCCTACCCTCAGCTGCCCTTTGGTCTCAACAAACATGACATGTTATGTTGGTCTCAACCTTGACATGTTATATTTCCTGCAAGCTGGAGAAACAGACACAATCAGCAGTGCTTGCCAGGAATCAGGATGCACAGCATCTTGACCCCTGTCATAATCATACAATGTTCAAAATGCTTGGATACAATTAGTTTTCGTATATAGAAAGCCAGAGCTGAAATAAAAGTGCATCTTTGCTTCTGTTTCAGAGCCTTTCTATTCTTCATCCAAGCAAGAGAAAAGGAGATGTAAGCCCTGAGAGTTGCTAACAACCCTCATGCCATAGATTGTGGGTGCAGGACCAGAAATTAATCCACTACTGAAAATGTTTAGGAGAAGACAATATCAAGGCAAGATCTCTTATCTGCTGTCATTATGTGACATCGACCCTCCCAGCTCTAACTCCACTAAAATTTGACAGGTTTTAATAATCATATGGCCACTTAGAAGATGCAGTCTCACAGCAAGGTATTACTCTAATATTTATCAGGAAAGCAGGAAACAGGATCCTACAGAAATTACTACACAGAGATCAAGATAGTAGGAGGTAGGTAATTCTAAACCCAACATAGATGATAGTAATAGCAGATTTTATTCCTGCTATATAGCCTTAAGGCTAGTTTGAAATTCCACCAAATAAGTTACCACTGTATGAAATCCTGTAAGAGCTCTCAGATCGCTGGAGGGAAAAGCACCAGTGCTTCTCCAGGAGGAGACCACTCTTAAACCACAAAGCAAACCAGAGAGCACTGTGGCAATAGCTGTTCAGGTGAGGACAGCCCTATGTGTGCTAAGCCTGTGTGGTGGTGACCCCAGCATCCCCAGCAGGTCTGCCAGCAGCCGGCCTTGCTTGTGGCTGGGGACAGTGGCTCCCCTCCTGGGCTTGCGCGCAGGAGATGCAATGCAAGTGACAGAACACGAGAAGATAATGCTGAGGATGCTGTCAACGCGCCTTACTGACTCCTGTCAAAATATTTTACCTAGTAGCTTTATAACCCATCATTTTCAAGCTACAACTCAGCATTTTGACACCATTTTGACAGGCACCTTACAATACCTAGAAGATAGCTTGATCAATGTTAAAATTGTTTTGTACAAGAAGTAGCCAAAACTGTACTTTTCTGAACAGCGACTACAGCAAGCGGAATAGCCAGGTTCATTACTGGCCCATGGCGGGGGTTGGTATTGCTTTTTTGTGTAACAACTTGTAAGCCATTGACAACTTCTGCCATGCACTCTAAACCCCATATATAATATCATAAGCCGTTGTTTGTCTTGCTCTCCACTGTGTCTTCTGCCTTCACCCCCCCCAAAAAAGGCAAGATTTGATTATCTCCGCTGCATCAGCCAAGACAGCAACACCAGCTGTTCTCATTGTGCAGCCTCTTCCTCACGGCCTACATGTTAATAACCTGATCATTCCATTTTCTCCTTCAACTGCCGGCTGCAGCACAGTGAAGAGACAAAAACCCAGGCCCATCTGCAGCAGCTGTAGGCACTGAACTGTGAAGCCACCAGGGATTTATAAACTAATCTGTAACACAACACTGCCTTGTTTTTACAAGTGAGAGGCCACATTTGTGCAGACCTGATCTTTTCTTGCAATAAACTAGGAGGGTTGGGGGTGGGGGCAAGGATGAAAACAAGGTATCTAATAATTTACTTGAGGGGGCAAATCTGTATTATATTTTCATAGTATTTTGACTGGTATTTGGGTAGTCTCTCAGCTAGGTGATGTCTGCATTTTAATGTGGTCTGGCCACATCCCTTGCCCTCGGTTCCCCTCTTTCCCTTTCTTTGGCTCAGAAACCCCCAAAACTTTCTTTCAGAGAAAAAGATGGGAAGAAAATCTCCCTGCTCCACAGCGTTTTCTCAGGGGTCCCTCCACACAAAGGAAATAATTTGGAAACAGAAAATAAACTATCGGTGAAAAAACTAAGCTCCTGTTTCTCCTTGTTTTCAGTGATCTGATTAAGTCTCCAACTGAAGACCCTCAAACGCTTCAAGCAGGTACATTTAGCATTTCCCGAGGGATGCTGCAGCTCAAAGACCAATCATTTAACTGAACACACACAGAAGCCTGTACCCAGTGGAGCTGGAGGCCCCAAGGGCTGCAGGGCACTATGCGGTGCCCAGCTCCAGCAGAGCCCAGGAATGACTTGGCAGGGTCAGCTCCCCTTCCCAAAGTCAGAGCAGCTAGCCCTGTGGCAACTGCTGCACTTTGATTTATCTGCCCCGTTATAATCAGTGCTCATTACAATCACTTAGAGCAACACTACAGGCCTCATTACGGACTAGGCACTGGCTGCCATTAGTCTTTAAGAAGGATAGCGCTCAATTTGCCTGGCAATATGCAAGGTCCTGACCTTGGAGCTATTAGGGAAAAGATTAGACTGCAGTGTGACCATGTGTGCAGACATGAGCAAACCAAATTAATTTCTGGTGAGGGGAGGCACCAGGCAAAGACCCCGCCATCCTGAGGACACCTGAGAACTTCTCCATTCCCCAAAGGAGATAAGCTAATGGCACGTTTAAAGGAGCCTGGTTCTGAAGGTGAAGCACATTCGTGGTATTTAGAGAGATATTAATCCAGTTTCCCCACCAAGTATTTGCTTGGCTGATCAGATTAAGGGATCTAGCCTTCAACAGCACACCCCCACCACAGCAGGCCCCAAGAAATCTGTGATACTTCACAGCCTCAGACATATTGCACCATGTGTACCCAGCTGCTACAATAATTAGCTTATGAATGTATCAGCTGGTTCTGTGATTTTTATAAATAATAACTAACCTACAGAGCAGAAAGATTTTCATGAGCCTAATATTAGCAAGAAATTGCAAGGTGCGCCTAACTCTGAATTGTCATTGTGCTAAATGCCCTGTCTTCTCTCATGTTGTGCGGGACTGGATCTCCCCCAGTGCCATTTATAAATATTTATTTTTGCATCGGCAACGGCAGTGTATTTGTGGCAGCTTTCTTCACAACAGCCATCATTCGCTCACCCCCACACATACACAGGCGTACCCACTGTGTGCATGTGTACACTTATCCACATCAAATCTGTCCTTTCGTTGCTCTTTTCCTATCCTTCCCTTTCTTTATTCAAGCATTCATTCTCTTGCCCTTCCACTCAGGACCCTATCAATCCATCTATGGGGCTGCATATTAGGTGATAGCTCTGGCTAATACGTGAGAAAACACAGTGCTGCAGCTTACTCACACATTCTTTATGATTGCAAGTAACCGCGTTCCCCATGCACAGATGAAAAGTCTGCATTGGATTTTTTTAATTATTTATTTAAATAATCTTAGCACGCCATCCAAGAAAGTTTTGCAGTACCAGGCAAAAAAAAAAAAAAAAAAAAGTGTAAATGTCAAATAAAACAGTGACAGATGACAGTATTCTCTATTGAATAGCACCGTTTCTTCGTGCATGTTCAATGAGAACTCATGAATTATTAATACGCAAATCTCCTTTTTCTGTTAAAAATCTCAACTTGGGTTTTTTTCGTTGTGATTTTTTTTCTTTTATTTATTTCTTTGGGTCTGTGTATGTTACACAGAGCTTTCCGGGAGAATTATTTCATCTAAGAAATGCTAACATACAGAAATTCTTAGAGCTACAGCCATTCACAGTGAATTTTCAGCTATAGCTACATTTACTGGTATGAAGAAGGGAAAGTGAGGAAGGAGACGCTATCTCACCACCTTTTCCCCAACTCATGCACAACATCTGAGCTCACTGTATTACAAATCCAACTTCCGTGAACATATTCTGAAAATCTAACAAATAACACATCCTTCCCCAGATCTGTGATACACTGTGTTTCTGATCCTGCCTCCTCTGCACATCGCGAGTCTCGCTCCACCGCATACAGAACCCATTTCATCACCACAGAGTTATCCAGAGAGTTTGATACACGCCAGTGTCAATATGGGTGGCAGAATCTGCTCCTTAATGTCATCTTCTAAGGTTCTTGAATGGGAATGTCTTCCATTAAAAATAAGAGGAGGAAAACCAGCACAATTAAAGGATGCATTTGGCTCTACAGTCAGGCACACCCAGTGCTTGTGGTTACAAGAAATTCTGCTCAGAACTTCCTTCATTTCACCCCAAAACTTCTAGAGGCATTGAGAATGCAGCCCAATTTAGCTCATTAAAGCAAGCTGCAGAGAAGTGCTGGCCTCTATTTTTGTTGTTCTCATGAGACAAGACAAACATTTTCTAAGCGTTTTATTTGATAAAACAAATAATATCATATTAATGTCCTATTTTTAACCTCTTTCTCTGTCTCCTAATCAAATACATTTCCACATAGCTAAGCAAACAACAACAAAAATCTGCAGGAAGCCAGCCATTCCCATTGTGCTTTTATGCTGTTAAAGAAACAGCACGCTTACTACACCAAAGCGTTAGCCTTGGCGCACTTGAACCCCCTTGAGGGACAGTTAGCTGGTATTCTCTGTCACTTATCCCTGAGCCCTTTTTAGCAGCTTGACCCTTTCACTTTTGCTAGACTTACCCTGGAGCTGCTGGAGGTATTAGACTCCAACAAGCTCAGGTTTTCCAGCGCTCAGTGAAGGTATGCACCAATGTCCTGACCCTCACAACTGCTCCCTGAAGAGCGGCTGACTTGCTGTCAGCCAAGGACCAAATTTCTAGTTAAGGACAAGAAAACATGTGGGAAGAATTCAAGACTCAGTTAGGCTGGAGCTACAGGCCAACGCTTACACTTTGAGTAGCATGTCTACTGAAAGCCACTGCAAGAGGCGGCAGCTGGGTGTCCGCAGCGACTCAGTCAACAGCAGCTTTTCTGCTCAGGCTGGACCATGAGGCACTTCAAGTCTGGAGAGAACTGCAGTTCAGCTGACCTTGTGCTTCCCTACAGTTGCACTGAAATTAGTAATAATAACACAGCTAGTTTTCTGTGCTGACATTTTCTAGGGTCTCCAGTGAAAGCGTGAGTAGGCAAATGAAGAGTTTTCAGTAAGAGTGATTCAGGAATAAATCTCAAAAATAAATGTAAAAGGCCATTTCCTCACCCACATCATCAGTGCAGAAAATGTCAACATATGTGACAAAAGGAAAAAAAAAAGCAGCAATGATCGACGCAAGTCTTGAAAGATTAGGAAAGAAATGCCGCGTTCCACAGAGAAAGCTCCCTTCCTACACGGGATCACTGGAGTTCTCTGGACAAACTTCCTCAGCCTCACTTCCCTCCACTCAGTTTGGGACTCTCTGCAGTGTGAAATGAGCCAGACAATATTCAGCTCTTGTTCCTTAGTCACCAAACTCTCTTTTCGTGAATCCAATAAGTGTCTATTAAAATAAATAAACCCCCTAATGATTCAAGATAACCTAATCAAGAAAGCTGAAATGGATAAAAAACTAACTGTAATGGAGAGTTCTGTCATGGCTTCAATGAATTCTTGATGAGGGCCGGGGGAGGGGGACTGAACCTGAGAAGCTTTCTTAGAGCATTTTGATACAGTTCAAGGTTAATCACTCAATAGCCTGGATTTTCTGAAACGCTCTATACTTTTTCTCCCACCAGAATCTAAGGCAAAATGAAAAGCACTTTCTTGAGGGCCAATTTGTCACTAGTCTTACTAAACATGAAGCCATGCACAAAAACGAACAAGGTCCATGAGCCCTGACGTATTTTAGATTCTTGGGAACACTAAGTCTGCTGATAGCTCTTGGCCTCAGCTGGAAGGATGCTGTGCACTGAGGATATTTCCAATGAGCCAAGTTCAAACTAGCTTCTACCCATGCTAGAGAGGAAGTGCGGGCTTGTGGTTAGGGCAAGCAGCCTGCCATCAGCTCCCAGGTCTGCCAAGGACTTCCCGAGCAAAGCCCCAACTCCCAAACTGTCCCTGCTTCGCTTAGTTGTTGAGCAGCTGACAGAGTGCTGCAGATGCTCTCCTGGATGGGGGTCACACTGCGACTGCATATAGAAGTCTAAAAAAGAAGACAATGTCCAAAGGTACTTCAAAGAAATTTTAAGCTCAAGCAAAAAGAGAAATGTCTTTCTGTACTTCCTCAATATGTAACAGGAAAATCAAAATATCAGCACAACAGATACGTCCCAGCTGTAGAGATTCACATCATAAAGGCACCGAGATGCTACAGGAGTGCCATATACATACACTATATGTGCTACACATCTTCACCACCAGCGTTTTTTTCTAGCTGTTGTTCATCATCTCTGGAAGCTAATTAGTTTAAGGGCACCAAAAATACTATTAGCTTAAGAGGGAGAGAAGGCACCCCATCACATCAAATGAATACAAGGAATATAAGTTGGAAAGGATTGAAAGCGAAGGACAAAATTAAGGGTTTCTAGAGCTAACTCTGCCTCAGAGTGACTCTGCTCCTCCCTCTCAGTACCTGTATTTCCTTCTGAGAGCATGGCCAGGAGGCCATAGTGCTGAGTCCCATCTAGCATGGGATGCTAATGTGGGGCTAACACCCTCTTTGGCCAGAGAACAGGCTCTCAGACAATCCTGGAAACAAGGCAAGGATCTCAACAGGGAAAGGAAAAGTCAGAGGAAAAGTAAGGAACTTGGTAGTGATTTCTACCCATATTCCTGGGCTTCTCATAACCTGAAGGGCCTCAGTGAAGGACTTTTCTGCCCCCAGCCTCCAACCCCTGGTCAAGTTTGGTTTTCGTTTGCTCACTTCTAAACAGGGCAAAGATACAAACCAGAGATTGAGCTTTGCCAGCTTAATGTTTTTTCAAATGTTGCTCCATGGGACCTCTCTTGCTTTACTGTGGTGCAACTGGAACGAATTCCAGTCCCTTGAGGAAGAATTTCAGCTTCAAGGGTTTACATTTTGTTTTCACTTGACTGCCCTGTCCAGGGTAGATTCCCAGATGCATGTGCCCTACTTCCCCAGCAGGATAAAGGAGTGTCTCTTGCCCTGAGAGAACTGTGGGAAGTTCAGTCTCCATGTTCATGCAAACTTTGCCCACCCTCAGACTATTACAAGGGCTCCAGCCAGTTCTGCCCACTATTTATTTTGATAGGGACTGTTTATTATGAACAGAACTATATTCCTAAGCTCATTTCACACAGACTGAATAAAAAACGTTGGCCGAGCACAGCAAAGCCTCTGCAAGGACTCTCACTAGCAGAGGTCAAAGGGGTGATGCTGCTGCACAGTGTTACAGAAGTGCTGGCACATGGTCCTGGGGGAAATGGTTTTCTTGAAGCAGTACAGCAGAGCCGTTGTAGAAATGGATGTATAACTAACAGTCCAAATCTGAAGCAATCCAAGGTCAAAGTCTCTGTCTGTCCCCCTGCTCAGCTCTGGAAACACACAGGCCACCTGAACCTATCTGAAATGACACACCAGAAACCCATCTCTTTGTGACTCAGATATTAACAGGAAGGCCCAAAGCACAGATTTGAAACAAAAATCAGGTGTTCCAGTCACAGTCAGAAACAGTCCCAACATGCTACTGCAGGCCCCAGGTTTAGCCATTTAAAGGACAAAGGGCACTAGCAGGTGGCTTGCCCACAGAAGCATGCTGTCCAGTGGGTACACCTCTAACAGCTGGCAATTAAAACAGGATGACAGCTTTGGATTCTGTGTTTGGAGGGCACTGAGCCCCTCAACTCCTGCAGCCTTCAAAAATACAAAAGGAAGCAAAGCACTCGAGATAGGAGTTGAAAGGAATAAAATTAATATTGCATATTAAGGTAAATAAGTGATGGGTAAGTCAGTGGCTTGGGATCTTTAGGAAGGTGGATTCCCTTAAGGAAGTCTCACCAAACTACCTTGGTGAGGCCCTGTTCCTTTCATTTATGTTGACTTGTGAGCTCTATGATTTGTTACCTTTGTTCCTAGCAGCTGCCCTTCCCTTTAGTTGCTGAACTGAGACTCTGACATGACTTAAGTATAAAGAGGGCTACTTGTTAAATTAGAGGTCAATTAACTCCACCAGTGCTGCCTGCAATAACTGTTCTCAGTGGGTACTACTCTTCCCGTACGAAGACAGAAGATGAAATGAGGTCTCCACTGGCTCTGGATGCTCTCTGGGGTACATGACATACAGCCCTGTGTATAAAATGTCAAAACAGCCCTGTCGGAGATTCACTGGCTGCTAAAACTACGAAGGTCTCACAGCACCGTGGATTGCTGTTGACAGAACAGCAGTGCCCAACATAACACATGCCTTGTTAGCAAACTGGAAGCCTCTCAGTAGTCTGGGGTGAGGGAATAATAGAGAAAGCCAATGCAACACAAGCCAGGCCTGTGGAGAACAGCAAGTGAATGAACCTTGGCGGAGAGTCCAAGCTAACCCTCAGACTAGCTCTTTCTTCCCCTCTTTCAAACTCTCCCTTCTGCAAACATGGCAATTTTTAGTGAGCGCTTCCCACCATGTAACTCAGCTGCTCAAATCAACAGTGTCTTCACCAGCAATGCCCACAACTGGCACAAATAGTCTGCACAAAGCACTGAGAAAGCCCCACTGCTCATTGTTAGACAGGCTAGACCTAAGGCAACATGCCAACCATCCCAACATACCAGAGGCTCTCTCCTACCCAAGCAACTGTCCTTGCTTTTTGGCACTTCTCTTGGCCACAGGGCACCCCAGTCAGCAGCAGGGCACCACAGGCATGCCAAGCTAGGCTGGGGGGCAAGCACACAGGTGGGTTTTGGGGCAGGAAGAGGCCCCATACCACTACGGTTCCTGGCTATGGCTTCTCTGTCCCTGCCTTCCAGTGCCCCCATAAACCACTTTCATGCTCCAGCAGAGCGCTATGACATCTCAGCATGGCGAATGCTGGGTCATCCCAGGGAGCCAGTATTGCTTTGGCAGGGCTGTGAAACAAAAGAAACATCAGCCTCAGAATTCTTTATTTACTGCTGCTGAAGAAAGAAAACCTTTATATGCAGTAACTTTCCTTTAAACAATAACATTTGTGGATCCCGTTCTTAACCTTTGCATCTGGTTTTCAAAAACTGCCCTGTTCTTTTTTCACGTGAAAGACTATGGAGCTTATTTTTGTTTTGATGCTGGTGTGCAATGCTGCCAGAGAAGCACACTCAAGCTGGCACACACCAAAGCTGGTGAACCACCCAAATTATTGTTGGGTGGTTCAGTCCCTCTCTATTTCAAGAAGCCTCTGGGTATAATGACAGGAAGCTTGCAGGCAATTTTAAGCCAAACCTCAGAGACGTTGGCACTCAGTCTGTGTTAAACACTCCTTATTAAAAGCTGTCCAGTCTGGATTCTGGGTGTAACTTTGATATCTGCATGGAGTAAAGAATAAGGGGCACGTTTGCAAAATCAATTGTGCAGTTTTTATATTTACTGCACGTTTACCACATATGTCATTTATTACACAGTGGAAAACCGTTAAATGCACAGTAGTTGTGCCAAGTGGCATTATGCTTTTAACAGCTTTATTCGTTTAACAGCTCCAGTTCTCATTATATTTTGCCATGTGGTACATGAGATTTTTATGCATTTAACAGTTTAAGAGGGTTCCATGGTATTTTCCTTTTATGTATTTCATACTGCGCTTGGGATTTTGTTGAGGGGTAGAGGGGTTGTGGACTGTAATCCCCTGTACCTTGACAAGAGAAAGCAAAAAGAAAATAAAATTAATTATTAAATGAGGAAGGAAAAATGAATCAGACCTCCATGTGTCAGGGCACAAATACCTGTTAAAAGGACAAGGCTCTACCATGTGCTTTGATAGCCTTTGATGCTTTGTTTATATGCCTTTTGACCTCTTATTTTACACCTGCTTTAATAACTACATGGTTGTTTCCCTGCACAGTGGAAAAGAAAGTATGTATTTTCCGGAGTGTGTGCATCTAGATACTTCTGTCCCACTCTTTCATTGTCACTGGCACATTTGTCCATTTTTGTGTGCATACTGATGCCCTCCACCTAGCACAACTGAGTAATTTCATCCAGGATCAAAAGCAGCCCCTTTCACTGAGGAAGCAATTCCTTCCAACAGTTTCCAATCCACTTGCTGCCCTTCCTACAGAAATTTCTGTCTGTCCTCCTTTCCACAAAATCCCTTCTGGTTCATTATATTTTTTTAAAGAGTTGGATGAAATTTTTAAATTAATGGATTCTCTTCAAGAATTTCACCCCGACCTAGGTTTGCCCACATGTATTTTTTACACCCAAGGTGGAAATTAATCCAAAAAAACTCACTGCAGTGCCCTCTCATGACTTTTTGTGAAAATGATTGGATCTGATGTGAATTATTCACATGGCAATACCGCATGCAGCATAAACACGCAAAAAAAGGAAACACCTGCCTAATATGTGGTTTCCCATTCCCTTCCCCCAGTTAATCACTTAAGAAAACAATTTTTTCACCTGCCAAATGAGAAAGACACCATGATTTTGAAAGGTCCTTGTCCCAGTAGCAAAGATGTGAGTTATATATCACAAGTAGGAAAAGACATGCATGTTTGTACAAAAGAGGAGAAAAGGTTTGGCTGTGAGCTGATCCTTTCCTCAGTCTATTTCAAATGGGAAAAGTAAACTACTTAAGCAGGCAAAAGCCAGAAGTATGACAGGTTCTCCAGAGGTGAAGACTGTTATTATTGTAAGAACAGATGTATTTTTATCAGTGGGAGGAGGAGATGGGTCTAGTTCCAACCCCAGAGTTTGCTTTAAAAACAGAACCCCAGAAAGCCCCACAACAGCGAAACCCCCTCTACCACTCACCTGACTTTTATTGGCAGCCACTTTGGCAAACAGAGCTTGAGATACCTTGGCCCTTTTCATCTCCTGTTGGATCTCGTCATAAATGGCAGCTGTGATGTTGACGTTGGCGCCATCCGCCTTAATGGGGAGGTCTGTTGTTGGTGTCGAGGTTTTGGCCTACCAAGAGACCATGAAAATAATAATTAAAAAAGTGCTGCTTTCAGCCCAGCCATCTGTGCAGAAATTATCAAAGGATTTCAGTCAGCTGATGCCAAACTGCATTAGCTACAGAGGGACACTTCCTGTCCATTATTCTAATCAGGTTAATTGTGATTGGAAATAATTGCAGTGCATTCCTATAGGACATTCAAGGCCCTGTCAACTCTCCCCCTCTCCCTCTCCCAGCATGTTTATTGAGCAGCTCAACAACAGGATAGGTAGCTGGGGCACTTGGTGACAGGCAGTTGCTGAAGTTGGCTTTGCCAGCTCACTACTGCAGCAGAGGCACCAGCCTCTACCTTCTCCCCCCTCTCTAAAAGTGGCCTACACCTTGGAGGAAGAGCCAATTCTCCCAGAAAAAATGAGTAAATGGGTAGAGGTCTCTAAATAATAAATTATTACTCAATTTAATGCACTCCCTCAAGTCTCCCTCATCCTTTATTAAAACTATACGTATGTCATTTGAGTATGTATGGTTTCCCAGCCTCATCATCATTATGCTAGCCAGACAGTCACCTAATTTCACCTAGGAAATCAGTGGAAATGAAAAAAAAAAAAATCATTTCATAAAGCTGGGCTTTGACATGCCTTTGATGTGCTGCCCTCATTCTCCTAAACTCATACTGAGATTTTGTGTATTCTGCTGCACTCCTTTTAATTGAATGATTTCCCATCAGCTTCTGTGACAAATGAAGGACAATAACAGACGCTGCCAGTACTTTCCCCAGGCTGGACTAACCCTACAAGACTTCTATCAATACAGTTCAGCAGGCTGTTACACAACTTTTATTTTAAAGCCCCTCAGCCGTGGAGATCCCCAGAATGCTCTGGCATGCGAGGGAGGGAGGGCAGTGCGATGCTCACTGAGCATTTCCAGCACCAGCAGCCCCTCGGAGAGACAGATCTCATTTGCTTTCCACAGCTCAAAGAGAAGAGATACCGGGGCTGATCGCTGTACCCCTTACACCTTTTAAAGGAAATATGTAGGTTACCGATACAAAGTCTCTGTTTTCTCTTGAGATGTAAAGGTGACAGGAAACAAAACAACCCAGGTGACAAAGCTCACACTTCTGATAGATCCAAACCTCCCATAAACCCTGGTGACTTTCAGCTATTTGGCCCAATTATAAACCTTTTCAGCTGGCTCCTGGTTTTGTGCCAGAATTGAAGCCTCTTAGAGTACATCTATTGTTAAATTTTAACTAGGCTGACGTGCCCAAACGCCTATTTGTTAATGGGAAGGTTAACTAGGCAAACCCAAACCTTCTTAACTTCTCCTTCTGTTTTGCTGTCCTCCAAATCTTCCTCTTGTTAACGTCTTTTTTGTACCAAAGGCCACATTAATAACAGAGTCAAATTCCAATCAAGACAACAATCTAGACAAATCTAGATTCTTCTACCACTTTCACGTAAAGCTTTTACCTTCTCCCTTTCTTACCCACCAAAATCAGCAGGCATTCCTCTGAGTCTGTTCCCTGCCTGTCACAGGCAGGACCCACACAGAAAGGCACTAAGATGTTCTTGACAGAAGGATCAACACTGCACTCTGAAATTCGGTGTTCACAGGTAGATGAGGGTTATGGCAATCATAGGAAACATAAGAAAACAACAAAGAAATCATGGGAAGGAGAGGACTCAGGACCCGTTTAATGGAGCTTAAAAAAAGCCTTCCCAGTCAATGCACCCTTTGGCTAGCACTAGCCAAGGTCACTACAGCCTCAAAGTCCGCAAGGGAGGCCTGAAATCTTGGGAAGAACAAAATTAGCATGTAGATTTAAAATACAGCTCCATCCTGCATGGGTTTCCTATGCTCCACACACGTCAGAAAAAAGGCTGCCCTACACACCCTGAAACCTGGGCCATTCTTCAATTAATCACTGAAACAGGTAAGGCAGGGACCAAACCAAAACATCACAGTTACTGAAAATTAAGTATTTTATGCTACAGGCCTAGATTAAAAACTGGTCTTGATATTAAGAAGGAGTTTGCCACTATTGAAATGGCTCCTTGCAAAGAGTGGGGAAAAAAGCAAAAGAAGTGTTCAAAACCACGGTGCCAGATCACCAAAACCCAGGCATTACTGCTCATCTTTCACGTGCACACAGTAACCCCTCATGGCTCAGAGCCTCTTCCTCGCAGCACTCACACCCGTTCGCCTGATCAAGCTGCAGTTGTCACCTCGGAGCAGGTCCTGAGGGGAGCAAGGGGCTGGCACAGAGTTAGGGAGAGACCAGCCAGGTTACTCTGCGTGCCTTTACACCTGCCTGCATGACTACCCCAGCACCAGCACCTCCACAAGTGTCTGCCAGTGCTCTCCTCCTACCCAGCGCAGTCAAGCATCATTCCCAGAAGCACTGCCACAGGAGATTGGTATCTATGGAAACCACATTTCCAAACGCCATTCCATCAACTTCTCCAGCACCCAAACATAATTCCTGAAAAGATGGGGCATCTCCTACTGCTGTTACTCCAAAGCACCCTGTGCCAGGGTAGGTTACATACCTGCCTGGGGAGATGTCGCTGCCAGGAATTGCTAGGCTGCACATGAGGTTGGCATTTGTCTCATCAGAACTAATACCAGGCATATGGGGAAGCGCAGTAGCCGTGCTGCCTGCCCGGGAGCTGGGAAGCAGCCTCATTTGCAGAGGTGTCTAAATTGTCAAAACAGCACCTGTGCTGACTGGTGCTGGCCCTCTGAGGGCTGGGGAAACGTTATTCAGTGGGCACCAGGCGAGCACTGGGTACACAAACCTTTGTGTGTTGCCTTTGCTGATTAAAAAACTCATAATATTCCACTGGATTCTTCCCAGATAAAATAAGGCAAGGATAGGCTTCTCTATACTTCTAGAGCATGTTTTTCTAGCAACACTTAGCTCTTATTAAGGCAGGTAAAATTCCGATTTTAAATGATGCTCTTGCTGTGGCTAGAACATGGGAGAAATGTTGTATTTCAGAGAAATGAGACAGGGCAATGGATCCAATTTTTATTCTCACTAGATTGCACCTAATTTCCCCGTTTCCTTCTGTTATTTGATTTTAGTTGTGAAAACTGTTGCACTAAATGTAAGTAGGAATAAGCTAAGTTTTTCATAAGTAAGGATAAATGCAGAATGGGAATACCTTACTTAAACATTAAAATAGTTCCCTTCACAATTTTGTTTTCACTGAAAGGTGACTAAAAAAGATAAGAGTTATACAATGATTTTCCCATACAATAAAAACTCAGCATCAGATTTGGCTTGGCAGGATATACTTTCTTTCAGTTCTTTACATCATGCATCATGCTGAAGTGCACCCAAAGGTCAGGGTTAAACCGAACGAGCTCAACAGTTTTTACAAAATCAAAATACCTTCCTTAAGGATGATCAGTTCACCTTGTAAAACTATCACCACCAGCCCAAGCTTACTTATTTTTAGCAGCTTTGGCTACAGAATTCAGTATGAGAAGTGCTCAGCCATACTATTAAATGCACAGCTAACAAAGCCCAAGACTTTGCGGACTACAGGACTGTGAAAGCCCCAAAAGCGGGAGAGCTGTACAGGCCCATTTACTAAAGATCAAGAGAAGTGCTAGATCTGACCTGACCCATCTTTGGAGCTAGAAATTTCAAACTCAAGTCAGGCAAATGTCATGACAGGAGTTAATCATCACCTCTGTGCACGCACGCTCGGTTTTTCAGAGTGTACGTCTGGGACTGCAGACAGTCTGATAAAAGACAGGATAACTATCGCTGTGTAGAATGTGGATGTTCTTTCATAGTGCACAGGAACAACCTGCCCGAGTGAAGTGGGCGGCAACAGCACACTAATGAACACGTGCAGTTAAGTCAATGAGATGACAGCTGGTTTGGAGCTGCAAAGCATCATTTTGCTTCCCAGCACCCTCCCATCTCTACTTTCCGTACTTCAAATAATTACTTGTGTAAATCTTTAACTCAAGGACTGTGATTTCCTATGCAGAGTACAGAGCGCACTTATTTCTAGCAGCATCTATCTAATGTACTGTTGACCTCTGTTCATTACGCACTTTTTATTGCAACATATATGAACTTCCCTGCAAGCTCAGGAAATTCCTCTGTGTTCTGCGGAATGTAATGAACACAGAAAAAATTTATGTACCCTATCTTTCTATAATACATTCCATAATAGCCATTTAGAGGACATCTATCAACAGCCTGTATGTAAAGCCCACACACACTCTTTCAGGCACTAACATTGCATACTTTTTTGCATTTATGGCACTGAATAAAGCTAGAACAAGCCATCAAAACCTCTTGCTAAAATCTACTAAACATCTCTTAACAGCCACTCCAAAACCTTACAAAAGTATTTTCACAACTCATCTGGGTGAGGGGAGCAACAGAGAGGGGAAGGGCAGAGAGGGACTCCTTCCCCAGCTAATCCACAAAGCAAACAGGTAACAAGGGTTCACAGCTTACCTGGGGGGTTCTGGAGGAGCTCGGGCTGCTGGCAGCTGAAGACACCATGCTTACGTTGGGGTTCATACTTCTCTCTCTCTCATCCTGATAGATACGATCCCGCTCTGAGTCAGGCAAGTTGAGGAAATTCTGCATCGCCCTTAAGTTTACCAGGAGGGACTGGGAGGCTGTCCTAGGGTCCTCTTCTTTACGCAGGATCTCTGACAATAAGCCCTGGTTCAAAAAATGAAAAGCCCAGTCATGTGTTGGGTTTCCTTTTTTGTTGTTTGTTTTTTTTTTTAGTTTGTTTAATGAAACCAGCTGGGTTGCAACGCTGAGAACCTACACCAGAATCTCACAGGCTCTCCCAGAGGAGATATTTTGTAGGAAAGTGTTTGTCTTCTGGGGGCTGGGGTTTATTTTGGGACTGTCCTATTCTGACACTGTAATAAGCTGCTGAGTATGGAGATGCTGGATAGGAAGGTAGGTGCATTGGGTGGGAGAAATTGCAGTTACCACCAGGTGCGTGCTGCAAATATTTTAGGAGCTGTTAGATATCTCTCTCTCTCTCAGTTTTCACTTGAAGCTGGGAACACTTGGCAATCCTGTTCATCTTTGATAAATCTGCCAGGGTTGGTAAATTTAGTTTCGACATTTAGAGGGTGCAGGAGGTTTATAAAGGAAAATGTTTGGCTGGTTTTGGATGTTACAGTCCTTTCATTTCAGTTTGGACAGTCATTTCTGAGAGGAGGAAAACAGAGCAATAATAAAGCCTTAGAATCTAGCTTTAGTGATTTAACCCATTCTTTCACGCCTCATTTTAAAAATACCACAGGCTTCAAATTGCAACCATGAATGAACACCACAGTCATCTAGTTTTTACAAAAGCCATTATTCCAGAAGGTAACCAACACAGAAATGCAAAAAAAAAAGAGCGGAGGAAAGGGTCGGAGAGTTGGAGAGATGAAAATGTCATTAAAAGAGGCTTAAATCTAACGATGGGATTAAATTTATGCATAACTGTACACACTCAACAGTTTCACCAATTTTCTAGAAGTTAAAGGCACATCACACAAGCCTGGATCAGGGCCTACAGAAATTATCGGGCCACGGCGTATGCCACCAGCCTACCCGAGGCACCTCCTCCACCTGACACTTCACAAGTGGGTATTGCATTCCAAATAGCAGGAACAGCAGTTCCCTGAACTACAGGTGTTTAAATGTACTGATGTGCAAAGAAGCAGAGAGGGATCATTCCTGCCCATCGAGACTACTTACAACACACCATAAGAAATGACGGTCAGAGGCTCTTTATTTTAAAAGGCTGTTCTGCCAGTGCTTCCCAAAGCAGCTCAATACCCTCCCGCTTCACAGTTGCCACAACCGAGAGGCTCCCTGCACTGCTGCTTCCAGGAATGCTGGTCACAGAAGCCGTGTGAAATCCCAGACGGAGCCTGGAGGGCTCACCTCGGTCTACTGCTGTGAGAGGAGCAACATTTGGCAACTGCACGCACAGGGACACCGCAGCGCCCAGACACGAGTTAGCTCGCTGCTGGCATGAGCATTTTGCAGTTACTTCACAGCCACGACTGAGGCAAGCTGCCTCACGAGTACAGACAAGGCTTACTCCTTTCTTGTAAGAAAAATGCTACTAGAAAACAACCACATAGTCAAAACTCTGTAATATTTAGTCTTAGTTATTTAATTCCATATCACAGAGTCTCCAAAAAGCCTTGATGAAACACTGGACTACAGCTGGCTGATTAACCAAATTCCAACATTTTTAGTATATATTGTTCTTAATTACCAGACTTCCTGACAAAACCAACGAGAAAATGATGCATCCAATCTGCCTTTATCTGCTATTAAACATCTACATTAAAACACAACTGTGAAAGCTCTACCTCAGCAGTGCTTATGCCAGAAGTGCTCAGACCATGCTCCACACAAAACCTGCAGGCAGGCTGCACATTGCTCCATCTTTCCAGCTTCCCATCTACATAATCAAGCTAAAAGATACTCAATTCCATTTTCCTGCAGTTATCAGAGAAGTTACACAAGAGAACTGGAGCCACAGTGGGATCTACCAGTCAGAAATGCGATTGGAGAGAGAAGCCAGATGATGAAAAAGTTCTATGCCACAAAAACCTCTGAAGAAGATGAGCAGTGGGCTGGGCTGGGGCTGAGCTCTGGTTTTCTCTGCTACTTCAACACAACTGCATACTCATACTTGTCTTCTTCCTCAGGGTTTATCACCCCTCAGAGAAGCTAGGGACATTTTGAAATGCTTTCTAAAGTTTGCCAGGCTTGAGGGCTGAGAAAGATTCACCAAAAAAGGACATTACAGAAGCTTGAGGCTGTGACTTGAACAATTCCACAATCGATACAGCAAGTCCCTGTTACAATTTTCCCTTATAGTCAGTGGAAAATTCTCCAAATGCAGTAAATAAATGAAATACCAGTTCCACATTTTCTTTAAATTGTTAATTTTCTGTATCTTTTAAAGGACACATAACTTCTGTTTTTAAAAGAAAAGATCAGCTCCAGAAGTTAATGGGTTTAGGTTGAAAAGAAGGCACCTGAAAGCTACTGGAGCTGTCTCTAAGACAGCTTTTTCTCCCCCTCATCCTAGCCTGGCTAAATTTATGGTCCAATTTCAAAAATGGAGAGCAGAAACATATGTGAAAGCATGCCAGCAATTACTTTTCAGTGCAGTCATTGACTTCCTGTGTAAATCAGAGGCTCACAGGTACAAGTGGCTTGGTCACAGCACTAAGACGTATCACTGCCCAAGATACCAGCTCTTGTGCTTGGTGACTGATTCATCACCAGAAACAGCTCATCATGGGGCAGATTCGGTGGTTTTGAACACTACCCTGCGCCTCTTACTTCTACGAGGCTCTCCTCTCGGCCACAGGGACGCAGCAGCATTTTGCATTGCTGCTCAATCACCAGGCTGTACAGGCGCTGGGAGCCTCCCCTCCAGGGATCGGGACTAGCTCCTGCCCCAGTGCCAAGCCCTGCTCACCCATGCCCCACTCCAGGCCCATGGTTGCCAAGGGGGTTTTTCTGCAGCTCCTCCAAGTGCTTTGGCAGCTTAGGACCCGTGTAAGCAGCAGGACAGATAATAAGAAAACTGACTCAGAGGGAAAAGTCTCATGTCCTCCTGCAACTGAAGACAAACAATGCTGGTAAACAACAGTGGCTAGAGAGCTGAGAGACAGCGTAGGACAGCAAAAGAAAGTGTCTTGAGAGCAGTAGCATTTACAATAATATAATTCCAAGCTATTGAAGTATACACAAACTAACCAGCAAGCAACATTATAAAAAATGAAGTGATATTAAATAATCTGTTCAGCCTTTTTGTCACCTGCAGCAAATTGGGCTTTCAATATGCAAAACACCTTCCTTGTAGAAAAACAAATGATCATGATTTCATTTAACTGTAATTTAATCAGGCATAATGTATTTTTTAAAGTGACATACACCAGGTGTGTGGTGAGGAAAGTGGCCCAGCCAGACAAACCCTACTGTTTCTGTTTTTGAAAAAACCCTAAAGCCGGCCAAGGACTGTTTTCATTTCTGCAAATTATATTTCTGCTGGAGGGGGTGAGGGAGGGAAACCCACAGCATTTGTACATTTGTTATAAAATTCCATTGGCTAAATTAGCTCATTCTGACTTACTTACATCTCTCATATTAAAAAAAAAATAATAAAAAATTGGCAGTTTGCAGAGTAACCAACTCTGCAAACCTAAAAAAAGATCATCAGGGACTAGAAAGTCTCAAACTGACTTTAAATAGCCAAATGCATCATCTATACTGAACACAGCTCTCAGGATACATTTTAGGATGTGTAGCTTGATAATATCTTTGCTTTTCCACTCCTGTGCATCATTTTCAAACCAGCTGCTGAAGAGGCAAGTGATGAAAAGTTTAACGTTCATGCAGGCTGTGCTCGCAAACGAGGTGTGCGCTCACCCTGAGACAAGGACTCTGTGCAGGCACAGTTTGGTTTACCCTTGGAACTTGCACCATTTTTAAAATTATATACTGGATCCACAATTGACTTTAAAAAAATAATACCAGCAGTGGAGAAAGGTGCACCATGTCCAATCAAAATAAAAAAGTCACTGAATCTGTTTGAGGTAGGAGTAATTTTGACAACGTTTTTTCAAACTAGCTGAAATGTAGTCCTTCCAGCCAGCAAAGTCACCGTCGTGGGGGTTTGGTTTGCACTTGTGTTATGAAACCCCTTTTGTGAACTAATGTCTTTTATTTTTATTAACGGCAGGATTTCCAGGACAAACAACCCAAACCTCACAGGCAAGAAATATTTTTTTAAAGCAACTTCTGAAAGACAATGTAGTACAATGTACAGTAAATGTTATTTTAACCGACGCCTGCATCCAACGGACCAACCGACCAGCCTTTGAGGCCAACACAAAGGCTTGACCAAAGCTTGCCTCAGAAGGGCAAGCAAAGCCACTCTTGTCTTCTTCCCAAAGGGCTTTGGCTCAGGCCATGGAAAGGGTGTGAGATCTCAGTGGGACAGCAGACTGCTACCAGTGACCAAATGCAAGACAGTTTTGCAACAAGGGCTTTTCAAAAGCAATCTGGACAGGTGTGAGGAGGTCATGCTGGAGTGTAGATGTCATGGGGACAGAGGGAGATGAGGACTATCAGATGGCATGAGACTCTCAAGCACTGGCCAGGACCTCACGCACATCAGGTCCTGTTATACAGACCTAAGCAATGAGTACATGAGAGCAAGCACTGAGGTTCAAAACAAGCTTTGGACAATCGAAACACTGGCCAAGGAAATAACTTAAATAAACTCAACTAATGTGCTAAACCTCAGGTTTTATGTTCTGTATAAGGAGATTATACATATGAAGGACTGAAAAAGCATAAACACTTTTTTCATACTTTCGGTTTATTTGTGTTTCCCTGTACTTCAGCTATTGCCAAAAGCAACAGAGAAAATGCTGAAATACTAGAAAAATATTGCTCCTGTAGTTCTTAAAGCTCCAGGTACCTTAAGCCCAGTACTTGTAAATGACAGTCTCAATAGAAAAGCTGTTCTACTTCCCATCAGGAATAGATGTGACTGAAAGGTCAGATATGCGGGGACTTATTCAAATTCAATATCCGAACTGTAAAGATCAGCGATGTAAACCTGTCCTCTCGCAGCATCCTAGTTCAGCACACAAGGCCTATTTCCAGCACAGAAGGCAGCACTTGCGGAACCCCTGATTAGCTACTGATTCCTACTGAACTACACTGAACTCACCTTCAGCACACAATCACAAACTTGATTTTGCCAGGCTCAAATGATCATTTATATTTAAAACTGACTGCAACTTGAATTGAAAGCCCAAGGAGGCAGGCAAGTGCAGGGAGTGCTGCAGCAGAAGCATCAACTTCTCAGAACCCTTCAAGACAATGAAGCGGCTCCACCTCCGGTGCTTATCTCCTATGAAGGCAGGCTTTTCCCATGACATCTCTTTGTCTTTTGGCATTTACTCCAGGTCCCACCTTCAACGTCGTCTTCTGGGCTGAATAAGATACTTTCAACAATCCTAAAAATACTTCTCTTTGCCTCCAAGTATACAGCACTCGACAAGAATTGCTATATGCAGTACCTGTAGGCTTCTTAAGACTCTAGCTGATTTTCTAGCTCACTGCTTTGTTTCCATTCTCATGCACCTCTTCCCAATTCCAGCTAGGATATGAAATGTAAGTGCTGGAATTCTCTTAGAAATGCTTATATTGGCAATGTGTCTAGTCCAATTTTGCTGAGCAAAATTGCTTTCGATCATCAGTGGAAATTTTTGCGTGGTTAGCCAAACCAAGCACCTTCATATCAATCCAGTCACAGTTTCCATTGGGCAAAACTGTGTTTACACCCTATTCCCTAACCAACTCTTCCATCTAAATGGGCAAAACGTGCAATGCCATGTTTGTGTCAGTTCATATGAATTTCAGAATTCAAACGACTTTGACTGGTTTTCCATCGCTGTGAATGGGAGACCAGCTGTCTCCCAGCACCCTTCAGCGCAGCTGAATGTAGCACATCAGTCCCTCACTTAAAAGAAATCTCCTGCTCTCTAGATTCACTGCCTACAGCCAGAGTATAAGCCTCATTCTTAAACTCATTTAACTAATGCTAAAACACACACATCTCAGGAGAGAGCTGCTTAGGCACAAAGCATTTAGAGGCTGATTTGAATAAAACTTATACAGGGTGCAACAATGACAATTTGATTTTTATTATTAAAAATGAAGTGTTTAAATCCTCAAAGAAAATGCCTTTATTACATTAGTTTAATAAAGCCTCTTTTTTATTATGGTATCTCTTTTTATGAGGGAAGACAGGGTATGCATGTGGAGCTGAATGTGGATGCATGGGGAAGAGGAGGCAGAGAAAGACCGACCACCTGCAGCCACAAAGTGCCACCATTTATATGACACGCATGCCAAACCTTTACACCGAAATATGCCAGAAAATGAGCAAGACGCACAGCTCGTGCACATTATGTATATCCGTGTGTTTGCTTCCAAGGCTCAGGACTCCTGTGCATCAGCTGAGCAGGCAGCAGCCGCCTCCTACAAGCATATATTCTGAAAGCCTTACTCACATGCGACTTAAGATCTTTTCATTCAGCCTATTGAATACAATTAAGTTAATTGAAACTGAAATTTTGGTCAGTGCGAACCCCACTGTTGGAACAAATATCCTATGCACCAAAAAATCTGCAATTTATTAAATTAAGCACTTCCCTTACAGACTGCCTTCTTTCCTGTGAGTACAACAGACCGCTGCTTGTGCCCCATTACACACAAGAATAAAACAAGCAGGCAGCATGAAAGGATTTCATGCAATAAGAGACCGTTTTCTATGGGGGGAGAAAACCAACAAAAAATCACCCTGAAAACCAGAACTCTCGCTAATTGAAAGTCTGTGCACAATGGGGCAGACACCATAGCAATGAATGCAGCATGACTATCTCACCAGATACCAGGCAGAGAATGAAAGCTGCTTGTCTTCCTCTCACTTAAGTTAAAGGGTAAATTATTTGCAAAAGGAATTCTGTCTAGGATCTGACTCACAAACAAGTAGAGATGGAAGAGTTAGTTATTTAAAACAAGCCAGATTTCTAATCTTAAAGCCTCTTAGTGGACCTTTTTCTGATCCCTCTTCAGTTTGGGGGAATTTTGCCAAAGAAAGCAGAATTGGACACAAATGAGGAGTCATTGCCCATCTCCCTCCTTGCGTACCTCTGAAGCTTTCCTTTAGAGCTTCCTGACCAACCATGCTTCTGCCATCAAACCTTCCAGCTGTAACCGATTGGCAACACCTTTGCAGGCTGTGGAACCATTATTTCCTTGCTGCGGGAGCCTAGACTTGCCCACAGTCACACCTGAAGCTGGCGCACCATACAGCACCATTTCTGCTTTTCTCCACATCTCAACGCACTCTTGCAGCCAAGGAGTGACTGAATTCCTCAAACAAGGTGGATCAGTTTAATTTATTTCATCATAAATTTCACTACATCCGAGGCTGGTAGAGTTTCCTCCTCCCTGTGGTGTTACTTCCTTTAATCCGAAAAGGTGCGGTTAGGCACGAGCTAGCCAGGCAGAGCCGAGCTCGGTAAGTGCAGCCCTTCTATTTGCAGGCTGGAAAGACAACACTCTCACCCAGAGGTACTCAGGGCATGAAGGAGGGAGCAGTACTCTTTGGAAAGGGAGTTACAAACAGCCTTAACATGCCTGGTGATTTTACCCAGCTTTTTGCATCTGGCACCACAACTATTTCATTCAAAAAGCCTCAGGTTCATGGATATTTCTAGTTTCTGAGGCTGCTCGGTAAAACAAGCACTGGCCACTCGCCCAAACATTTTACTAGTTTTGGCTATTATGTCAAAACATTGGCAAAAAAAAAAGGTGCTTATAAAAAAGAAAGAAAGAAAGATATAAACAGAAATGCAGAAATGCTTATGCAGTCTATAGGCTTTGCAGTCCACCGGGCACTCCAAAGCAGGAGAGAATATCCCTCTGATCCAGGGATTTAGACTGTTTGGACTCTTACAAATAGCCTGAACTATTGTCCTGACTCTAACTCAGAAAGCCTGCAGCAAAGACGGACACTCAGTAAGCAGGTAGACGAGGGAGAGTATGTTCACTTTCCCTATGCAAGGCAGGACTCAAATGACCTATTTTCCAGCTAGGATTTTGAAGAGCACAGATAATTTCAGCATCTCCAGATTTGCTGGAAAACTTCCTGGAGAAGGACAATGTAAATCCGAGAAAGCATTTTCATGCATTTGTTTTAAAATAGTCATCTTACTTCCATCACCTGCCCATTTCTCAGCACACTGCAACCTGTGATAGGCAAGCTTTGGTTCTTACAACCTTCTGGTTGCAACTCAAATGTGGTATTAGGACACGCTATAGTGCCAGAGGGAGACAGCACAAGGACTCTGCCCTGAGGATGGCCAAAACCATGTCTGTACTCTCCTCCAGGAACAAGTCCATAGCCTTGGTAACAGCTTTGGCCAGTAGTCCCCATGTCCTGGCCCCCATTTCACAGTAGCTTGGCTGGCCAGTCTGAAGTGCTGCTTGGCTGCTTGCAAATGTGCTTTTTATGAAGGTGTTCTCCACATTAAAATAAGGATATCAGCCACGACCACATAACTCTCCAGTGTCTGGTGGGCCTCATACAGTGCTCTGTCTTCTATTCAAATCCATCCAGTCTTGCACACAGTTTTTAAGACCCAGAAAGGGATGCCCAGCTTTTCACTAGTGAGCTATTAGCTCACAGCAGCCATTCAAACAAAGAGAACAAAGCATTTCAGTAAATAACACATTCAAATCAATGAGCCTACAAATTTTCAACTTACAGGGCACAGGCCACGAGAGCTGCAAAAGTGAACCAAGACCAAGGATCTTGGCTGTGAAGAACTTGAGCACAAACTATGCAATTACATGAGCTCGAAACCGAGTTTCCTGCCCCAGCAATACTGCTAACTGTCTTAGTCGCAGGAAGCTTTCTCCACTCCCTTGATCCACTGTTGCCTGTATAAGCCAGTGGGCCTCCTGGTTGCCTTGGAGGGAGGGAAACAGTGGCCAGCAAAGCATAGGGTCAGCAATAAAAACATCCCTTGTGTGCTGTCCTCTCTGCCTGTATTGTACCCATCTCAATGGGGCTCCTGGAGGTGGGCAGAAGAGCCCTAGCTCCACTCCTTGGGCTACATCACCTTCTTGACAAGTCAGAATAGCAACCCACTGCAGTCCACAAGAGGGGACCATACCTGGAATTAAAAACTGCAGTGCTTCCGCCAGAGAAAGGAAGGCTACATGGAGCCTGAGAGGGTGTTTTCCCAACATATGCCATTTTAATGTTTTGAAGGTTGTGTAGGAATTTCCTACTCATAGCAAACGGTGTCATTAAAACCACCTTCAATAACTAGATTGGTTCTCCAGGTCTGAAAACTCTCTGCTCCCTTTCCTGTTTGCTGAATGGCATGTAGGTTCTACAGTAGGGTGAATTAAAATTGTGACATTGACTCTCTAAAGATAAAATAAAGGGCAGAAGTTAGCCCAAGATATCTAATAAAAATCAGCATACACACTTTAAGGGTTCTTCATACCCACTTTCAAACAAATATTGAAATGTTCGCTTTGGAACTTTCTGTTTGAAAGACACCCTCTTTGTGGCTAACAGAGCCTCGGCCAGCTCTTGGCCCAACAACCCATGCAGGTCTTCCCATGTATGCAGCTGCCTTGTGTTCAGTCCCAGCACAGAGTAGAACCTCAGTGGGAGTGCCGTGTCCCAGGAGATGCACAGGATTTGTCACAGAGCCTGAAATGCTTTGTTTTCATGTGTGCAGATAACATGACCACAGGTAGAAGCAAATAATGTCATCTTAAGCTATGCATTTCCAACTTTAAGAGGAAGATTCAGATGTTTCACAAACCATATAATTGCACCTCTCCTTCTTCTGACCCTCCTCACATTCCCCTTCCCATACACACATGCATACATACATGTGGCAGCCATTTGTTCCAATGGATTTAGCCTAGTTTGGATCAAAGCTTCCTCTACTTCATTTAACAGATTTGCTCAGATGGAAGGTCTCAGGGGAGAAATAATGTTAGTAAGAGGGTTTTTTTCAGCATTGAGTATGTAGGTCATTGGACTTTAAAATAAATTAGAGAATAGTTTATCTATTAAACAAGCTTCACAGTACATATTTTATGAAGCTATACTTAATTATAGGCTAATGTGCACCTCAAAGATATCATAAGGAAAGATTAAGCAGTGACCCATAATGCAGTGATTAATACAATTATTAGCTGGCTGGCATACAGCACCTATTATTTGGTATCATCATGAGAAACAACAGACCTCCAGTTTCTACAGCTGGCACTTCATGCAAAATGCAGCAATCCCAAATATTTCCAGAGAGAAACACAAGTGTCTCTACACCGCCTGAGGAGAGGATCCTTGGAAGTAGCGGGGAATGCAAGGTGGTGACAGCAGACTTGTACTTCTACTTCAAGTGCCTTTTACAGAGTTTGGTTCTCCACAACGGGTGTGTGGGAACATCCCACACCATCTACTGCACAGTGCAAGGCTGACTGCCTTCTTAATACCTCGAAGAGTTTCTGATGGAAGGGGAGATTGATTTGAGTTAGAATGAAAAGCTGAGGACAGGGAACCATAAATTTGTATCTACACTCTTTTGCTACAGTGATGACTCCTAGAGACATGATTCACTACATGTAAGACGCAATGGTCATCTATATCAAGGCCCTGTGGACCAATGAAACACAGCTGTGAGACGAGCAAATCTTTTACGGATGTTTAAGACTTCCCTGTTCTGGAACCAGTGTCACGGACTGTATAGCACATCATATTACTTACAGTGGAGAGACAAAAAGTAAGCAATTTCTTTACTCTTATATAAAATTACATGTCTGATATCTTGTACAGAAGTGATCAAAATCAGGAATATTTTTTTTTGAAGAAAAACTAGGGAACGTAGTACATCCTAAGATAAATGTAAGAAGGAGAACTGGCAAAACCAGGGACACTAGTACCCTGAATTACAGACCTTGTTTTAAACACTGAACTCAAACATAAACTGGTTGGAGGACAGAGCATCACATCCCATTTCAGGTGCAGTTCTGCCCAGGAAAGCAGCTTGGCACCTTCTCAAAGGAAGAACCCTGGCACATCCACTCAGTGCCACTCAAGTCTATATTCCCGATGAGTGAGCCCATTCTGAATGATAATGCACCTGGTGTCATAAACCATAGAGAGCATTTTGAAATGGTGTCAGGTCTGACTGGCCTACCGTCACACGGCCAGGAGACACTAAAGTTGGGAAGAAATCATATTTCACCCAAAGGCCTGTTTAGTGTCCTAAAGCCACTAGATCTATGCCAGAACACTGCAAGAGGTGTAAAAAGTAAAAAATAAACCCCACTCCAAGCCCCCAAACCATACTGCATCTGATTTAGTCCAGATTTCAGGTTATCTGTCAAGGGTGTCAATCTCTACTGTGGCTGGTGACAAACACTATCAGCAGATGCAATGCTGTGGCACTGCTAGGAAAAGGCCAGAGCAGTCTCTCTCACGTTTGCCTTTTCCCTGCTGTTCTTAACAGTGAATCTGCGATGCCTGGTCAGTGACATGCAAGGCTTGGGGTTTCCTAGACACACAAAACCAAAATCTTGCCCCCTTTTAAACACCATAGCAGAACTATCGATTTAACACACAAGGTTTATGACAGCTTTCTCACTGAAGGATGAGCTTTTGGTTTAACAGCAGACTTGGGCATTCCCAGCCCAGCTCTCCCAAACTGGCTAAAGCAGAGCTTCATGTTGTGTGACAGTGGCAAAACCCTCACCGGCAACATCACTGCTGACCTCTCGCTCAAGTTCAGAATATGTCATTGTGTCAATACCATCTACCTTGATTATACTGGGCTTTATATACAACAGGTTATGATCCCAGAGGGATGAAAAGCTTTTCCAAATTAAAACCAGCATTTTAAAGAGGAAATACTCATACGTTCCTATGTAGTTTTCATTTGATATCCTCAAGGCTAACCCCAGAACTCAAAGTCACGTTGATTGGAAGTGAATGTTTTTTCTAAGTGCAGCCATCTTATGAATTTAATGGAAGAAGGGAAGTAATAAAAACGTGCTTCATACTTTAATTAGTTCCCTCATAATACGGCATTTCCAAAATGGCAGTGCCAAAGAAAATCATTAATGCAGGAAAACAGACAAAGAAACTGTATGGGGCAAGGGGACAGACCTCCAGGAGACACACACATGTGGCCCGTTTTCTCTTGCTGGTAAAGCTTACCTCAAAGACCAACTCTACACAAAAGAAATTTGTACCAATATTAAATATTAAGACCCTTTTCATTTCTTTAGCCTTGTTACAGAGTATCACAATTGAGAGATTGAAGGCCTTGAATGGTATCTGGCAGTAGG
Source organism: Cuculus canorus (assembly GCF_017976375.1). Classification (NCBI taxonomy): domain Eukaryota; kingdom Metazoa; phylum Chordata; class Aves; order Cuculiformes; family Cuculidae; genus Cuculus; species Cuculus canorus. The sequence goes on along the minus strand of NC_071406.1, from coordinate 30,513,068 downwards.
ATAAATGCAAATAGCCTGTCTTTCTGAACATGCGTTGACCCCAGTTACCCCAGGTGCTAGGCTTAAGCTGACACTATCACATGATCATTTCAACATCTGCATTTCACTGTGCAAGTGAGAAAACCTGTCTCAGATGTATAAAAGGAAACACAAATCTGCTGCAAATGGCTGAGATCTTTCCCAGCAGTCAGTCTTTTGGCCTGCACACACTTATCTTACACACTTCTTGTGGCAGTAGCCTCTGGCACTAATTGTGGCATCACTTGTACCACAGGGAGGAACTGAGGAAGCAACAGAAGCCCAAAGACACCTCTGACTCTCACAGTCTCTTGTTACCTCTTCTGCTCCCACTTGGTGGCCAGGATTTGGAAGTTTATAACAACAGAGAGGAACTCGGGGAAGAACTCATATGAGCAGAATTACTGCTAGAGAGCAAAGCTCAGGTAACAGCACTGACGTGACCAAATATAAATGAACAGCTATTCCAGAAAGAAGTAGTCTCATTCAGCCACAACAAAGAGACCGGGGTTAAAAATGAAGGGTGGTTTGACCTGTTTTTATAGCATACCTCCTGCCTTGATCTGCAAAACAGCCCCATGAGAGTCACAACTTTGCCCCCTCATCACGTCTGGTTATAGAATAGAAATTGATACCTGTGTGCGGTTGAATGCTACTCTTGCAAAGACAGCTTGAGACACACTGGCTCTCTTCAGCTCATCTCTGACTTGCTGGTAAATATCTGGAGAGACTTCCACCGATGAATTTGATGGTTCTGGTTTGACAGCTCTAGGGATGGGTGGATGATTCAAGAACTGCTGGTTGATAGCTTGTGGGTGCTGGTGAGCCAGTAGCCGGCTGACAGCAATCTGTTGGTTTATCAGATGGGCCATTGCTATCTGCTGCCTCACCAGTTGTGGACTGAGCTGAGGAGACAGGAGGCCAGGGTTTATCATCGTCTGCATCGTTGGCACTTGGTTTCGGATTGGAGTACTGTGGTGAATTTGGCCATGAGGAGACTGTTCATTAGTTTTTCCCAAGGTTGCCAGCTGGTTGATATTTGGTAAGTGCATGGGACGTTGACCAAGAACACAATAGTCTGAAAGGTTTTCTCTTTCCACTCTTTCCACTGTTAAAAAAGAAAAATTAGTTTGCTGTCATTTCAGTTTGCACTTACAAGAGGACTGTTAGGGTAAGGGTTACTGCAGGTGACTGTATGCGACTGCACCTGCTTTAGCTTGCAAATCTATACTTGCATAAAAGCTTCACAGACACATAAGCAAAAGCTGCACAAAGTAAAAGCAACAACAATAATTAACATTCTTTTGGACTTCTTGGGCATCACTGCTCAGGAAGTCTCCTTATCAAACTGGTAGCAGGTATTCTCTCCAACATCACTTCCTAAATTGAATAACTTTTAAAATGGGTCAGTGTTTCAGAAACACCGGCATCTAGGTGAAGGAAAGAAATGCAAATTAGTATCCACTTACACAAACCCAACAGAAACCAGACGGTTCCCTGTGCAGTTCATGGAACGGCTTCTTATTACAAACTCTTCAACTATTATCTTTTCCAACATGAACTCTACCTTGCATTATGTGTGGATGAAGTTATCTGGTAACGTCAGTTCACCCTGGGGCACTAGAGCAGAATCGTCCTGTTTGTGTGAAAGCATGCTACAAAACCACGCAATCCACACGTGAGAAAATTTTAAAGCAATGGTTCCTATATACAAAGCCTCACTGCTATGAGTCTCTCCAGAAACTTTAAAGCACCTCTGCATGAATGCCCACTTTAAAGAAAGCAGCTTCACTCTCTTCAAAAAGACTTCGATTAGCACAACAAAGACCCATGATCCCTAAGTGACACCATCTTACAAAAAAAGCACTACACACAAAATGCACATACTGTAATTTTATGTACTGATACGTACTGTTCTGTTTGCACTATCTTTACACGTAACTGAAAAACTGAATTCACACACTACAAATCAAATTTCCTCTAAAAATGGTATTTGAAATAGGAAACTAAGTTTAAAAAGGACATAACTATAACTATTACTTAGACAATTTTAAGTAATCAGAAGTCATTTTTCAGTAGGTTGCATATTCCGTAAGCTTCACTACATGCAGTTGGATAGTCATTTATATATTGAGCTCATATAAAAGTGTTCAGGGACGCCTATCATACAGCTAGAAATCTACTGACTCATTCTTGTATTGCTTTCAGCAAGTAACAAGATAGGATCTATTTCATAAATGCCATAATACTATTACAACTTGTGTGATGATCAACAACTGTACAAAGCTTTGAACTCCTTTTCAAAAAATCATCTATCTAAAGCTTTGAGGCTTTAGACGGTTAATACTCAGGATGACAATTTACTGATGACTTTCTCTGTTTCCTTCTAAATAGAAAGACAGTTCTTTTCACCTTCCAGAGTTAATCTCAGGAGGAGAGGGTTGAATTTTCACTGGGGAGGGAGTCATGCCCTGAACACACACACAAACACACATACTTTCTATCTTTAGAGCTGTCATTCTGGAACACTGCAAGTACTGAATTTTACAACAAGGTGAATTCATACCCAGAATTTTCTTACAATAAATTCTTTTAAAGAATTTAAATTTTTCTTTTAAAGAAAAAAAATGCAAAAACTCTTCAACTTTCAATAAAATAATTGCTTAAAAATACTCCTTTAAAATAAAATTAAGTATTTCCAAGAAAATGATTCTTTTTTTCTGCAAAAGCTAACATTTCAACCCAACTTGCTGTCTAAATAAGTCCTTATCCGTGTAGTGTATTTCAATTGTTAAAAGTAATGCGATACATGCAGTACACAGTTGCTGCTACTGTTCAGCAACTGACCGTTGTGCTGTGTTACTCACAGCCTGCCAGAGATATAAGGCAGTATGTCAATTTGCTGAAAATACTGAAAATCCCTATTTGAATGCTGTTCCTCGTGATGTCAGTGGGCCTTCCTGAAAATTAGGTACAGAAGGTTCTACGCCACTAGTCTCTGGCTTTAGGAACAGACATAAAATCAATGTGAAGTATTTAACATGAATAGCATTAATACTACGGACGGGCCTGGCATCAATACAGAGATGTAACATATGGCTGCAGGAGTGGGGAAGAGGGGCTGCTTTATCACAGCCCCAGACCACACTCAGTGACTTGGATGATTCAAGGCACTCGTGGCCATGCTACCGCCTCCGCAGGCTCTGTGCGGTAAGCCTGTACCTGAGTAATGCCATTAAACATACACAGTTGCCCGCAAAACCAAACATAATTATTCCAAAGGTGCCAAACCTACTTGGCAATCAGGAATTAATCTGATGTAAATAAAAGAAAGATGTTGCTCAGTTTCTATGAAATTCTTGGAGCATCCTGCTGAAAGAAAATGCAGTAAGAACTACTTCCAATCTTCATTTACACCCCTGGAAATCTAGAGTCCTTCCATCAGGAGTTTCAGAAGAGCCGAAATAAGTTCTGAACTATTTTGTAGCTTAAGAAACATACAGAAACTAAGTCACTGAAACCAACAAATTACTACTTGTTAGAACACAAGAACGGTAACCAAGTGTTTTTGAAAACTTGGTGAGAAATAAATATAAATAACATCCACTTTCTGGGCTGAACTACATTTGCCAAGTTTCCACCCACTCCTGACTTCAGTGCCAAGTTATAAACCCCTATAAAAATAAAGTTTAAGATTAAAAGGCTGCCAGGCTGTTAATCTCTGCAGTGCTACTCAGAATTACAATTACAGAGAGACATCACCTGACTTACTTCTATAGGTGTATTTTTCCCTTATTATCAGTTTCCTTTTCCGATCACATTAGGCTATACAGCCACACATAAAGTCCCAATAAACAAACCAGATTCTAGTCGCTTCAACCACTTCAATAATAAAAGGTTACCATTAACAGTTACGCTGGATGGAAAAAATGTGCATTACTCAACTCCTCAAGACTCTACTTCTCTAACACATTGCCTGTATCAGATTCCCTGTTGTTCTTTGGTAACTGTGGACTGGTAGGGTTCTGCAGGGCTGGACAGGAGCGAGCCTGAGGCAACCCCAAAACGGAGTCTGGCACTGCCTTGGGAAGCAGGCCAGCTTGCCAGAAATGTTCTAGAAAAAAAAACATACAGCAGCCACAAAGCTGCTGTGACATCAATGTTCTGCCTCACATCATCTTGAAACAGGGTTTTTCCTTTTTCATCCTCCATTTTTCATGTTCCTACCCTATTACAATTTTTCCCTTCTCCTTCCTTGTTTTGCTCCACTCAAACTGGGGATACGGTTACAGCTCTTGTAGTCTTGTATCCAAGTAGCAGGACCTTAAACTAGGAAGGAATGGGCTCCATGGACTTGTGCTGTCTACATTCATATCCTGGAGACAAACTTCCTCTGCTAGCAATGCCTGTGCTAATAAAACAAAAGCTGGTCCAGGAGGCTGTTATTCACCTCCATCTGTGGTGTGACCACAGCAAAAGACATGGCAGCGTTTCCCTTTTCTCTCTGTATCCCACTGCCTAGTGTACAATTCTGCAGCTTTTTGATTTAAGATATCTTTTAAACCAAGTACAACGCTACTGCCATACTTCAGAGCCACCCACCCTTCTGAAGCCATACACTAAGTAGGCAGATTTGAGGTGTCTGGACAACAGCTACTATGCCAAACCCAGCAAGCAGTTCTCAGAGCACTCCAGGACAGCATCTGCCCTTCATTTTCCTATACTCCCTACAACATGTCACTATCTCTACAAGACACTTAGAAACCAATATAATCCCCAGAATGGAAGCAGCAAATTGTCATATTTCAATGTTCCTTTCTCTTCTTATAATGACTACCACGTGCGTCAATGTATTTCAGCTCCATACTGCATTAGAAACTTCCTGGATACAGCACAAAAGCAATCCAGTGCACCCTTCCGCTGTGTGATGTTCTCGACCTCTACCCAAATCTTCCGTGCACAGTCAAGCTGACACAGTCCACAGCACAATAGCTTGGGGTGGTCCACATGCAACTTTCCATTTGAAATAAAACTAGCTCAAAAGATTTAAAATAAGATTTATTTCTCCACCTTCCCTTCCCCTCACTCTTCAATTTCACCAAGTTGTTAATAGGAACATTCTGACAAAGCCTGTGAGGCATTTAGGGCTTACGAGCAGCACTGAATTGACCGGCAACATTGGAAACCTAATTTCTGTACACAATAACGGATGTGGCATGGAGAGTGTAAGACATCTCCCAGCACTACACTGGAGCAAGGCCACAGAGGACCCTCCAGCACCCACGACCCGGCGAGTCCTGAACTTTTCAGTCCCAAAGGCATACGGGCACTTTGCCCCAGAATAGGAAGAGGCTGGTACAGAAATGTTTTGTAATAAGTTACTAGGCGGCAGAATTGCCATGCTTCAACTGTGACAGGATGGCACCACCCAGGGCTGTTCTCCAGTGCTTCAGATTGTGCTGCTTTGTTTTATTTATTAGTTAAAACCTGGTGATCATAAAAGCCATTCTGAGCAGTGGTCATGGCCAAGCAAGGAGAGCTCTGTGAACTCCAGTGTGCCCTGCACTCAGCTTGAGAGAGAAAGATTCCCACAATTTCTCCTGGCTTAGCACTATCCTACTCACTGGAGCAAGACTTGAACTTTGGAGTTGTGCTTGGGGGACAAAGCGCTCGTTGGCACAGTAACACCCGCTGCCTCGGAAAGACAGGGCTGCTGCACTACACAGAGAGGATGCCCTCTTGCTTATGCTACATAATTATGAACAACCACTTTGTAAATAACAGAACCACTCCAGAGCACAGGAGGTGCTTTTAAAGTGGTAATGCTGTATCTTTTAATCTCTAATTAGGATAATTACTTATTTCTTTTAATCATGGCCCACTTAACCACTTCAGTGCAAAGGGCTGGTCTGAGGAGTCTCATATTTATTCAACATCTAATCTTTCCATTTATTCATAGTCATGCCCTGACTTTGTTCACTGTCCGATCTCTGCCTGGACCATTTGTTCCTGCAGTCAAGACTGGGGAAAATGCAGGCTGACTGGAGAGGCAGACGTGATAAGAAGCTGTAACTTTTAAAACCTTTCCCTTCCACTACTCCTGCAGGATAGCAAATAACCTCAGAATAGCTATAGAGTACATACAGAAATTGTTTGGCCGCTGACTGTGGGTAGCAGAGGCCTTTATCCAAGCCTAATGCAAAACAGACAGGAAGGGCCATTGTCTGTTCTTTGTTGTGTTGCAAATCATTCAGTTCCCATCAAAGCACAAATCACTATTTTGTATTGAGAAGAACCATCATTAGAAGTGAACCTTCGATAAGTGTTAGTTTCAGGTGAACTGAGCAGCGTGTGGTAACTTAACCAGCTCTCCCTGTGCAGCTGGCCTTCTGCTTCCCTTGCCCCAAAAACTAGATCCAGGTCATCCCTTGGGACGCAGAAGTGCCAACATATTTTTGGTCAGTTCTACTTAAACATAGTAAGTCGTATTCTTCCAATGTGCTATTCTTGGACTGCATTGCTTCCAAAATGCCTGTCAGGAGAGAACTTAACCCATGATCTTACTTTCAGATTATATTTGGGTTACTGTACTGCTTCAAAAGGGCAAGAAGTATGAACTCAGTTCTTCATAATCATGTTAACATTGTTTGTAGACAGGATGTGCCAGACCCATCTGGCAGAGTAAAGCATTACATTGAAGGTGCTTTAGTGACCACATGGTCTCATGCATGAATACTCGTCAGGTGAAATGGAAAAGCAGGGCAAACATTACTCAGAACTGTCTGACAGAAACACAGAGAGTATTGGTTTAGATGGACTGGTCTCACTTGATATAAAAATATCTCCCTTCCTGTCAAGCTGCTGTTGACAGTAATCTGTCCTGCTATTTAAGTACTAAACTTTTGTGGGCACCTCAGGAGGGAGGTGCAAACCTCCTAGAATCCCCAGTCAATTGCACAGCCCCGCCAAAAGACATGCATGCATCTCTTCCCGGTTCAAAACATCAGAGATGGTGAAAGGAATGCAACAGAACACAAACATCATAAAGGCAGACATATAAACTCTTCAGATAGTTCAAGAAAACAGAATTCAGTTCTGCTCTCAGAGTTATCTGTTCCTTGAAATCCACATGATCACAGACAGCCACATTGCAGTTTTCACACCAGGAAGGCTTATGGTTTCAGGTTTTCCTCCCTTTCCAATCTAATCCTCCCTAATGCTTACTTTCTAAAAACTGCTCTCCTTTTGAGCTAACATTATTGTTTGGGAGCACACAAAAATATTTTTTAAATGTGAAGGAAAATTTATTTTGAGATTCTGCAGATTAAAAAAAAAAAAAAGTGTTTGCTTCTGAGGAAATGAGTAAGCCTGTTCTTTACTAAGAATTCCAAAGTGTCTGGACACAATTCCCAGTCTCAGTGCACAACTTGTACTCACTGAGAAAAACACTGTACTTGGAATAGGAAACACTTTAAAACCATAAAGCTGAGTGACATTATTTAAACAGATTTGGTCAGTATCTCTTAACTAATGGTGCTGCATGGCAGGGACAAGAAGCCAGGCAGTTTCTCTACAGAAAGGTTTCCAACCTTTACTGTCCAGACATATGTTCCCTAAAGCTGCAGCTCTGGCCACACGCACACACAAGAGACAGCACTCAGCTAACCGCACACCTCCTTCTGCCATGACACAGGTACTGTGAAGAGGGAGAGCCGCTGCTCCAAAACAGCCAGAAGACTTGAAAGACATCCTGCAAAGCTGAAAATCATACGTGCATTCACTTTAGATAAAAGTTAATTTAAATAAGAGAAACCCCCAGAGGGTCTGGTTTAATTCTCTTTACAGAGAGGAATAGCCAAGAGGGACACAACTCATAAAGCCCCTGGAATGCAATGCAGTAGGTAAGCTGTTTCTCAACAATACAAATGCACAGATCCCCCAGACTGACACTGAACATCAGGGACAACACTGAAATACAAATTGCTAATGTGGGTGTGGGAAACAGTAGTCAAGGGGTCTATAACACTTGCTCAATCCTGACAACTTTAAATTTGTATTTAAAGAGAAATGCCACTTCTTCCTTATGATCAATGCAAACAGTCCACATCTGAGTCAAAGATGATCTTTGGGTGATGAATGTCATCTACATGCTGAAAAGCTTGCCTGCAAATTACTTATTTTCTTTCCTTTTTCCTTAAGAAAGTGATGAAAGTCATATTTTTAGCAAAATAAATACACTGTCAGGAGTGTAAAAGTAAGCAAAGGGAAAATTACAGTGTCAAGAGCCACAGAGCTGACCTGAATGACCCTAACTGGTTTAGTGCCAGAGCTGCCACTAATATCCAAACTAGTCATGAAGTGAATCCTTCTTTAAGAACTTAACATTTCTGCCTGATTCTGTTAGTTAAAAAGGCAAAAGGTCACGATCTATATATGCATATATACATATCCATACATACACATAACCCCCTCTATTAACATAGAGACAGAGTTCTATACATACACAGGTATTAATAGATAGGGATTTTTTAAAAGTCAAAAACACTGTTTGGGAAAGATCCAGTGTGCCTTCCCATGAGGCCTCCACAACATCTGCTTCAGAGGAACAATTACAAACTATTCCTCCAAGCACAGAATGACAATTTTCTGCAGACTTGAACTAGCATTATCCCAGTGCAGTAATCCTAGTTTACTTCAGCCTGCAAGTAAGAAATATGGGAGGTCTTCTGAATCCTGTTCCTAAACTCTCTCAACCTACAACAGCCTCTAGAATGCATCACAAGTAAAACAGATTGCTCTGTCTATCTGTTACGGGAAGTAAGCAAACATACTTTCAAGAATAAAACAGCACACAAACAACAAATCAGTAATATTGGAAAAATCAAAGAGCAGCCAAAGCAGATTCTCAATTTAAGGAAGCTACGAAAGCGTTTTCTTACATTCCTGATCTGTTGAAATAGAAATAATAGAGACCTCCACCTTTTAACTGAAAAACTGTTTTGTTCCACAAAAACTTTGAGACAGCCACAATCTAAAAACTTACATCCACAGAAAGCTCTATTTTGACAGTCATTGAGGGCAGGAGCAAAGATGAAATGTTCTTAATACGTAGACAAAGAAAATCTGTCTTTTTATTTTTAAGTTCACAACGTATTTATTTATTCCCTTTGCCTTCCTAACTTCCACCGAGTTAATTTGTGTCATCAGGCAAAAAGAGAAAAATTCACACCAGTGAAGAGTTTCAGCTGTGAAAAAATTCTGATACAGTGATACAGTGATAGCCCTTCTGGTAAAAATAGGAAGCATGACACTTGGAAGTGGAATATCTATTGAGAAACAAGACTAAAAAATACTCAAAATCTACAAACTCCAAACACTGAGCAATGAGTAGGTTAACTGGTACAAGTTTTATCCCTTGGTAATGATCTAAGTTGCACGGCAAAACCCTGAAATACTTCCCTCCATATATCTATACACGTACAAAGTGTTATTTTTATTTGTGCATGTACTTGTTAATCAAATTAAGAACAAATGCAAGCCTTTTAAACAATTATTCATATCCTGAACTTCAACACCGCTGAAACTTCAGCAACTTCAGCATCCAGAGAAATCAAATGAGCGGTTCTCAGCTTGAAAGGAATAACCCCATGGGACTGGGCAGGAGAAAGACAGGTTGAGAACAACTGGACTACACTACTGCCATAAAATTATCATTGCATCCTCTAGTATGTAACCTAAAAAGAGGGAACTGTGATTCTTCATTCAAGGAGGTTTAAAAACACTTAAACCCCATTGTGTATGCAACTGTGTACCAAAATGCCTTGCATCCCTCAAAAAAGAGAAAAATTGAAAAATAGAGTTAAAAAGGGAATTTTCATGTTAATATTAAAATAATTCATGGTGCAATTTCTGAACAAAAAAACCAGTACAAACTAGAGAGCTTCATGACTGCCCCAAATAATTACATGCATCTCTGGAGAGGAGAAGAAGTTCACAGAAAAAAACGTAAGATTTTGTTTCCTAAATACATACAGTTTCCATTAGAATCATATGAATACAAACTCTCTTTCAAACAGATACATGTATCCCAAGGAGACTGGAAGGAGTGGACATCCTATTCCAGGTAGGCTTGGAGCCAGGAGGAAATAAAAAGCCTCCATTCTCACATAAGCCAGTTCTTGAATCTGTCTGTATACAAAGTCTTGGGCCGCTGAATAAACTGTGAATGTCTTAAAACCTTAAGAGGCTGGGGCAGGGTGGGAGAAAACATTCAAGCAGAATTTTACACTAGCATCATCTTGACACAAGACAAAATTACCATGCTGAGCTGAACTAATCGAAAACTTTTTTTAAATTATGAGCACAAATAGTTTAGCTGTCTTCTCGGTGAGTTCAACAGAATGCACACTGAGACTGTTTACTTGAGATTTGATACAATTCCATTTGTGTACAGCTTTTACATCTGTTGCTAATGATATCAAATTATTGATTGTTCACTTGCTTATATTTATTTAAACATTATCTAGATACTCAGCAACCTGATGCTTTGCCTTTTTTTTCTTTTCCAGAGAACTTTTTATTTTTGCCTGATTACTGTTGTAATTACTTTGATCTTCCAGAGTGTATAATTATTTTACTGTTTATTTATTTCTATGAGAAATGAAAAAAGTTTGACCTAGGAGATCTATATGTGGCAATTTGTAACAGAATCACATAGCTTACGTTTAGGAAATCATGGTTTTGATTAAGAAGCAACCATTTAGTTCCCACTGTTTTATTAAAACAGACATTAACAGATAATAGGAAACACATTTAACACTGTAGGCTGCATTTAGTCTGTGACATCAATAAAGTTATTTTGAAGCCCCTTCCTATTTTGCATTTACCACAGCTCATATGAATTGGTTTTTTGCTTTTACTTTCTAATAAGCAGCTCTAGAGTTACACATGGCTATGGGTGATGGTCCTAAACAGTCTAAATTATAGTTTTACCTAAGCTATCCAGATTACAACCCCCCAAAAAAATCACTGCATCATCCATCCTTCATGGAAAACCTAAGTCCTTTTTTTTAACTATTATTAATGGAGTATGTGATGACCGAAGCATGTAACTCAAGTTATTTCACTAATTTTGCATGCTAACTGAGGTGTCCTGTAGAGATATCTGCCTACAGAAAAGAAACAAAATTTCATCATAACAGAGATGATGAGAAATTGAAACCATCCAAAGAAGTGAAGAAATATCCCTGTTTCAGGTGATTTAGATTACTGCCCTGAAGTTGCATGGCTGTTTATTCTCCATGCACCACTGTACCTGCCAGAGACTCTTTGTTTTCTCTCCCACTCATATGGTTGATGAATCAGCACTACTTGAAGTGCTTTATAGCAGCTTGTGTTTACTTCACACATACCTTAACCTTCCTTTTTCTCCTCCTACTAACACACACATACACTCACAAACAGCAACGACTGGCTTCGCCTCTGAATAGCACAGATACAGAGTTATCTGGCAAACTCTTCAGGTTTGGATCCTTGACCTCTTGATTGAGGTCTCATTCTGCTTTTACTGCACTTCACAATTTAGCAGTGCACTTACTAAGTAAAAAAAAAGTAAGAGCTTAAAGAATTCAATGCTCTAAGAATGGAAGAAAGTGGAAGACAGCAGTGTGCTAGAAACACTCAGAAGCTGTAGTGGCATCTCCACAGTTAAGAACTCTACAGTGAAGGGTCTCCAGTGCCTCTGCAACTGGCACCCTTGCCCAGGTGGGAAAAAAAAAGGGGAAACAAATAATAAGAAAAGCCTGTCTCTGTTCTCCTAGAACGGCAAGTAGAAGCGAACGGTGATGACCTTGAAGCTGTTTGATTCCTTTGATTGTTTTTTAACCAAGAGTATATGTTAGAGCACTTCAAATAAAATTATTTTATTAAGAGACACCATTTAAAGAAAAGAAACAAAACACTTCTGAGTCTCACAATGGCAACTTAGTGAGGAAAAACTACCCAGTTCACTTGGCATGAGGGTGCCATGTGCCATGTACCAAAATTCAAGTCAAGATTTTTAATTCTAGACTAAATAATTTAAGTAGGTGAAAAGCACCACCTCCATTTTCTCATTTGCATTGCTGCCTCACTTCTGCCTGGAGAATTTTCCTTCTAGATGCAATAATTTTACCTTAAAACATTCTTGGTTTTTTTTTTCCCCCCCTAGTGCAAATCCAACTACTGGAGACCCCAGGGCTGGGCGTCTCACATTTGTGCTCCGCACAGGCCAGACACACAGAGGGAAACCAGATGCCTCAGAACTTGTTCTGATATTTTATGCGATTTTGTTTCATGTGTTCCTAACTCAAACAGCAGACTCTTTATGCTATTATTATGCAGATTTCTAGTCTGTCCTATGGAAACTAGACAAGCAACCTTCCACAGCTCATCTACGCCAGCCTTTTAAGATAAAGATGGCAGACTTTTTGAAAGATGCTAATCTTTATGCAACTAGAGACATACAATGGCTTCTCAAGAAGGACAGGACATTACCCTCTTTCTGCATTATGCTTATGAATCCTGTTATGATTTTCCTGGCCACTGAAAAGATCACAGACAGAAACAACACAAATAGCCTGTGTCTTCTTTCAGACAATGACTCTTTCCTTCAGTGGTGTAACTGAGCACAGGGTAAAGCTAATCTCCAAGACCAATGGACATTTGGGGAGAGAGGAGCCAGATGGTATTGTGGAAAAGCTTTTGACTCCTCCCAAACTCCTGCTCAAAGCACATCTACGTTTTAAAACAAAAAACCTTACCAAAACAAATGGTGCAGTACACATGCAAGTCCCTTCCCAAAGGAAAGAATGAATAAAAGCACAAACTACACATGATGGATGCTGGTCACATCACTTCACGTACTAACAGAAGGTGATCAGACATTTCAGTGGTGCAAGTGGTATGAACTTAACTAAGAATAATTTTAATGCCTCCGGCATTCACTGCTAATCAACTAATACAACGTCGTTGGAGAGAAAATACAAACAATGGATTATTTTCATCTTTATTACAGTGGGTGAAGCACTTTGTTATTCAGCAACGTCTCCTAACAATCAGGCGTGTAACGCACCACTGGTATCCAGATTCCACACAATAAAACATGGCAGGAATGCCGCTAATCTTAGTGGTATTCAATACATGTGAGGGCACGTGTACCTTAGGAAGACTTTTTTTTTTAGCTTTCATGAACAAAACACAACTAAGGTAATTTATACAACAATTTAACTTTTAAACCCAGAGCTACTAGAGTACTTTTTTCCCAAACATTTTAGTTTAATTCAAAACACAGTTGATCTTTCAGCACAGCTAAATAGGTTATTTTAAGCATGTTTTAAATGCTCTGTGTTTTCACACCAGCCTTGTTTGTAAAGTATCAGATTTAATTTCAAATGTTCTGTGACTGTGCCCTCTTTGTAGACAAATTCACTAATATTATTATAGCTCATTATCACTTTTACTTAAAGCAAATAATCTCAAACTGTCAGCAGAAGTTCAAGAAGTTCAAGTCACAAAAAAAATCAATTTACCTTTAATCTTTTTGTACTTTTTGTACCATCTCCCAAACTCCTGGCACTTGGTCGCTGACACATTGGCATAGTATGTGCTATTTACAATGGATGAAATCATACTCTGGAAGTACAGAAAGAAAGACAAAAAGTATTTTAAAATATCTTGCACAATTAGAAATCTTTTCCAGAGAAAGTCAATGACATGCGGGTGCGAAATGATCATCCATTTATGACATTAAAACTAAAAGAATTGTCTGCGGAGTGAAAAAATTTGCTTCATTCTCCATTCTATGTTCCCAGCCATAATGAAAATGACAAAATAATACTGATTATTTTGCATAATAATGCAAAAAATATGCAGTACGAACCTCGACTGAGACCTGAAGCTCAGGATGGGGGTGGGGGGCAGTTCTACTTTAATCTGTGATAATACAGTATCTAAACTTCAGTAGCATAACACCAGGCAGTACCACGCTGGGGAACACATGCCCACCACACCAAGGTGAGAACAAGCCTGATTTAGGAACCAGATCCTAAAGGTAAGATTAGATGCTTCAGCATGCATAATCCAAAAAACGCTTTTCAGTTGTCTCTGTTCTGCTTCCAAATGCAGCAAGACCACAGAGCCAAGAATCGGAGAACATCCGTGCTACTCACTGCAGAACAACAGTTAGGCAAATAAGTTAAATTAATATAATTTACAGAAACGTGCGATTAGCCTTTGTGTGTAAAATTACCCAAAAGAGAAATTAACAGTTACATTCAGAGCGAAGGGAAATACACATACTACAATACAAAACAGCCAAACCCACAAAAAAGCTGAACAAAACTGAAATATCACTTGCTTAACCACCACCCCTCTCTGCTCTTTGAGAATTCCCTCTAAGTGACCCTTAGTACAAGCCAACTGAAGCAGTGAGGAGCAAAGATGCTTTGTGGCACCTGTTACCCATAAAAATGACACTTTATATCTTGGATGCTTCTGCCCATAGCGTGAGAAAGAACCTGATTACCAGGAGTTCTTCCTTTCTTCCCCGCCCTACCCCCTTCATTCATTCTGTACAGGAGGCATCTTTTTAACATTTTGCTTTCCTTCTGCCCCCTGAGCTCTTCCAGGGTCAAATCATTCCCAGCACATTTACATTTCCAGTGAGGAAATGCAATCTAACATCACTAACACATGGGAGCCTATGTGCTTCTCCAGTAATCACGTTTTTCTTACATCCTCAAAGATCAGAAAAAGTCCTGCCACATTGTACAACCTGCAGGCTCTTGCGCAAAATGTGATCATGGCCATCTCTGAAAAGCTACAAGGCACACACATTGGCTTATTCCACTTTAACAATGCTCTAAAATAAAAAATATCCCTTCCCTCTCACAGATTCATCAAGACTTCTACCCCATTCACTGCAATATCATAGGACTCCAGCTGCTCCTGAACTCAGGAGTTTTGAGGACTTAACATGAGCAAAACCAAGACACTTAAGATAACTGGCTGGTGCCGATTAGTTTCATTCTTCAACAAGTAATTCCACTTTCAGTTAAGGGGCTCTTCTGCTTTTTCACATTAACTTTCCCATGCAAAGGATGCTATGGCGCACTGCAGTAAAACCTGAAGGCTATGAAGTAAGAGCCTTTTAAGTAGCAGCTTCAATTTCTAAAACTGAGATTCAATTTTCTAATTAAAATCAATATTTTGAGACATAAACCTAGTATTGTGTCAGTCAGCAACAATTCCCTCCCCATAAATCCTCCCTTGCTCCAAGTCATTTTAACAAGCAATAGCATTCTGAAAGCCTGACATAGAGACAACCCCTGCTAAGGAAGGATTTTGAACAAAGTCTAGCTGAGATAACTTGCCTTCTTTTGGAGTCACTTTACTTAAATTTCCAGTCACTATGGAAGGGTGGGGAAATTGTTTAGCTCTGACTACTTAACAATCTTGTTTTCCCTCCTTTCCCTACCCCCCATAATCCTCTAGTTCTACAATAAATAGACATTACTGAAATTGGAGGGCTATTAAAGATCACAAAATATATTAGCCCACCAACCTTTATTTGAGAAAGCAAAGCTTAAACTAAACAGTAAAATCAAGTAGTAAATCAACCATTGGTGAAAAATCCCAGGCCAGATTCTCCTCAACTGCTTGACAGCAGAGCTGAGGAAGGAACCATAACAACTTTCAAACTATTAAAAAACCTCACTATTAAATGGGAAGGAATCCTAGGGCTACTTGTGCTAGAAATCTTGATAAGTCCACAGAAATGAAATACCCATTCAGAAGGCAGAGGCAAAAAAAAACAAAAAAAGGGAATTTCTAAATAATGCCTATTATTCCTGGGAAAATCCTTTAAAAAAGGAATAGATTAGATGAAGTAGCAGGTATGTTTGATATGTGTGTGGCCATGACAGCCACATTGAATGAAAACTTAGACTAGGAACTTAGAAATATGCACACAAAGAAAAATCTGGTGCAGTAATTTCAAGGAGAAAAATATGGGATATGCTCACATCTCAAGAAATCTTGCTCCAGCAAAAAGACAAAACTCCTGGTCAGTGCTGAAATGAATTGTACAACACACAGCAAAGACAGAGGTCTCTATGCAAAGATGGAAATGCTGAAATGATTGGATTACTTTCTGCCACACACACTCCCCCACACCTACCCTCCTTCCCCCCACTTAGTTAACTGGGATTTATTTGTTTGAAAAGGAGCTGTATGCTAAGGGTATCTAAGCTGCAGCCACATAATACACCTAGCAGAAAAAAACAGAACAATTTTAAATCAAAGTGAATGATTACATTTCCCATTAGCGGCAATCAGAATCCCCATCTGGGCTGCATAGAGAGCTCAGGCACTGAGAACCAGAGACGGAGCACAGTCGCTGGCGGGAGTGAGAGCTCCCTGTGCTGCCCCTCTCCAATTCTGTACTTGAGGCACTGTGAACACATTAATAAACAGCAGCATTTACTCTGCAGTTTGACTCCTAAGAGACCACTCTGCAATTTGCTGCTGTCAATAATATATTAACCACAAGGGGGTTGTAATGACATTTCACATTTGGCACGATATTTTTTTAAAACTGATTTGGGAGAAGGAATTGTATTAGAGGCATATTCAGATGATGGTAATAGACAGCTCCTATACAACCTTCCATTGTATCTTTCGCATTTTGTGAGCCAAACCAAAAGAGACTGAAACTTTTCAGGGCAATAACAACAATAATAATATAAGCCACATTCTTGCAGTCTTAATTCAAGAGTTAGTCTGTACTGAAGGTCACTCACACATCTACTAAAAGTAAGCAAGCTCAATTATCTACCAAAGGATCTGCTTTTAGCTTTGTCCACTAAATAAACACCAGGGCAAGGATTTTTGCTGCTACAGTCCTGCCATCACTAATTTCATACATCTATTTCAGACTGAGGCTATAGAAGGAGTAAACCAACTGCAGCATTTCCACCTGGTAGGCTTTAAAACTGAAGTGAGAGGAAAAAGACCCAGACAACAAATGAATTCTGCATATGAAATCATGCATAGTTTAGTTACACTGGATATTGAAGAAGATTGGGCAGAGACAACCATATGCTGCAATCATAATTAGCTGACCAGATTCCACAGATAATTCTATTTCAAGAAATTACACTTAAACTGTGTGAAAAGAAAAATACTTTCGTATTCAGCACACTTACACTCTGTGCATATCTAGAGCTACTGCTACTGTTTTAGTAAATAAGGTGAGTTACATGGCTTTTCCTTACCCGGCCTTTCCATTCCTGTTAGCAGCAACAGGAGAAAAAAATTGGATATAGGCTAGCAAAGCACTGGATTTTTAACAAGCAGCAATTACAGATGTTTTGACTTTTTAAAGATACAATCAACAGATTAACCTATGATTCTAATAAATTTTTTAGAAGGCAACATATTTTTCACTCCTAGCAAAGTTAGTTGGTCTGAGTGCTGAAGTGTTTTTCTGTTATTTTTTTTAAAGGCAAGAATGACTCTGTCATGAAAATTTTATGAGTCTCTCATCATGACAACCTAAAGTACAAATACAGCTCATGATATCTGTAGGAACCTGTGTCTTAGTGTCTCAGAGATGACATCACTGCTGTTTATAAAGCAGTCATGGAGAATGAGACTGAGGTTTTGTTCTTTTTTTAACATAAACACATATACATTTTTTGTTGCTCTTTCCTAGAAACTGGGACACAACTGTTAACACAGCAAACTTTTATCGTAGTTGGAGGCTGATAAGAGCTACCTATGGATTAGTGGGGGAGGCAGGTCTCTGGTAGCAGGAAGAATTCACTCAAATCTTGCATGTGAAGATCATTAGTCGTATTGCAAAAGGGCTACATAAAGATCTAAATAAAGAATGTACCTCTCTGAACAGCAGGGTAAAAAACAACCCAATTCATTCACAATTCCCACCTAACAACCCACTAAGAAAACACGGCATAAAGAATCTCTTTTTCATGTTAATTAGAATTTCTTCTTTCTAAAGAAAACAAGAAATTGATTTGGTATTTATGGAATTGTTTAGTCTATGCCCTTTACTGAACGAATATGAGCTTTAGATCTAGTAATTCTGTCTTTTCTTAAGCCTGTTAAAAACACTGACCTGTGAGAGAGGGCATTCTTTGGCTAATGTGCTCTGATTCATCTCTTTAAGCAGTTCCTTTAAGGCATTGCGAACTGTGGCGTGGTTCCACTGCTCTGCTGGCAAGTCTTCCAACTTTGAGCAACTGTTAGAAAAGAAATCAAAAAGAAGATAGAAACAACACCTTCACAGATGCTTACTCTTTGCATTCAAGTGCTATAGACCTTTAAATAGGTAGCATAATCTCCGAGTTTCCTGCTTAGCCAGCCCAACATGGTGTTTCTCCCATCTTTCCCTTCCCCACCAAGCCTGACTCCCAGAAGCCACGTAGCTCAACTAAAGCAAGCCTCAGAAATGGCTGGATAAAGCCATCCTCTCCAAAAAGAAAAAGATACTCCTGCTAGGACAGAAAAATAAACATATATGCCACACTGCCACTAATAAAATCCCTAAACAGTAAGGGCTCTCATTGTGTGGAGGCAAGGCATTGAAAAAGTAGTTTCATTTTATACAGGTTCTTATACTGCCCTCATTGCTGAAGTATCCAAGCACTTTTCAGACACACGCTAAGCCGTGTGCCCAGCATCTGTCACATAGAGAGCATCCTCACTTTCATTCTTCAAGAGTTGCATACATAGTGAAGCTTTTGTCTTCCTGACTTGTGTCACTTAATTTAACAAGCTTATGGTCTGTATCTACACACATGAGGACAGACACAAGAAGCACATCAGAAAGTTGGAAGAAGCTTGTCATTGCCCTTCATATAGAAGAGATGTAATGCAAGCTCTCCAGTCGACCTCTGAGGTGGCTTTGCCTTTTGCTATACAGCCTGGCTTCACCCTCAGGGTTGAAAGTTCAGTTGTGCTTAAGGAGTTCAAGTAGTCAATGACCATTTTTATCTCAAAGTCATGGGCTATCTTTTATTTACACAGCATCCAGGCATTCAAGCACTTTGAAGATAAAGAATGAGACCTTGATCTTGGGTTGATACCCTCCGGTAATACAGATGCAACAGTAGGCTAGTTGGACTCCTGGTAGCTCATACTTCTAAGGAGATGAGTTACTGCACTCCAGTTTTATAGCAGCTACAGGCTCTAGATGCTCTTTTACAGTTACGCAGCAGAGATGCAGTCTAGTTGAGAAATTGTAACAGTGCATAAAACCAAGGAAAGGCCTGTCAGTGGGAATTGGAAAACCCAAGCCCTATCAGAGATTTAACAGGAAAGAAATGTTGCTCTTTGGGAGGTTAATGTGAGTGAGGCATCAGCTACCTCCAAATACCAAACTGAACTGGACAGTTGGAGGGTATGTACCTGCCATAAAAGAGGATACACAAGCATGGAGCCCTCTTCTGTTCAAATCCAGCTTCAAAGAATTCTAGGCAAATTATTGCAGGCTGTCTGTTATTTTTGTTTCTTTCCTCTGACATGTCCTGGCCATAGAGCTAGAGCAGACTGTTTAATGTAGGTTTACCAGCAGGTCTAGAGTATTGCCATGCACTACCAGGGACCTGCCGCAACTCCTTACCCAGACTTCAGTAACTATTTGAGGACTCTTTTGAAGGCCAATAAAGAGAAACAGGGAGAAAAAGTGTGACGGAGCAAGGAACGGCATGTAAGTGTCGTTCTAAGGAGCTGCAGTAACACTTCCCTTCCCCATCTTTTTGCCTGTCCACTAGGAAGATCACAAGAGAAAAAAGGAAAGCCAAAAAGCTCTCTTCCTCCCCATTTCAGAAACTGGCAGTAGAAGACCTGGATTCTTACAACACAGACCCTGGAAAAAAGGCAAGGAGTTTATTTTTTCTGATACAATAAGGCCTCAAGAATTCATTACATTAGGGATTGTGGAAAGATTTGCCTTTAAAGCCTTCGAACTGTCACTTGATTTGGTTTCTGCTGCTCCCCTCTCTGCTACCATATTGCTGCTAAGAAAACATATGAAATCAATTGGAACATGCACCAAAAAGCTGCCAGGTGACCCACCCTTCTCTTAATTTTTCCTTTCATTTCTTCAAAAGACCAGAAATTAATGAATACAGGATGTGCTAATCTCTGTAGTAAAGCTATAATGGAAAGACTAGCTCAGAGAACAGAGAAGGACAGATGTTCAGAAACACCCACCTTTGTAATTGGATTTTCAATGTCACAACATGATAGACATCTTGTAGCATGTCAGCTACTGTTGCATCTGGTGCGTCAGTCACATAACTGAGAGGGAGGGGATTCCACCTCCCAAGCTTGATTATTCCTGGAAAGAAAACAAAAAAAATCATACTTTATGTTTTATCAGCCACTTACTAAACGCTTAGATAAGCCTGTTTTTTCATGAGATACAAGATCTGCTTTGAGGTTTATTGCAGCCTTGCTCAAAAAGATGTGTTGTACTGACTCGGAAGCAAACAATGGGGAAGAGTAGGAACAGATTTTAGATTCTTAGCAGAGAGTTGCTGACATGTTCCTGGCTCTTAAATTACTTCAGTGAAGCACAGGAGGCTTCCTCCCTTCACATCTTTCATCATCCCACTAAAACCTAGTTCTCCAAGTTAGAACAAGCTTTAAATACCCTATCGTCCTGATTTTGCCGTCTACAAAACCCACCAGTGAGTAAATCCATTGGGTTTGACTTGAAGACGAAAATTCCTATGTGTGGGTTTTCAGCACCCGGTTACAATCTAAGCATGCTACAATTGCCCATGTGGACGGATGGCACTGGAAACCCCCCAAGTAGGAAGAGTTCACTCCCAGCTACAAGCTGCACTACGCAGACGGTTGCTTTTCTTTGTGAAAAAAACAACTGTGGGCTGCTGACCACAGATCCAAAATAGCATTGTGGGGGCAGAGAAGAATGCTTCAAGTTCTATTTCTACTTCTGTTCATTCTTTAATAGGGATCATCACCTCTTCTGGATGAGCTTGTCACAAAGACCATAAACTTGGATGGTAAACCATTTGGTGCAGGGGTATTATTTCTGTTTAGACTACTGCAGAGGGCCCACCCACACCAAAAACAATGACTAATACCCAGGAATGACTTCCAGGAAGATGCCAAACAAAGAAAGCCACAGTACTATCTCACAGGACAGCAAAGCAGTTTGGTCTTGTTCTGCACTATTGCAACTACAGCTTTTATTCCCCCCTCCAGCATGCTCCCACTGACCCACTGTTCTGCTCACATAACTTTTCTCAGCGCAGGCTTACAAGACCCCAGTTGCCTTTTCTCCCATTTAAACTGATGCCTTTTGAGGTCTGCTTAGATGCTTTTTGATCTTCAAAAAGATCAACCGTAAACTCTACTGCCAGAAATACACTAATACACAAGAAAACTACATCCTCTGTGATAATAGGATGTCCAAGAACCTTCCTTGGGTATCAGGAAGGATGCTGTGATGACCAGAAACTTCAACCCTCTCCTCCTCACTTTCTGCTCCCAGTCTTTCAGCAGCTCTGGTACTAACAAAACTGAAAGAAATGGACGAGGCCTTTTATCCTGATCTCTCAAACATGATCATAAAATAAATATTGCCTCTGAAACTGTGAAACAAAGCTTCTTGCACCAAGATAATAACAGAACACAATGCTTACGAGTCCAAGATATATCTGCTATGGAATATTTCCTTCCCATTCCTACACAACTGAGGAGAGAACAATTTTAGTCATGTACCATTGACATATTGCTTTCCAAGGTTTTCTGTCACCACATACTGAAGAAGCTGGAAGTGACCTAGTTTGTCCTCGATGACAGAAAGTTTCACGGCAACATGCTGGTACAGACAGGCTCATATTTCAAAAGCAGATTAGAAAGCTTTTGGCAAGGGGAGATTTTGTCCAAACGAAACAAAAAGTTAGTTAAGTGCTGCTTGGTATCCAATGCTTGAAAATGGGGCATAAACAGAACAAAAACATTTAAATGATGCACTGTTTCAGTATTAAGATTGAACAATCTGGTGCTGAATATGCTGCAGTATAAATAGTGCCTGGACTCAGATCCAGTAGAGTAACACACAGCACTCATTCACAGCACCGTATGTCTCCAGTGCTGGCTCCTTGAGTCATATTCCACTTGCCAAGAAAAGCTGTTTTTCTTAAGGGGATAGTTTACTTAATGTTATCTCTGGTGACAACAAGAAATGCATATAGTACAGCATATATTAGTCATGAAATGAGCATCAGGGGTCCACCCAGTGAAATACATGCAGGGAAAACACAGTTTAGCTGCTGACTTCCTTCACCCCCTTCTGCTATATAATAATTTAAAGACAAAATCACCTAAGAATCCAGAAATCTGTACCAGCTTCACAGAACACTTGGCTTCCTATGTTTAACCACGCCAAGTTTTCATGTAATTGAAAAAATAAGCATCATATGTGCCCCATAAGACACATCTAAATTGGTAATATTTTACAAGAGGCTTTATTTTTCATTCAATGAGAAAAGCACTCAAAGAGCACACCATCTGCAACTGCTCAGGACTGGCAACACTGTTGAGAGACAAAGACACAGTCCAGGGTCACTGAAGTTACCAAAGGTGTCCCCAAACTAAAAAAGGATAAAGAGAAACCCCACCATGCAGCCACAGTGCACCATGGGAAACACTATGCAAATTGCTTTATAGGAATCCTCTGCTACTGCTGGAAGTTAGGGAGATGTTTGGGTTTTTTAATCCTCCTCTACAACTGGAGAGGAAATTGTTTTGGCTGGATTTAGACAAACACAGGTGTTACGATAATGCTCTGTGCCTTTGCACGTGAACACCTGCTGCAAGTCCTTTACTCGGTGTAACACAACTGCTGATGGACGCTATTTTTTCAGCCGGTGTGATAGGATGTGTGAATTTTTTTTTTTCCAGAGCACATTAAGCTGGTCCAAATGATAGCCAGAAGCCATGGTTTCCATTCAGCTTCTCAGCAGACTTCACAGGTGGTTTATTTCATGGCACTGACACTATACTTAAGGCAACTCTTGGGCTGCACTTGAGAAGATGAGGCTAGCTTTTTCAGCAACCATATTCTTAGCACACTGGAAGACATCTCTGAATGACTAGTGTTTCCAGTGTAACAGCAGCCTCGAGAGGGGAACAGCCTGGAGTCGCATCCACATACATGTTTTCCTTTGTTCTTCTCACTAACTCCAGATGGTACAGCCCAGGCGTTTAAAGGAATAATTTTTACTGGCTTTACCTGACTGAGCTTTTACTCTACTGCAACTGAGACTCGGGAGTGGCAACAGGAGTGAGCAAAGGTCACTGTGTTATTAACGAATATCCAGATCCAGACCTTCTCCAATCTCTGTGTGGATAACGTGTAGCAGATCAGATTACTTAGAAGATCCAAACCCACATCTTTCATGAATTCATAAAATGCTTCTGTTAATGATTCTGGTTCTTTTTCCTGTATCAATGATCCTTTGGGACTCTTTTCCTATAAGAGTTTTTTAAAAGGTAAGTTCAACACACTCAAGAACTGGCCATACACTAGAGCAGCTCTCAAGAGGACACTTAGAAATGGCTGAATGCAGCCAAGGCCAGTCAGTCAATTAATGAAAGTAAACAGACCAAACAGGCTTCTCAAAATAATTTGTTTTCAATATGCATTTTAGAAGAGATTCTCTATCCATGCTGGCTGTTGGTTCTTGAATGGCATGTCCATCTACAGACACATCTTTTATTTAAGCTTCAGCTTCATCAAAATGCAGGTGGGGAAAAAAAGACAGAGTAACCTAGTTTTAAATTGGCATAACTCCCTTCACCCCCAAGAAAGCCAGAGCACACTAGGGCCAAACCTCTGTGAGCTCAAGTATCTGTTTTATCCTCAACAACCACTGCAAATCATGGCTGTCATTCTACTTATGCCAACAATGTGCCACCCTGCCAGAGTGCTTTCAATTTAGTTTCATTTAAAATGCACCTCCTTTGGGGAAGAAAGTGATAACTATGCAAGACAGGGCCGAACAATACATTGAACAAAAGGCTTGACCAGCTGCACCACAGCTGACCTCTATACCTACCAAAACTCAACACAGGATCTTTATAACCTTTATTTTACAGTATCACCTGAAAGAGCGATGCATCCAAAGCACTGGGATTAATCCTGGGACTTCACCCTACTGAGGTGTGAACTGAATAGAGGCAAGGTTGAGGCTGAAGTGCACTTCTAGAATAATCACATTAATCAGGAACATAACAAAAGGTAAGAGGCAAAAAGCTATTTTCCTAGAAAACCACAGGTAAGCTGGCAAACCTTTTTCATTATCACATACCTTATACTGTCACAGAAGACGATTTACTTATGTGGGCAGGAAGCCTCATTTGCCTTTGCAAACAGAAAGGCTACCACACAGTAGACTCACTCTAACACATCTGGGGGTTAGAATATAGATATAGATATAGATATATACAACTCGTAATCTAGCTGTGACACTTCTTGATCATGAGCAGAATGAGGTCCGGGTCCTGCACCTGCCAGCCACCTGCACAAGTTAACTTTTTATCTGGATAGTCCCATGAGAATTACTGGGGCATCTCACAGACACTTCTAATGCAACACTACTGAAAATCAAATTCTTAAAATGGGGCATTTTTCAAATTCCTTTTTGCAGCTAAACAGAGTAAACAGGGCCAGAACATACCTCAGACTGCCACTGGCTCCCTTCTCAAATCATCCCCTGCTCCCACCATGAATAGACTCCCGATTTCACCTTTCACAAATTATAAACATACCCAAGTCACATCTTAAATGGACACTTCTAGGTAGGTCACACAGGATTAATGCAATTTATTTAAAATGCTAATCTGCTAGTGTTAAAATTAAGTCACAGGATCAAATGAAGGACATTTTGGAAGTGCCTATCAGCATCATCACCCACAACTCAACGCTTTTCTGGAGACGGCTACAAAACGAATTGTAAGTAATATTTGCCAGATATGTAAAGAGGGAGAAAGAGAATTTTGTGTTCTTTGGCTAAAAGAGTAAAAGAAAGACAGCAGAGAAGACTGATTCCTTATAAAACACTGTTAAGAAAAGGACTTGTCAACACTAAGCACACAAAACATTTGAATCCTTGGTGTACAACACCAAAACCTCTCAATTTCCTACAGCATAAGCAAAAGTAACATGCTGGGACTCACACAGGATAAGGCGTTAAAGCACATAACTGCTCTCCTTGTGGACTGGCGGACACAGCCAGGCTGGAAACTGGAGACGTGCAAAGCTTGTTTCTTACACGACAGCTCCATGCTCACTAATGTGCTGCAGGCTGTGGCAGCACAAGTTTCACCCAGTGCAGGCAAGAGCATATGCCTGTACGGACAGAAACAGCAAACACCGTGGTGTTTATGTCATCTGCAGGAAGGCTGAGGGAACAGGCAGTGCCCAGCCAGCATCAGGTGTCCGGGGCTCCTCAGAAATGTGTTGAGCAAATATGAATCTGCAGAGCTATACCAGACCAGAGCCGTCCGTGCCTCACAGGGCTGGGGCTGTCCCAGAGCTGTCCCGGATGTCCCAAAGCTCAGTTCCTTGTGCCACAGGATCACAGCCCAAGAGCAGCTGACTGCAAGGACCAAGCTGGGAGAAGAATGCAAAGCAACATTTGCTGCCGTGCTGCGAGTCCGATCAAATAGTTTTGTTTAAATATCTTAATTTTTAACAGGAGCTCTTACCAACACAATAGAAACTCAGGAGAAACTGCAAGTTAGCAGTAGCACTCAAACACTTTAGATTCCTTTTACAAGTCCCAGTGAGAGACCTCAGTGAAGCCCTCACTAAAACCTCTGCTTCCAGGATCATCAAGCCATTTATCTACAGCCACAACTGGCAGGGGCTCCTAGAAAATGGGGAGGCTCTTGTGACATTGACTGCATCTGTTTATCCTCTCCAGAGCCATCTCATCCCTATGTTATAGCATGTAATTTTCCTTTGTTCAGCTGTGCTTTGTTACAGAAATTAAAAACTGTCTGTCCCGTGTAATAAGTACATAGAATTATTTATCCATAAATCAGTTTGCAGGAAATCACTACCCTGTGGTACATAATAACTCTGCCTGTGCTTCTAACCTGTACCCTGGCTGCAGTATATCATCAAACTGTAACAACATAAAGGCATAATTTGTAGTTATTATTGTTAATCCAGCAAACGGAATGACTTTTCAAGCAGAAAGGAGGAAAAAAAGCAATGGGAACAATTAAAAAAAAAGACCCTGATTATATTAATTTTTGTATTATATTATTGAGCTGCCTTTTCTATCTCTTAGGGAAATTTAAAAAATATTATACTGCCTCTGCCCGTCGTTATAAGGGTGCCCATATTATTCTATTGAATTTCAGTCAGTGACATATTGGGGTAATAGATGGGAAAAATAATCAGCATAATCCTCCCTGCACTTCTAAGCGCCTTTCATCAGAGGATCCCAAAGCACTTTAAAAACATTTATTAATTAAGCTTCATAACATTCCCGTGAGGTAGAGTGTATTATGCCAATTGACATATTGGTGATTTAGTGACTGAAAGCACACAATGAACATAATCCTATGTTTATGCCGATACAAAAGAATCCCCCTACTTCCTCATTTCAGTCCATAATAAATAATTCAGTGAGAGAACAGAAATAAACTATGCGATTACACTGTGATGTACACATCCACAAATCAACAGGAACACCCACACTCATTCTGAATGACAAACACTCCACCTCAGCTGATGAGCCTCGTGCAGCTTCAGGGTTCTGCATGCACGGGTGACCTTTGCCCAAGGGGAAGACATGGCAGAGCAACCCAAAGCCTGGGCACCACAAAGCCCTTGCGCTGCTGCTTCTGGAGACCTTTGCTAGCGTTGGTTTCATATGCTTCCATGGACCATGCGAGCCAAGGGTTGTTTGCAAGATGAAATTGTGTGGCACAACAACGCACCAATGAGATGGTCAGTTTAAAACTCATATCCAGCCTTGTCCGCTTGCACATCTGTATCAATACACAGACTTGGATGTAGACCATGTATTTACATGACTACATATGATATTTTTACGATTATTATTGATAAACATTGATAGAAACACAGACGTGAGTAACCTTCAACAGAAAGATAGTATTACAAGGTTTAATCGCTGAACTTCAGAGTACTTTCACTAATGAAAATTGCTTTGATATATGAAGCTTAGTTTGAGTTTTTAGTTTTTTGACTGTTAGTGTTGCCTGTTCCTTTCCTCCAGCATGACGGTTCTCAAGTATTTGACTTAAATAACATACAGCAAACAGTTTAATGCCTTGTAATTCTACATATCGGGTTTACATTTTACTGTAAAAAGATTGTCCCTCATGTAATAGATGCTGCTTCACATTTGGGAAACGTTATGTGAGGACTCTGACTTTTATTAGATTAATTTAATATAGGCACTAAGTTACTAGGCTAAATTAATAAAGACCTTCTTAGAAAAAAAAAAGAGAGGGAGGGAGAGGGAGAGAACAGAATGAACCCACAAATTAAATAAAATTTTCTGAAGCTTGTTATTTTGGAAGTCTTTATTTGATTTCCCAACCCTCTATTCTGTTTGAAAAAAACAGTCAATAATTGGTAGAGGGAAAAAAAAAAAAAAGGTTGATGTTATTTACTTCAGGGGATTATTTTTAAAACTGTTATGTGATAAAACATGAATACCACAAATAAACAGAAGGGTGAGAAAGCAAAGGAATTACAAAAGACTACTGAAGAAAAGTATTTTTTATACGTTTCTATATTGCTTTTAAAATTATTACCCTCATTGAGGAAAACCAAACTTAGCCCTGCATAACATCCCTCCTTCGGTATTTTTGGGATAGGTCTGCACTGACTTTGGACAGCAAGAAGTAATATACGACTAAAGAGAGATATGTCCTCTTTTTCTCTCTTTTGTCTGAGAAAGAGAACCAGTCCTGCGCATTTTCATGGCACGAAAAATAAGTCTTCTCAGTCATGAAAACTGCAACCAGGATATTAAGCAGCTCTCACTTAAGTTGCCCTCCATCCTTTACCCTCCACCAGGATGCCGTCTCCTGAGAAGCACCAACACCTCACCACTGTTTTGGGCCACTTTTCCCAGCAGTGTTCTCCAGCAGCCCCAATGCCCACAGGTTTGCAGCACTCACTCCTTCACTATCACCATCCCACATAAAGCCCAAAGCATAGCACATTCCCCATTTTTGTATGAAATTACCGTCCTTTGGGCAACCCCTACTCTTACAGTAAGATCCTTCCCAGCTCAGTCCTAGGATTACCTGAGCTTGCTCAGCTGGCACAGGAGCAAAGGCTATGCCTCCTCCCAGGGAGCAGCGGCTGCTGAACACCTTTGAAATCCAGACCAGAAGGGACACAACTCAGCCTATTCTCTGATTAAAGAGCTTCCTTAGCTACTTCGTTTGCCTTGCCATCTTAAACCCACCATGGTTCCCTTTGGGCAGTAGTTACCTCTCTTTGAGTTCCAGGCTCCCTGGCAAAACACTGGCTGCTTCTCTGCCATCCCCCAACATGGTACCAGGACCACAGCTCCTGACTATAATTTGGTGCCTCCCAGAGAGCCAGCATGGGAAGATGCTGCTGGAGGGGACCTGTAACGCACTTGCACCTTAGCCTTACAGGCTGGAAATTAGGGTTTTGGTGTATTTGCTTCAGTTGCCAAGAAATATCAATGCAAGAGTACTCGAGTTGCAGTGCTTCTCTCTACCGCACGAGTTCTTGAAAAGCCACAAGCGATGCCTGGTATTGCTACCTGATGACCTACAAGAGGCTACACATGAGTAAAAGGACAAGAAATTTACACAAATGTTTGCTTCCCAACCTCCTTTGTCTGATTCCTGCCAGCTCAACATCACCAGCACAACCTGCCTCACAACACCACCAGCAAGGAGAAGCAGGATCTGAGTGGACAGCTTTTAGCACCCCACTTCCAGAAGCCTTTCTTGGATTTTACATTGTGATGGGTTTGGTTGGAGAAGAGAGGGAAAGGCAGAAGATGTTTTGTCTTCAGGGTAAAACCTCTTATCTGTTTTTCAAAAGCTGCTAGTGCCCCAAACTCCTTCAATCCACCCGGCTTTAATGCTTGCCCATAAGCTTTATATGGAAGGACAGCACACCGAGCAAGAAAAAAGCACAATAACATGGCATTGCAACTGAATACAGAAAACACATTTTAAAGGTTATAAAAGAGCACTGCTAATAGGACATTGTAGAGGCTAATAGGCTTAGAATTAAGCCTACAGACATTGTTTGGCCTTGTATGAATCTGAATATCCTGCCTACTCACAGTAACGCAACTACAGAGAGCACAGAAAGTCTGGCTTAGGTTGCAGACATACAGTAGCCAACTATCTTTGTGTTGAGTCAACTACAAATAGATTTGAAAATTCATGGGTCTCAAGTCCAAAGAAAAATAAAGACATATAGCATGCTGTGCTGCACAAACCCCTAAACTGAATGCAGATTCCTACTCTGGCCCATGTAGTTGAACAGCTTAATCTCTTACTTTTGTAAGAGATTTGTGTCTTTTGGGCTTTTCCTACGCTGCATAAAGACTAGCAGAATGTTTTTTTCAGTAAATTACTAGTTTTGGCTTGCCTTCTGTCTTTTCTTTCCTGCCACCAGACATTCAGTTCTTAACTTCCATGAAAGAAAAGAAAACCAAACCAAGAACAACGGCAAAACTAGTAGGGCAGCATCTAACCAGCTGGATAGAGCAGCATGTAATGCTGAGGAAACAGAGGGATCGAGGACTTTGCCGAAAACCCCAAACAACTGCGTTCATAAATTCAACATGAATGCAATATGTGAAGATACATTTGCTGTTACCTCTGCAATTTGGCTCTCTGTAGCTGCAGTACTGTAAGAGTATATCCAGACCCATACAAGACCAAACAGTGTTCATGGGCTTGATCTCAGTATCTTTACTAGTCCCTATTTTGGACAGCACTGTAAATTCAGATACATTCAATTAAATTCAATAAAAACGTTTCTTTCAATGACACTCATTTCAGTTGATAACCTGATTTTCAGGTGTCTAATCTTCCTCTTCTTCCAAGGAAGAGCAAAACAATTCTGCATTTCTGACAAGTCTAAATAAAGCTTTGCTGGTTACTGAACTATGCTGCATTTCCTATCAACAGAAAACAAAGGAGAAAAAAAAAAAAGACCTTAGTTCACCACTAGAGGAGATGACTCAGAGCAAGCAGGAACTGTTACCAGATTCAGAAAAAAACAGTTTTCCCTTTTACTGTTGATGAGCCCACATTACGCTGAGATGAACCCAGATTTGTTTTCTTAGCCCACATCTTCCTAGAACTGAACCTATTTCCTTACAAGCCACCAGATCCTTTTTGGATTCTGTTAGCATTTGCATCTTCACATTAGTCAGTTTGCTAAGGAAAGACTGAAAGAGAAAATGCTGTTTGTTTTTTTTTAATTTGAGTGATTATTTTCTGTGCACTTGGCAAAGGCTGGAAGGAGTAATTCACCTTTTGGATCTAGAGGCAGCACAAGCGTGTCATGCTTTGAAGCATTTCCAGCTTCTTTATGTAGCAGTTAAGAGTCTCATGTAATCACAGAATAAAGAAGCTATGGAAAGAAAATTAAGTCTACAAAGAAAATCAAGTCTACCCCGGCTAACGCAGGAGTTTAATGGACAACATCAGACACTGCACAACTTAATAAGGCCTCCAGCACTGACGACATTGACATCTTCATGAGTTGCTGAAGAGCTCTAGTGCCTCCTGAGATCCATCCTCCTGTAAGTGGCTCATAGAGCTTCATGACCCACCAAGCGGGAAGCCAACACACCAGCACTCTCAGGCATCTTGTCTTTGTGTCACTGCAGAGACTTTAAGAGATAGGTTATCACAACAGCCCTGGTGATGGCTCTGGTGAAAGACACTGCTGTTTAATATCAACACTCCCATAATGAACAAATCTCCACACCACAACTCTATTCCTCCTCAGCTCAGTGCTGTCACCACTTCTTCCTCTTTCCTAAATTACTTCCCATGTTCAAATGCAAAGAGATTAAAAAATTCCCCATACTGATATTTCAGAAAACAAGGGAGGAAAGGCTGTCATTTCTAATCGTCTCTCAAAGCCCCAAGTGTCTTAGGCCCACATATGTACGGCTTCTAACTTGAGTGTAAGCAGAAAGGGAATCCAGAAGCCAGATCACAGTTCTGGGTAATATTGTTAAAGACACACTGGGATGAAGCCTTATTCAGAGCATGGTTCCAATACTGGAAAATCTCTAGAATCAACCAAAGATGCATTTCACCATAAGGTACAACCTGTACTGCTGCCAGCACTCTCCTCTATGCCACAAATACACAGTAATTGACAGGGGATCTCAACATCATAGCAAAGGAGGTAACAAGATAAAAGTAACTTCTCAAACTTCTCGAAGTCTTATGTAGGAAGGTGAATACATCACATGCATACACATTCCTGAAAGAACTGGCAAAATGTCCCTCCAATAATCCAGATAAGTTCTCCTCTCCTACTCAAACAGGGAACCAGAGTAAACGTCAGCACTGAGGGAGCGCTACCAGCACAGCACAACACAAAGAGGCAGCGTTTGGAGGTTTACCATTTTCACAATCTGATTGATTTCAAAGGTCACCCTGGAGGAAAAGCCTCAATCTGGTTTCTGCCGACACAGTCATTTCCCACTGCCAATAACTATTCCCTGCTCTTGGCACTCGCTCAGGTGGTGGGATGTGGGTTGCGCTGTGGGTATCTGCATCTTAATGAAAGTCAATTTTACTCCCCCAAAATCTGTTGTTCATTTGGAAACACGAAGCATTATTGGTTGTTTCATATTGCAGGTCTTAAGGCAGGTATAAACTGCAAAGAAATAAAGACTTCCTGAGTAAGTAGAAACTTTATTACTAAAGAATTTTCCCAAAAGTCTAAGATGCCTAAAATACTAAAATAATCAAAATACTAAAATAATCAAAAAATACTAAAAAAATCATTTGAAATTTCTTCTTTTTCTAATCAGTTAAAAAACCAAACCAAACCAGTATATGGAGTAAAGAGGTGATGCAGCGCACCCCCTACACAGGATGCTCCAGCACTTCTTCAAGTCCATAGCTCTATGCGCTGGGGCAGTTCGGCTTTCCTGCCTGCCTTTTGGATTGGCAGCACTCAAAGTAAGGACAAAACACCCGTCATAATACACATCCACCTGGAAAAATCCACTGCCTCATAAATACCCTCCTTTCTCCATTTCACATTTGAGTTTATGACGGATGAAAATCAACCAGAAGAGCCTAACAGCATTAAAACAGCCCTCTTGGTCCCCAGGTAGTTTACAGCTTATCACAGCATAACTCATTTTCAGAGCTCAAGCAATAAGAGTCCCAGTTAGTGTGACCAGGCACCACTGTGGTGTAGATGCAAAACATCAAAGCCACACCATTGAAATTGTAACCTAGGAGAATAGAATACTAAATAAAATCAATAAATAATGGATTAATCTATAAGATTTTGTGAGAAATAGCTTCCTATAGATACGCTGTTCTAGACTACACATGTTGCTTTCATGAAATTTGAGAAGCTGTTCAATCAAGTTGTGCTGAAAATTAAATTCTACCCAGTCTTCATGGTCAGGATTATTTTATTGCTGGCGGCCCAAAAGATTGGCCTCTCTGTTACCCACTTTACTTACGCTGAGGTGAAATGCTTTTCATTGCTTGCCCACAGGGAACAGAAGATACAGAGGTCCCTCACCTGGCAATATCTAAAGAACTGTTAATTTATAGGAACTAAAAGAACAGTTTGTAATGGAAATACTCTTTAATCTGGGCTAATATAAGCTCTTTACAAACAGCAATGAAATGAAGGTACCAATTTCAAGCACTGTACCAAAATTTTTTATGTTGAAGGGAAAAATCTTGGTAGAACTGCAAAGGTAGCTGTTATCATGGCTGAGGTGTTTTCTGCCATTAGGGAAAGGGAATTTGCTGTGCCATATATCACAAGAGACAGTTAGACTTGACAGGCTGATGGGCAAGACCGCTGCAGACACTCCCTCAACCTCAGCGAGACAGCAAGAGTGCCCTAGCTAGAGCATGGTCTCCACCTTGTTGCCAGCCCTTTAGGCCTCCTTCTGTACAAAGAAAGCAATTCTAATTTTTACAAATAAATAAAAAGGCTCTTTTTCCTGCTAAACCAGAGCTCAGACTCATCACAGTCCCTAAGATGCCTTCAACCCTGGCTCAGAACTCCTCATGGCAAGCAGCTCTGTTGGTCAGTGCCTGCTGACCCACCCACCCAGGGCCACATCACTGTCACCCTCCTCCTCCCACCCACGCCACACTGCTCCCATCTCTGAATGACAGCCAGCCTCCTCCCAGCTCTACAAAAATAAATCTCCAGACCACAAACCTCTAATATCCCCTCCTCCTACCCCCAAGGCAATAATTTACTCTCTATTTAGCTTGAGTCATGACTTCGCTTCCCATCTTCTTACCATGCGTGCTACCCAAATTTATAAACAAGAGGAGGAGGCGGTCGCTAGAGACTGCCGCGGGTCTTGGCTGCCGGGATGCGTGAGGGATGCCTGCTCCGCGAGAGCTGTGCCCAGGGTACCAGAGCAGCCCCGAACACACAAGGTGCAAGCTCCCAGGGCAGGGGCAGCTACCCTTGTAGATGAGAAAGGGAGGCAGCAGGCAGGCACGGCAACCTCTGCTAGTCACACCCGCACCTCAACATTAGCCTTCTTCACTGTGCACATATGGGCTACAGGTTTAACTGGCCAGCTGCACCAGCCCATCTCTCCCCGCAGTGGAGGAGGAAAAAAAAAAGAGTTGATTTTTCCACTAAAATAACCCACTTCACTGCCAGAGCCAATTTTTTTTTTTTTTCTTTTCAAATGGCCTCTTCTGGATCAGTTTCTGTGTTTACATTATTAAATATTCAATGGAATAACTATTTCTAAATAACACGTAAAATACCTTTTAAGTGCCTGCAAATATTATATGCATAGCCACATAATGGGAGACTACAGAACAGTCAGCTTAAATCATTTGCTGATTTTCACAGCAAAAATAGTCAAGTATTTGTAGGGAGCTGATACAATAAAATGCAAAGCAAATATAAATTAAAAGGAAAAAAAAAACACTTTAAGGAACTAACACTTTCCCTCCTTCTTGCATGTAAAGATACATCTACCTCTATGAATTCTGGACACTATACAATTGATACATATGTATGTATATAAATTTAAACGCAGGTATGCTGCATGTTGGTATAACTAAAAAATAAAAAATGTAAGAAGAAAAAAAAAATTCAGAAAAAATTATTTTATTTTCAGTTCTTCCTCTTGGTAAAGCCAGAAAATTCTTTATATCTCATCTCCTGGGGTTTGAACACTAGTAGTCATGTAGTCATTCTCTGACGATATTTATATGAGAAGCCTTCAACTCTACAGAGTTGGTGAAGTCATTATTTCTATTGCAGAAAATTATCTTCAGTCCTTTTGTTCATCAAATCACCACCAAAACCCAGCATTTTTCCCTAACTATTCCCTGTGTAACACAGAGTAGTAGACTGTGGAAGTAACAGATATTTTGCTTCAGTGGATAAAAATCAATATAGAAGGGGGGGGGGATCAGCTCATGAAACCACAACTTGCATAATTGGGGTTGCTTAAATGAAAAACAAATCAACTGCTCATTTCCTGGCAGATGAAGCATTACATTAAAAAAATAATTTAAGAATTTTATTCTTTAATTATTTAGCCCTATCCTTAGTCCCTATCACTCTGTTTCCTTTTTATTTAAAAATCTGGTTTTAAAGCAGATAAATTTTAAAGGAGAAATTCTATCTCAAACTAGAAAAAGTTAAAACCATAGAATATCAAAACCATATCACCTCAAAATGACCTATTTTTAAATACCACACTTATGCCTCCTTTGCTGGTTAGCTTTCTCTCCTGGCAAAACTATTCAATGAATTTGATAAGACTAATAATATATTTGTTTAATCCTCCTGCCCTGCACAGACAGCTTTTATGTGGATTTCTTCATCATCAGAGCAACGGTGCAGCCTGGGTGGGTGAGTTGCCCAGGTGAGAGCTGAGTCCTCATGAACCCAAGTTCATCACTCGCCACATTGCTAATGAGACAAGTGCAGCCCAACACGAGGTTAATTGTCAGAAGCAATAATCTAAATTAAACTGGCCAACATTCAGGGAAAAGGTATCATTTAAAATATCTTTTTCAAATGAAATCAACCTCAGGAGTTTATTTGCCTATTCAATATAGAATTCCAAGTTTTAAAAAAAAACCAAACTATTCTTTTTCCCCTCTAAGGAACCAAAGTAATTATTTTTAATACAGTGACATATGTTAGACAAAAGTATTAAGGAGGGGGCTTCATTTCACTCCAAGTCTCCACGGAATTTTCCTTATGTGATCACACATCTGAGCTCAGATTTTAACCCAACCAATGAAGAGTTTTTGAAATAATGGCTATTAGCTGATGAGAAATTCTTTCATAAATAATCCAAAACATGGAAGATCTGGTGTGATGTTCCCAGCACTGAGAAGTATAATCAAAACAATATGGGGAATAAAAAAAAAGGCGAGAGTTCACAAAAACATTTGAGAAACGGCTCAAGTCAACTCAAAGCTCACTTGGTTTTGGCTGGGACTCCAGGCTCACGACAGCTTCAGCCTGCCAAAACAAATACAACCACCCGTTTCTTCCCGATGCTTTCACACAGGGAGGGACCTGCTCCTTTGCTTTCCTCTACTACGATAATGACATGCCTGCTAGGATTTGATTGGGGTTCATATCCCTCCCTGCCTTTGAGACAATTATTATTTTGTTAATTGTGAGAAGAAAACGACTTAAGTGGCACCTCGGACTGACATAATAACCAATAGCTTCCAGATAATTGTTATGTACTGTAATTAAAATAATGCACATAATTTAGGCAAAAAGTTTAAAAATACCTTGGGGGGGAAAGTAGTGCAGGATATAATTCCACACAGGGCATCTGTGTAATTCTGGCTGCAACCACAGAGGAAAAATGTAGAATTTAAGACAGAAATTATTCACTTACCATGCATATGTTTACCCATAAGGAATGACTGCAACATGTATGGAAAATTAGTTTTCAATTAACCGTTTTTATATTTTTACAACTATTTGATTCTTTGTCATTTTTATAAAGATAAGAAAAGCCGATAAGTGGATACAAAACTCCCTCTCAAAGCACTCCGTCATCTATACCTGATCTCTGCACACTCTAAACTCTGCAGAATACCCAGGTTTTCAAAACTCCTTAATTTTAGCCTTGAACTTGAGTTAATTTTAACTCAGGTAACGCAACAAAATACCTCTCAGCTGAATAATGATCAATGCAACATGAAAGAATAATGCTGCACAAAATCCTACGAAAGACAGTGGATTGAAGTAAGTAAGTAGCATTAAATGACAAAAACTTGGCCCATCTTTTAATGACATTCCACAAGAAGTGCCTTTCTTTTTATAGCACAGAGCTGAAGTCCTGAATCACTATAAATGCCTTAGTCTAAGAGGTAGCTGGCAAAAACAGTGGCTTGAAAAGCATCTTGAATTAGATTTGGCCAGCACCAGATGAGGATGCTGACTTGAGTTAGTTAGAAACATTTTTACATCTCCTTTTTTTTTTTTTTTTTTAAATCCCCATCTGGGAAGCTGCTGGTCCCTCTCCCAAACACATCAGTTTCAATCCACAATGCAGAAGCTTTTTACATTCCATTCCATTCCTTGGATGCATTGGACAGTCTACAGCCTACTGTGGAACCCAAGGGGAACATACAAAAAGACACTTTCAATGCATTAAAACGTACTCTGGAAGTCTGACAGAAGCACATGTTTATCTTTGTTCACCAGCACGTGCGGCTGCAGCAAGCGATACTACCACCCCCCCCAAAGATGATTTCTTGAAGACAAATAGGCAGCAGCAAAACTGAGAAGACTCAGGAGTTCTGAACCTTGATGTAGGTATTAATCCTAGGCTACTGCCATTTTCTTGCTGCTTGATTCTTAATGCACACACAAAAGCAAACAGCAGATGGTCAATTCATAAGACTGGTAATATTGGCATAATCAATGCAGAGTCACTGACCTGCGCCAGAGGCTGACTGAAAAACGAAGATCAGCTGAGCAAAGGCAAAAGATGCTTGGAGAACACCTAAAGAAAGGACTTCACTCACCAAGTCATCTGAGCAAGGCTCTTCCCTGTCCAAAGAAACATATTTACAAAAAACAGTTCTCATTTCTTTTGATATATAATGGTTTGATCTCTCTCCTATTAATTTCTCCTTCAGATGTGGGAAGTGGGCATTTTCGTCTTCTTTTCTCTCCAAACATTATCAAAGGGCCATAACACAATCCCTCTTAAAAATGTACAGAAATACTCTAATGAATAACTATTAGAGATGTAAAGATATAAAACTGTCCGTTTTCAGCATTAAAAGCAAAACATATTTCCGAGCAGCTTTTCTACTTAAGACTAAAAATATGCTAGGCTGCATCCAGTATATCAGTTCTGTTTCTGAAGGGCACTTCACTGGAGATTTGCAGAAGGACACAACTACAGTAAAGTCAGAGGAGTTTAGTAGTCACAACACAGGGAAAAAAATAAGGCAAAGAACATAAAACAGCCTTGGGATTTTCTTTACATTGCAAATAAAGGAATATATCCATGGGAGTCTCCTACCTGCCTGACACTTTGCACCTCCAGCAGTCAGGGAGCATAAGGCACATCAAACAGCTGTGTGGAAGAAATCTGATGTTTCCTGTCCCAGTCCAAAGACGCCGATCCCAACAGGGAAAGCTATCGAGCAGCTACTTGAGCCAGATTGGTAAGGTTAAAGTTATTTACTTCTGCCAATTTAAGACCAAACTGTAAATGCTTATTCAATCTTCTTACAAATTTAACAACTCATGCAAGCAGGATGATGACCACCTTTGCAGGTCTAAGCTGACATTTACTGCTAGTTAGAACTAAATAAAAGCAGAAAGGCAGATTTGGAAAACCTAAAGCACTTTAAAAAAAATACACTCTGCTCCAAGACCTAACACAGTAATAGACTCTCACAGGAATAGCTAATTCCCTGGCAAGATAGTGCAATAATACAAGTACTGCCATTTAATTAATTTATGTTCTCAAAATCTGTCTCATTACAATTTCTGAGTATTTCACTTTAACATCAAGATAGGATTTCTGCCCCGGTTTGCCATAGCAACCCCTACAACAAATGGCAGTTGTCTATAAAAAGGGGCGACTCTGAGCGTGCACGCACGGTTTGGTATAGTTTGTTTTAAAGCAGGTCAGAGCACAATGGACCTTTTCTACCGTGTGGGATTGAACACCAAGAAATCTCACTTCAAGGGCTGCCACGCTCCTCTGCAAAATGAAATGACACTGCTGCTAAGTCTGGATGTAATTACAGATATGAAAGGAGGGCTGTGAAAGTTTGCTTGTATCTTCCTTTCCCTCCTATACTATGGATGTGCTTGCCATACAGCTGTTAACATCCTGAACAAGTAACATGCAGCAGACTCAACACTTCCTTTCATTTTGTTTTAAGTGTTAGTATACAGTGGTGGCTGTTCAAGCAAGTTTACCACTAAAGAATGAGACCTTTGCCTGTCTCTCTTGCAGGCAGAGCTCTCCTCTGCCTGCTTGTGCAGCCCCGTACAAAAGCTATACCAGGAAGCCTTGACCTCCGGCCCAACAAGGACACTTAGTAGGGCTAAGGGTAATCCCGACTTCTCCTTGCTCATTCAGTTTCTTGAGCTGTTTGAAGCAATCATTACCAACTCAGCTACATTTTGTGGTCATATTATAAAATGAATCATTGTTTAACAGTCCAAGATTGCTAAACTCATTTTATGTGTGGTTTAGAGTAGAGTCATTGGTTGCTCAGACCCCTCAGAGTTGTACTCCCTCCGGTCTAGTCGCAGCGGGGAAAGCGCTCGTCCATGGCACACATCCAAACATAGGATGGTGTAACAGAGCAGAATTTGGCCTCCAGTACTTGCTCTCACAAGCTCTGCACGAGCTAGCCAAGATTTTTTTTTCCAGCCACTTCCTTCTGAGGAGCTTTTTACCTCAGAGAGTTTGTAGCTTTTGTGCAGTCTTAACACAATGACTTCTGGGAACTGACACATCTACCACTCCTTTTGATGTGCTCCGATACACCCTCCCAAGCGTAACCTCTCACTACATGTTCCTATAGGAACAACTTCTGTTTTAAGAGAGCCTGTGGAATATTTAATGCTAAGATTTGGTAGGAGTTAATGAATGCTCCATTATTCACCCTGGTGGTAAAGCAGTGTTGCTCTTAAGTTTTACAATGCAGCGTATTGCTGTAATGACATCATATGACATCATAAATCTCTCATGAGTTCTAAACCTTCTGATGAATGTTTCTACATAACCACCTTGTTAATAAATGAAAAAAAAAAGTTAATAAAACAATCTTGTGCAGTTGTGCACTCTTTAGGAGACTACAGACAACTACAAACCACCTTATGCTTTAAAACCAAAACTCTTAAGTTCCAAAGAAAAGAAGGCACCACCTTGATCTGGATGCATTTAGACATGGACCCTGCTTTTACACAAAAACCTCACAAACTAAACTCCTCTGCAAAAATATATGAATCTTAATTCCAAGTAATATTTCTAACAAGTTCTCTGAAAACAAAAAGTTACTGTATTTCTTTTATTACATCCAAGTGTTTATGACATTTCAACCACAAATAGCCCAAATTACAAATATTTTCCCCTTCTTTTAAAACCTTCCTACATATACATACTTATCAGTTAAGCTAAAGACCAACCTCTCAGGCCTTGCCAAAAAGGTGGATATTTGCCATCCCCACCTTCAAACACACAAAGA
Organism: Cuculus canorus; assembly: GCF_017976375.1. Lineage (NCBI taxonomy): Eukaryota > Metazoa > Chordata > Aves > Cuculiformes > Cuculidae > Cuculus > Cuculus canorus. The sequence goes on along the minus strand of NC_071406.1, from coordinate 30,473,003 downwards.
CACACATACACATACAAATAAAGCAACACCAGAACTGTAAGACTCTTAACACGAGGCTTCATGCGTCTCCCTACTCTCTGCAGCTTCCTCCTTCCTCAGGTCTTCAGAAAAGTACTTGAAACCAGGTCAAATCCTACATTAAAGCAAACATACCTCCCTGCTTTAAGTCTCAGAGCTCCCACACTTCTGTTCTCTGAGGACACAGATCACCTTCCTCCATGGCTCTGCAGAGGTTGGAGGATTCCTATGGGTAATTTCTTTTTTGTTGTCCCAGTATAAATCTCTGTGTCTCAGGAGTTCATATAGAGCCTAAACTCAAGCTTCTACAATGTGCTAGAAAAAATAATCAAATTACTCTGAAGTTCATTAAAGAGAAGATCTCCCACAAATTAATGGCTTTCCTATAAGGAAAAATGTCCTGTAGTAAAACGGCTTTGGTCTGTCTCCCCTGTAGAAATAATTCACTCCAGAATAGCTGTATTGAGCTTCTTTTTCCGTATTAGGACACAGTAGAAAAATTACGTGGATGGAACATCCCAAAAAAGCTCTTTGTGAACAATTAACAATGGTTAGTGATCCTATAGATAAATGTATCTAAAGTGGGGTTACCCGTGCTTCCAACCTGCCTCCTGACAGATTATTTAATTCTCCACATGAAACAAATTTGAAATGTAGCTTGAGATACATCTGGAAATAAAAATTACATTTCACCCACTGTCCTCAATTGCATCAGTGGAAAACAAAAACTTCACTGACTTCAGAAATATTTGACTTTATTTACACTGCTGTAAATTAAAACGTGGCTTAATTTTCTTGTAAGGAATCCCTTGTTGAAGCTAAAGCACCACCAATTATGAAAACTAAAAGCATTGTGTGTGCCGATTTTAGACTCTACATCACAAAACTGGATGGCCATTTAACTGCTGTATTTCCCCTCGCCTTTACACCAAGACAAACCTTTCTAGTTCTGTTTTTGGCCTTACAACAACAGTAACACAACACTGCACTGAAGTTTCCACCATTGCAAGGAATACTTGACTCTCAGACATGCATCTTACACTTAAGTTTTAAGAGGTCCAGACATTAATTCTACTTCTACCAGCTTTTTCACTTCTGTTCTTAACTCTTCCTGTGACAAAAGTAAAGCCCCGGAGGTAATTGCTAGCCTAGACTCCTCCCAGCTCATAATGCCATGTTCAACGTGCAGTTCTGTGTCGGCATCTCTCTTACTTTCCCATCTTTGTCTTCATAGGATGACTAGTGGAAGGAAAGCACTGCTTTGTCATCCTCTCTGCTAACCTCCATTAGCTCCCTTAACTCACCTTCAGTCCCAGTTTCTGTCAATCCCTATGCTGTTCTGTCATAAGTAAGATGCTAAATAGTATATGTCAGGAAATATCTAATCTGCTATTTTTGCAAGTTCAAATTACTGTGCCGCCCATAGTAGAAATAGGATAATAAGACATTATTCAGTACTGAAATCCTCATTTTTCTGGGAAGAATTAGAAAACATATAAACCGTCCCATAACATTCAGTGGTTTGCTGAGCATGACTATGGTCCAGCCACATACCGTAGTGTGTATATATTCATACAAGTTTATAACACACTGAGGTTTCTGCTTGATTTAAATCTGCTACTGAATTCCAGTATCTACTTCTCTCGTTTCCCCATCTCCACACATCCCCCACTGGCACTCAGTGCCAAAGGCTCAGAAAAAACAAAAGGAGGTGCCGGGTGCATGTGAAACCAACACAGACCCACGTATCATCGCACTGCACGTACCTGCAAACCCACAGGGCGAAGTGCTTCAGAGAGCAATACCGTATCCCAAAGTTACCAATCAGCTTCTTTTTGTTCCCAACAAATTAAAATGCTTGGATTCCTTTCTATTCCATGTTCTCATGCCAAAAACAGAATCATGTTCACAAGCTTCTGAAGGAATCCTCCAAGACTGGGCTTTTTTTATCTCTACAAATTAAATTTTTTTTAAAGAAGCTGAAGCTCCTCTTATCAAAAGCCCCAGAAGAATGGGGAAGAAAATGAAAATGTCAAGAATTAACAAATGCTAGGTATTATACTCCCACACAGGGTGAATTTTGTTCCAGAATAGCATGCAGAAGTCTGTCCCACCCATCAGATGAGATACTATACTTCTATTAGCGTTCTGGCACCTCCTTCTGTACAAACATAGCCCTTTTTCTGCAAAGCTTGTTATATATAAGACTTTATCCAGCAAGCACAGAAATAAGGGGCTTTTTTTAGCTTCTGGATTTAAGCTTCTTGTATCAGACAGCATCATCTTCCCCCTAAATACTACATCACACAACTAGCTGGATGTAAAACAACATTCAGCAGTTGTATGAGATCAGTGGCAACCAGGACCAGTCTTCATCTATGAGGAAGTTGCTACAAGACAAGATCTGTCCCAATGGGCCAACTATCCATGCCAAAATTAGAATATAGTCCATCTTTCTTCCTGTGAAGCTACAAGCTGCACCTCCAACTGCTCTGGGAAAATAACTGCATGTTTTGTAATAGACAAAGGCTACATCGAGACAAGAAGCTATGTTGTCACAAACCTAATTACATTTTATATCTAAAAACATGTGGACTAGGGGCTGCCTACCTACTACAGGACACCCTGCTGCAAAGGCCAACTTAGATACACATCTTGCCATACAGCACATAAGATGGTTTTAATAGTGCTAAATGCAGTTCAATTAACAGTAGCTTGCATCCATACCAGTTCCTGGATCCACAGCCAGATAAAATCTAGACAAAATGCTAACCACTCAAAGGAAAACAAAGTATACACTGTCTATTAATTGCATGGGAGTTAGCACTGCCATCATGTAATCCTTGGTGAAAACATTGGTTTTTTTTTAATTCATTGCGATCTGTTAAAAGTCATTCCGTTTAAATAGCATTGCACAATTTCCAGACAACTGAATCTGTGAAAAAAGCCTTATGGCTTTGTGTCAGGTCTTTCCACATTATTATGGTGCAAAGGCTACATAAATTTATCTCCTTCTAATTCTGGATTTTTTAAAATATCAAGACACTGGGGTTTTTCCATGTGCAGCTAAGATTTCTCCATCTCCTTCACATTTACATGCAAAACCAGAGTTTATGCACAAGAGACACAGATTAAAAGAGAAGAATTCAGTAGAAGTCCTGATGATGTTTGATGTGAATTTTGTTCCACAACAGCTCCTCCTTCCACAAAATCCCCCACTGCAACCATAGGGCATCACAGAGCCAGTCACTACCTCAGCTGTACCTGCAACTCCATCCCAGCCTCACTGCAACAAGGAAAGAGAGGAGCAGAGGGGAACAGGGAGTTGCTCTACCTCAGTGAGATGACACAGGTGCTTACTACACTGCTGAAAATCACACTGCTGTCCCTCACAGAGACATGACAGTGCTATTACAATCCACATAAAAACATTTGCTCTTTTGGCTGTCTCTTTTTTTTGGTTTCTCCCTTCCCATTTTCCAGTATAAACAGACACTCAAAACTGTAAAGCACAAAAAGTCCTTCAAAATGGAATTTTACTATAGAGCTACAGAAAGGTCGGCGGAAAAAAATCTCACGTTTTTATGGTAATAAAAATATTCCTTAATTTCTTGAAATCACTTTGGATTTTTAGGTATAAATGTTTTTTTTTTTAAAGCATAATCCACAGTTCACCATAAATGCTGCAGGTTTTCTCTTGTATCACTAAAATCAAACCACAGAAGCTCTCTAGCTAAAAATTATTAAATTCCTTTCCTACTTGCCTTTACGAAGTGCTACGCTACCCCTTTGGTCTCCCCCGAGAAAATACATACATACGTTGGGATTTAGACAACTTGGCACCAGTTTTCTCGTGTCAGAGAATAACAATCAACTTAACAGAAGCAGCTTTGTATCAGTAAATTTCATAATAAAAGTACTTCTGGATAATAAACAAAAGAATGTCTCTATTACACAATATCAAACTAATCCTCATGATAAATTTATTAATTCAGCCCTCAAAAGGTCAGTAGAATATTAATGTGTTCCTTCATGAACAATATACTTGCACTTAATAACGTAATGGGGTTTAATCTAATCTGGTTAAACAGACGCTCAGTAACATTGGCACAGCCTTGGCACCAACACTGACAGTTCAGTACAAAATGGTAAATTTACTATAAGCCATTTTAAACTTTTAATGGCAGAATAAAATGCCACGGAGAGTCATTACAAAAGACAAATCTTTAATAATTGCCAGTTTCTACTAAATTCTGCCATAAGGGTAATAGTCTACCCTTAAAGTCACACGTCACTTTCTACTGGTAAACAGCCAGCTGTTTCTTAAGGAGAACACCTACTGGTTGGGCTCTAGGGGCAGGAAGGGGGATCTGTTCCAGATTCCTCCAGAAGTCCCCAGGAGGGAAGGATATTCTAATTCTGCAGCACCATGGCATTCCCTCAGGCTGTGTGGCACGAAAAGACCACAGCAGGACCTACATTTCCCTTTACATCAGGGAAACTCCCACCTCCAGTACGCTGTCCTAGACATCAACCACGCTTCCCCACTAGAAACCAGACTTGAAATCTTTTGCCTGTGTGCCCTAGTCTACACTGTGGCCTCTCTTACCTAGCTAGAAACCACAGTTTACATACAGCAAGTCACCTCTTTCTGAGATAAAGCACGCTTTTGAAATAACAGGTCTTTCCTCTGCAAACTATGGAAAAATTCCAGGTTTGATCCAAGAGGCAGATCTCACTGCTTCTTTAAATGCATATAAAACAGATTTCCTTTGAAACAGATTTATCCCATTCTGCACAGGGTTTTATTTAGTGGGCGGGGCTGGTTTTTTATTTGGGTTTCTTCATTTCATGGCAATTAGTTGTAAAACACCTTAAGATGCATTGCTAGAATGACTGCTCAACAAAGAGTACTTTGTATCTTATTGTAAAATATTCAAGACACTCAATCCAAACAAATGGCGTCTGTAATAAAAATACTGCCATATATCTTCATTTGTACTAGAACAAATCAGTTTTATTTGTTCATTCTGCATTTTAGTGTCATAGGTCTCTTAGAAAAGATAATTTATAATTCTGTATGCAATTAGATATGAAATTAAGTCATCTTACTCTGCTGAAGAATTTAGCATAAAGAGACCAGGTTCAACCAGTTCCACTGAAAATATTTTGATAGTGTCAAAAAAGAAAGCATAAAAATCTTTAGTGTTTTAACAAATTAACACATGCCTTTCGGGTAAAGTACTGTACATGCTGTTAATCTTTTAATTAGGTTCTCAATTTCATATACACATTTATGGTAGGGGGGATTTTTAGTGATCAGAAAATGCAAATGCATGGTGTTGCTATGCTCTTTTAGAAGAGATCTCAGAAGGAAAAGAGCACTGATATGTGTAGCCCTCTATTTAAAAGCTCCACAATAAAATATTAATAAATCTTTGTGAATATTACCAGCGAAATACCAGTCTTCATTCTTTTAAGCAAACAAATACAGCTTTCAGTTGAGGAAAAAAAAGATTTGTTCTTCACGCTCAAGCCACAGAAAAAGAAACTTTTATGTTCGTAATCCATGTAGTTTTTTGACCCATCATCAAGATATAAAAATATGTAATTGATACTATCTATATAAAAGGATACATAAATAGTGACGTTTGAAACATATTCTATGGCAGCATTTCACAAAATGCCAGTTTTCTCACGCTGAGTGCCGCACAACTCTGCCTAAGCATCTCCTTCCAGGATCTTGTAAAGATTTAGTATTATCTATAGCTCATTACTTCATCCATTCTTTTTCTCAAGTGTCCATCCTCAGTTTCAACACAAGATAAACACCTTTCCTCCATATACCGTTTCATAGATTCTATAGCCAGTGCTGAAAGAAAAACGCTCAGAAAGGCAGACAAATTGCCATTAGTTAACGATCTCCATGACAAGGGACATTTTTAGCATGGAGTTGTCGCTGTGAAAGTAGGAACTATCTGCTAGCTATCCCACATAATGATTTCTGTTACAAAAAGGAAAAAGGCCAAAATGTGGCTAAGCAGCAAATATATTATAAAAACAAAGTATGAAAGCAATTTAGCTAAGAATCCTGACTGGCACAGGCATTCTCCTCCTCGCTCGCTTGTTTGAATTTAACTGTTTATTGGTAACTGTGGAAACAGCCAGGTGAAGTCAAAGATGCTGCCCATACAAAACTGGGGAGTGAAAACAGAATGAAATACAGACCTCAGATCCCAGGATTACTACAGCTTCATTTTTTAATTGAGAGCTACTTTATCCTAGTAGAATTATTTTTCTGTTGGAATAAAGTTAAGAGTAAATTGCCCGTAAATGCCTGGTGAAAAATACCTCAATCTCATCTCATTTGACTTGATGGAATTCCTCTTTATAATCACACCTGTAAAAACATATATTTTTTTAAGTTGTCTGGATATATCACAGGTCTTTACTGGCCAAAAGGAAGACAGATTATGACCAGTTCTCCATATGCCTTTCCACCAGTACGGAGAGGAAGAGACACCCAACCCGAATAACCAGGAAGCTCAGTGGACACGAGGAGGACACATGCACACACTTTTCTCAGCCACAGCTTGAATTTGAACCTTCACTGCTGCTCTCCGAGTGAGGTTCCAGCGAGCAGGATCCTAGGCTAAAGGAGGTCACTAATAGCATTGTCTTCTGCTCATCCTTTCCATTCTGTAAATGTAGCCATTTAATCTCCTGCAGACCCCCGGTGGCAAACAATGAGGGAGGGCAGATTGCCCTTGTAAAATTCAAACAGTATGAAAAGATGCAAACATCAAACACAGTTGCTGACTGACAGGTTCATTTATATTCCAGTAAGGGCAGGAGGATTAAAGCTGGGTCCCTTCTACAATGCTCACAGGCAGCGGTGAGAAATCCTCTGAAACGACCTTTTGCTGTCAATGCCAGACCGATCTTCCCTGAAGAGATGATTAGACAGAGCGCAGGGGTCAGGGTGTTTTGCCCTCTCTCTTTTCTTGCTTTGTTTTTAAACCAGGAAACACGTTCCATTTATCCCCTTTAAGTTTTCTCCCCTTACCTTGTCAGGCTTTCAGCTTCAAAACAAACTGGGGTTTCATGCTTAGCTCTTCTGTGCGGCTAAGGGGGACTGAGAAGTACTCACACCATGAGCTCGCCAGGGACCCCACAGCCCGCACCCTTGCTCTCCTCACACTCAAATCAATTCCCCTTCACAAATGCAGCGAGATCCAGATCGGGACGCTGATGATAAATGGACTTCAGACAGGCCAGCAGCAAGAGCTCTGCTTTTGGTCCAGCAGCATATCCATTACAAATGCTGCATAGGGGAACATCCAACCAAGGCAAACCAGGGATCCCAAAACTTGGGATGTGCTTCCCCATAAGCAGAAGCACAGCTGGGCCAAGCCCTGCCTCTACTAGGTTACAAGAAAGAAGCAACTGGACGTGGGCTCAGTTTGTGCCTCTGTAGGGAAGGCAGATGGGGCAAGGGAATCCGCAGCTGGGGTGAAAGGCATCTCCTTGTGCCTCAGGATTAAAATCCTGCTTCCCTTAACCTACAGCAGGGATTGGGAAAAGAAAAAAAAAAATCTCAGCAGACAAGAAGGTCTAAAAAAGAAAAGGGAAAAAAAAGGGGCAAAATAAAAGATACGCTAACATGTTAACCACCAGGCTTTGCTTTCCTCATGCTACTGAACATTTAAATATTTAGGTTGTTAGCTAATGGGCTGCTAACTGCCCCTCATTTTCCTTCTCTGGAGAGGGAAAGCCCGAGTCTAACCTAATTTAAATTTTTAAATACAGCACTGCTTTATTATCAGATTCATGCAAGAAAAAGACAACAAAAATTTTCTTTTAATTAATTAAAAATTAATAAACACTGTTTTCCAATTTTCCTCAAAAATAGCAGTGGTTCATGGGCTTGTGGGCTTAGCTGAGAGGCTGGGAAGAGGGTCAAGAAAAATTAGAATTTACGAAATGCTGGTGTAAGCTTTTAATTGGGGACACACAGGCCTTTCAGAGTGAATTTTATTTTTATTTCACTCCAAACTACTATAAGGGTTGCTGTGACACAAAAAAGCCTGTGGCTCAATTTCCCCAGCATTTCTTCATTGGCTTATAAATCTGGAAGAATCTGTGCAAATCTTTCCTTGAAGAGTGCAAAGCTTGAAAAAACTTCTGTCCTGGAACATGATCTTTCTGCACGCAGCCTGCAACATAAAGTGAATGGAAAGCACTAACGAATACGGTCCTCGTCGAACAGAAGCACCGATTTGTTGTTGAGGCCACAGCAATATTTCTCAGAGACAAAGGGGGAGAGAGGAATAAAAGGTTTAACTATTTCTACCCACAGCACAGTCCGAGTTTGATCCTTTATGACTGTGGAATGAACAAATGACACACGGGCCACTCGCAACAAGTTCCCCAGAGCTGCTACCAAATGTGATGCATCTCAAAGCACTTTGCCTCAAACTCCCACAGGGTATGCAAAGGCTCACAGACACCAGGAAGGAAGGAAGGGTGCTTCACCCGGACAGCCAAAGCTGTCTCTGTCCACTCCGCTCCCTCCTGTCCCCCTGTCTCCTCTCCTGCTCACCAGCGGTGCTGTGCTCAGCGCTAGACCGCGTATGTGACAGAAGTGCTGAGATGTTCAGGGCTCCCTTTGATTACCCCCCTTTAAGCTGTTCAAACACTAATAAATTACCTATTTACTCACACTACCTAGATGTTTGCCATCTAGAAAAATAGGTTATTATTTGTAAAAGGTTTTGTTCCATCACAAGAATCCTGTAAACAATATATTGGGATCAGAAAGCCAGTAGCACTGGGCAACTTTTACACACAGCAGCGTGACAGGCTGGCAGAGAAGAAAAAGAGAGATATTTTCTGACTGCTGGTTGGAAGTTAGGAACTTTCACAGTGAGCTTATCAAAGAACCAACTATTCATTAGAGTTCATTCTGTTGGGTTAATGAGGTTACTTAAAATAACAGCACAGATGAAGAACGAGGGTGACAAGTAACCTGAAAGGTTGGGCTATTACTTGGATTTTGATCTTTTGTTACCATATACATATATTATACTTCTATATAAATACATAAATCTATATAAATATATATTTCTATGTGTGTATATGTGTTAAGTATATATATGCATTTATATTATAGACTAAACTATATATTACGTATGTTTGTGTATATATCAAAGTAAAACATAAAATATATTTATTTATATATATAAATATGACATCCTAACATTTCTTTATATGTCACATTTTTCACAAAAAACCCCACACTAATTTTGGTCAACGCTACAAATACAACTAGCCTAAATCTTTACCTCTCCTTTTATTTTTTACATCAGATTTCTCAAGAGTTCCAAGCAACATTTAAAGAAAACTCTGGGGCTTTAACTGAAAAGCCATGGGATGCTGAACCTTTGACAAGGGTGCCTTTCAAACCCTGTGTCCATTATGCACTGAAATGCCTATCAAAAAAAACAAAGAAGGAAGAGGTTTTCAATATTCTCATTAAATTCTGACTTTATCTCATGGCTCCCATAATTGAGTTTCACTTGCAATCCTCATGTAGTTTTGTAGGGTAGACAAAACAGTGATTTGCTGGTAAATGTCTGTATACAGGAAGGGAAATAAATATTTGAGAAGGACTCAGCCCATTTTCTTCAAACATCAGTGAGAAAGACAAAGAATACAACACCAGCAATGTACAATTCAAGAAGGAACAACTTTTACAAAGAAAACTTTGATCTGGATGACTGAATATCCCTGCAAGAAATCCAGCCTGCTCAGCAATCCCAGACATGTTGTCATGAGATCGTGTGCCAGAGTTTACTGTAAGATGTCCATTTTTAGTCACAAATATTGGTGTTAAATTGTTTGATTTGGGCCTTTTATAAATTCACCTGCAAAACTGGAGAGAAGAAAGATGAGCTTACCCATAAAAAGAAGTCCCCAGTAGAAGCAAGGGGTGCAAAGGAGATGACTAAGGTAAAGAGCAGTTCATTACAGCTGGAGTAAGACCACACTGCTGAAAAGAACTCTGAAGAGAGCTGGGTTAGTTTCTTTCATTTGTTTTGCGGTGGATTTATTTGGTTTTCTTTTAAGAGGCATTGGTTTAGCAGGGTGATCATACTTTGTAGCAAAAGAGCTTGAGTTGAGAGAAATAGAGCAACTCTACATGGCCTGGTAACTCTGTTAAGTAAGACCACTAGGCTAGCTGTGTACAAACGTAAAAGAAAAAAGCAGCAAACAGGGACAGGGGCAAGAAATGACCCAGCATTTATTTTGTTGATAGCTGTATTGTCTAGTTATTTAAGTCATTATATCACCAGTGTCTCCTATTCATTAAAAAACAGTATAATACTGACTAGAAGGTCTTTGAACACATGAACAGGAAGACATACAAACAGCACTGAGCACTTGCCTAAAGAGTCAGAACATTGCACATTGTAGCATCTTTGTAAGTTATTCCACATTACTCATAGAAGAAACCCAAACCCAGGTGTCCTCTCATTTCTCTCATACTGCTACCTCGCAACTGTATTAAAAATAGCGTATCTGGTCTTCCCAGCTGCAGCAAACTGAGCTGCACACATCACACACAGTTTAGCAGGGTTTCACTACACTTTTACTGTATGTTTCTTGATACAGAAATATAAAACTAGTTTGTGCATGTTCAATGCAGCTCCCAGCTGGTATGTTCTGCTTTTACCCGACATTCAGCTGGAAGCTGTTGTGGTCCTGGTGACAGCACAGATGCTCAAGTCCTTCCTCTTGGACCATCTTAGGCAAATCCATTCCCTCATCAGTATTTACACATATTTGTAGACATGGTTATAATCTCGTAAGTGACAAAATGGTCATATTGGTCTCACAAGCACCAGCCAGAGGGAAGGAGCCCAGCATTCAGGCTGCCACATTCTCAGACAGGGTAGCCCGAGGTTTGGACTGATTCACTAAACATGACCATATCGAACAGATCTGGTCTCTGCTTTGAAATACTGCTTAAAGGCACGTCACAAGTGCAAGAGGCCTCCAATAAACAGCAGAGAGCAGGGTTGACCTTACTTGTTTAGACTCTTGAGGGCAAGGAACACACTTGCAGTCACTGTTCTCTCCTGCCCCAGCCATGTGCACTGTGTATCTAGACGAGAGCCCTTACCTGTCTGTGCCTTGATTTCCTTGCTATATGTGCAGGAGAGCAAACTTTCTCTCTCATGGCAAGAACAGTTCCATTAGTGCCCCAGAACATAATGCTCTGCAGAAGCACCAACACCAAGCCAAGCCTATCTCACAGCTTCCCATGGCTCCAAGGGATATCAGAGCCTCATAGGTGAGGCAGATGAAAATAGGACAGGTGGTCCTGAGATACACCTCTGGATGTCATGACACCAGGGCTGAGGTACCCTGTCAGCTACTCTGGCCAGGCACTGGCTGGCAACGACAAAATTTCCCTCTTCTTCACTCCAGTTGTGCAAGGTTGACTGGGCCAATGCTGTCTGGCCTCAACTCCCTAAGTCATGATCCCCACAGAGCACCCCTCTCCTCTAACCCCAGCTATTGCAACTCCACATTTTGCATGGCAAGATGCTTAAGTCTTTTCTGTTTCTCATTCTTGTCTTGCACCTTCCCCACTGACCACTGCCAGCCTCTCCTTCCAGCCTTCCACTCAGAGCAGCCAGCTGCAGCTCCTTGCATCCATAAGACTTCCAACTCTTCAGTCAGTACACAGCACTAGAAGGAACAGGGCAGCATGAAAAGTGGCCTCCAAGGCACTAACTCAAAACACTGCCTCTTGCAACGGCTCTGCCCACAGCAATACACTGCTTGAGAACCAGGGCTTGGCCATCTCCACAGAGACAGGAAATGTCTAATGTTTCTCTTGCACTGTGTTAACTTTCCTCTGCTGTTTTCTCACCCCTAGTTCTGCTCCACGTGGCATCTTCTGCACACTCCTTTCCTTGCAGCGGTTACCCACAGCAACTAACCCAACCAACTACTTTGCCAGTGCCTGGCTAAGCTGCCCACAAACAACGGGCACTCCATACCACCCTGCCAATGTGCAAACTCCATTCTGATGGGCCAGCTTAGCAAGATTTTACAGACAATGTACACCACTTCTGCATATACACTAATGACAGCTAACAAGGAACTGGCCAAAATCAAAAACACATATACATATATTCACAAGAAATCACACTATTTCATTTTTCATATAGAGTCTAAGAAAGCTGAACTCACTGAAAGCGTCAGACTAGCACTGCTCTTCTTCTATCCCACAATGAGGAGGGAATTAGCTTTCCCAGCAGGTCCCAAAGCTGCAGGACTGCACACAAGGTACTCCAGATTGCAGCTACTTTCATACTACTCAGTATCATACACTGTGCGTAGCCCCTACCAGCTCCCTTCTCTTTGCAGCGCCCAGTAAGAACACCCCACCCACCAAAAAAGAAATAAATAACTGCAGCAGGGCATGTAAATTTTATAAAACTACACATAGAGCAGGTGCCCCTTTAAAGCCTAACTCTCTTCCTCTCTGGAAAGCACGTGTAGCAGGTTCCCTAGTGTCAGGTGTAGACTCAAGTGATGAAAGAAAAATACATAAATGTTTATTAAACCTTTGTTGCCATTCACACCACCATCTTTCACACCCCAGTACCAAGCTGTTAACGAATTCCCATGCTGTTCCAGAAGACTTTTCACAGCTCCTGTCAGAAAAGGGAAGTTTCACGAGGGCAGCACTTGCTGGAAAAGTGTCTGCTCTTGCCACCATCAACAACAAAATGTTCACAACCAGCTGTTTGTGGAATAAATGTGTTGTGCCCAAATTGTGTGGGAACACAGAGCTTCTTCCAGTGAGGCATGAGGCCACCTTGGTGTATACCTCCTGATACCTATTTGTGTCAGGATTACTTACACTAAGGTTTCTCAGTTTACCTAATGATGAGAACACAGACCCCTCAGGGAGGCAGCACACCACCTACCCCTCCATGCCACATTTCCCTTCTGGCACCCAGACTCTGCCACGCTACCATGCAGCTGCCAAGCATGAGGCAGGTCATCTGCTCTGTCCTCAGCAGGTCTGTCAAAGTGCCATGGCGAAATGCAGCAAAGGCAGTGTGAAACTGCACAGCAATTCTCTGTGCTGCTGCAATTCCTCTTTTCCCTCACAACCAGCTCTTTTATCTGCCACTGGAGACCCTGCTCTAAAAGAAACAGGCAAAGGCAAGATGTTTCCCAGAAGATGAAGTGAACATTGCTACTCCTCTTACAGTCATCAAAAACAAGAGAGGAGAGGGAATGAAACACTTTCCCAAATCAAAAAGCAACAACTATTATAGGCTATATAACAGCTTAGGCAGCCTTTACAATACAAAAGCTGTGACAAGCTCACATTTCCTTTGTCCCTGGAGGACATGGAGACACCTACCCATGTCAGTGTTCTGCACAGCTTGTTGCTCAAAGCTCTATCATTTTGAAAAACACACCTGAGGATCTTCAGCTTCTCAGGCAGATCCTGTAATTCAACTGATCATAAAGAACTAAGTGACAGTTTATCACGGTATATTGCTAAATGAAGTCAATCCAAGCACTAGGACAGAAGCATACTTTTTCTATAACCAGAATGAGTAAAGCAAATAGCTTTACGTTTTTTCTTTATCTTTTTAATATCAGAAAACTGTGTTCCCAAATAAATCCCTGTATCAACAATTTAGCAGCATGCTTCTGTCAGATCTAGTTGGCGCATTGTAGCCCTATATTTTACAAATTTTTCCATCAAACCAAAAATGCTCAGAGATCTGTTAGCACTCTGCCTCTGCCTGTACCTCACCTCTCAGTATGCAGACAACTGGCACAGAAGGAAGATACTATACAGCATGCTGCGTACTTCAGGTCCATATCTTAAAATCAGCATGACCTGCAGTATTTGCCCAGGACGTATAAAAGACTTTGGAGAACTGGTCCTTTGGTGTAAAGGTAAATAAACTCACCAAGTAAAATATCTGTTAGCTGACAGATCTTTAAGGTATTTGCTGTCATTTCTATACATATTCTACCATCTGTTTCCTAGTGTAAGGTAATTGCTGACTTAAAGACAAAAATTCCTGAAGTCTTTTCTTTTAGACTAATTACAACAATTAGAGATTCAACTTTTATTTTCTAGATGAGTTATTTGAGCAACACATCAAGCGACAGATTAGTATAAGAACCTGCTCTTTGTCAAAGCCTGTAGCTCAAAAATGCGGTGGCCGTTTCCTCCCTGCGCAGTGACTAATTTCCTTCACAAGCCAAGCTGTCTCTCCTCCTTACTGTTCTCACAAAGGAGAGATGCTGCAAAGCCAGGTTCCCCCAAGTGAGATGCTCAGCCACTGTGGATCACTGCACTGAATGGCATGCCTCCTTGGAGCAGGTTTCTCGCAAAGCCCATTCCCCTTTGTAAGTGCCAAGAATCAAATCTTGGCCACCTAATGCAGCGTGTTCCACATGTTAGCTCGCAACACATTTAGCAACTGTGTTAACTGAGATGGATAGTGCTGTCAAACAGGAAGCTGGCTCACCAGGATGGAAACAGTGGGATACGCTGACCTTTTACATTCAGAAAAAAAAGCATCCCTAAAACGACATTAGATGCTTCATATTAAAAAACCCAAAACAACTACCTTCTTGAAGAGCTTTTATTACCATGTTGTGTAAATAAACATGTGCATGAGCTCTGCCTGTATGCAGAATCTAAGCCTCTCTCACAGAGCAGAGGCCACCAGAGGAAATGAATCATTATCACTCTGCTTGGAAAGAAGTTTGTACTGCGCTATTAACCACTGCTTGGAACTCCTGGATTCAACACCACCGCTGCTCCCTCTGTTCACACGCTCAAATACCTAGCTATACAAAAATAACTAAAATCAACAGACAAAATCCAAATCCGCAGGCAAAGCTTCCACTAAACTACTCTAAATAGGCACAGGTTTTATTAATGACATAGAGATGAAACTGAAACTTACAGGTTTCTCATCCAAAAGAATAAGCACTGAAATAACCTGCTTAGCATAAAAAAGCCTCTTGAAATGCAAAGTTCATTCTGGAAAGATTGTTCCCACCCTACCACCTCCTGCCTGTCTTCCCTCAAGATTAGGATTTCAGGTTTGTATTTTTCAAGCTGATATTTAGGGTAGGGCGAGGAAAGCTTTGTTCATTTTAAGATTTCGCTGCTACTGGAAAATCATCTCTAAGTGGAAGACACTGTAGAGCTTTACTAATGGGCTTTGCAGCCATATAGTAGGTAGGTGAAAACAGAGAAATAAGCCTGCACATTTAGCACTACAACTGTCAGCCATAAAGAGAGCATGTGTTTTTATATAACCATCACATAGAATGTAGAATTTTAAAAATTAAAGACTGTAATGCGCTGTTCAAAATGTCCCTGACACAAAGAGGAATGTGTCTAGATACCACCTAGCTGTACACCTAGAGGTTCTATCCAGTTCCTCTGTGCTGACTTCCTCGAAGAAGCAGCCCTGCCTTGTGGCACAGAATGAACGTGTCATGGATATCCTGACTGCTCATTATCACCATATTTCACACTTCAGCAAGATCCAGCTAATGCTTTCTAGGCAGGCTAACAATGTTGTACACCTAGTTTAAGATTAAGCAATCAACATAAGCGATATAACCATTTCCAAGACTCACCACCAATTTTCTTGGTTTATCCTTATATCAAACAACCTCAAGATGCTGTCTTCTGGCAGTGCAGAGAAAGAGGGAAAAGAACTTTATTGAATACCTTGTGCCTGAGCTGCAGAACTGTGGGAATACCCCAGAGCCAGGAGCGCTGTCTCCACCAGCTGGCTAAAGAGCACATCTTTGCGAACCAGAACGAACTCAGCATGCTCTTCTCGATTATCGTATTCAAGAGAGGCGTCCGACTGCTCCACCACACAAAAGACTGGAATCATCAAACCTAGTTGAAAAAAAAAAGAGCATCAATAAGAGAGGAACAAGAAATGTGTCATACATCTCTGATTAAAGCTATAAATTAAAACACCTCCTAGAAGGCTCATCTTAAGTGCAAATCTTGTCTTGCCCGTGGGATAGCTTTTGTTTTCTTTCCAAGGGAAATACTGAAGTCTCATCACTTGACTCATTTAAAAACCACACTAAAAGCTCCAGAGAATACAATTCAGCAACAGAATCACAGTCAGCATGAGGACGAACAAGATTTCCTAATAAGACCTTTTCAACATTGCAGAAGTCTTCTACAGCTCCATGAATGTCTCTATTCTATCAGGTCATATTCAGCCATATGAACACCTGACACACAAATGCTGCTTCTGCTTCTCTCCACACAGTGAATGCATTGAGGAATCAGCAGAGGTCAGTCCCAGACAGAGTCCTTGGCTGGGACAGGCTTATTTGCACATTTCCAGACCACGGCCAGTCTTCTCACTGTACAAGGAATATACCCTTGCATCGATTTTGCTGAAAATGATAACCTTATGTTGGCAGCTGAGAGAGGCCAGTGGCTGTTGTCCTGCTGTCGTGTATGAAGAGAGTGAGAACAGCTCTCTGTGAAAGAGGATCAAGGATGAGGAGGAACCACAGAAGTGGAAAACTCAGGGGGTGGTCTGGATTCAATTTTGTTCTGTTTTATTTTAAATTTACTTTTGTGGTTACAGGATCAAGTCATCTATGGCAATAAATTGTGGGGCATGAACTTAAGGGGATTCAATACTACAGACAGTAGAGAATCAAGCCAATCTGCAGGAACTCAAAGGGTGTGCATGGAGGGCAAATACAATAGATGGAAAATGTACAGAACCGCACGGCCATTTCCATCCCCTGCTACAGGCCAGGCTGTAGTCAAGGGGTGGCAAAGGAAAAAACACTGCCTCCAGTCGCAGAAATTTATTACCCGGTTACATACTCTTTGTTAGCCCCTACACAAACTAGGAAATATCTGGGCAGAGGCAAATCTCAACCTATTCTCCAAATAGGCTAAGGCTCATAATACTACCAGAAAGTTCACCTCTCACTGCTGTTCTTCAGAATGAAATATAACCATTTCCAGTAGACAACAATCATGAAAAATATCCTGGACCAGGCACTTCTTTAAGGGAAAAAAAAGAGAAAGCCACATTTCAGTTCTCCTTCTATACAAAGTCATTTAAATACATTCAAGATCTTCTACTACCAGTGGGTTCAGTATCCACAAACCAACAGTTGTACATGCCTTCACAGAAGTCATCCTGCCTTGAAACAGATGACCACATCGGTAACAATTGCTAAGAGACTTAAATCCTCCTTGCTTTGAATTTGCAGAGACTAGATTTACTTTAAAATATATTTCAGAAACATAATATACAGTTAGTGATCTATCTGGCATGGAGCAGCTCCCAATCCAACATTCTAACTGCAGGCCAGCAGAAGCAGCTACAAGCTGCAATACCAAGTTGATGCATTTTAGCTCTTCATTTTAAATCACATCCTGAAGTAATGTGTAAGTAGGTTACGGCATCACATTGATGCTCGCTCCTCACTGCTTGATTCTAAGTTAAACTGATGCATTTTGCAAGTTAAAAAATAAAAAAATTAAAAAAAATTGAAAAAAAATCTCTTAAGTGCTTTCCTGAAGACAGCACAAGGCTGATCCTGTTCCTCTGAACTGAATGACAAAATTTCTATTGCTATCAAAGGTTAAAAACTAAATTCTGCTTGTCCATAAATCATTTAACTAGTTAAAACAAAATGTAACCTCTGTAAGTGAGAAGATTCCTCTCCTGTTGAACATGCGGTCCATCACAGGACTTTTGATGGGGCTATTAACGTCTTAACCAAAGATTAAGATACTCGGCCAAAGCTGAGGCTGTGATATCGGTTGTGCAATTCACATTTTGGCAAGACAGAAAAAGTAGGTGAATGCAAACTGATGATAAGAATGCCACAGCGTCTTTTATCCTCCTGCTGGATTCCTTCCTTGTCACACAACAGTCTTTCCACCTTTTCAGCACAGAAATTGCACCTATTCTCCACACCTGTCGTTTACTGTCTCAGTACAAACAGAACTGATGTTGTTGATGACATCAATTTATGAATGGCATAAAAGACCCACAGGACTCTTCCCCATGATGACTTTCCTGCCCTTTCCTGCTGCCCATGCTTGCAAAGACCCCGCTACAGAAATAACTTTTGCAAACACGTCTGAACTCAGTGACCCAGCACAATTGATGATAAGCTGCTATTAGTACCTTAAAAACAGAGAGCAAAGGGCAGGTTACCACATCTGCCATTGCTAACTCATTCTCATCGCTCTCGCTACAGAGTCTGGAATCTTAATACCAATTCTATTTTGCTGAAAAAGAACAGTAATCCAACTTATTTTCAAGTAAATCTCACTCTACGGAAGTTCTATCTGCTTCACTCTCTATTTTGCACTGGAGAGTGAAGCTATAATGTCTCCGATAGATTTATTGCCTCAAACGTCGCTGTTTCCTGATGTTATCTGAAAATAAATCACCATACTTTCAGTAGACAGGAATCAGAAGGAAAAAAAATATCTACAACTGAAAATCAACATGCTCTTTACATACCTTTACTGATACAGAGTATGTCTTGCTCCTAGGCACATATATTACACCTCCAGCTCACTACAGAACCCTTACAGAAGAGCAACACAAGGCAGTCACTGCTCGTTGCCATTCCAACTGAATAACTTAAAACAATACTCAGAGAGCAGGAAATGAGCATCAATAATGAAGTCTCACATGCAATGCAAGTCTTACAGCAACATAAGCCAGCCTTACTCAGAAATCCTGAAACTCCTGAGCTCTTCTTCTAATGCTCCATCAACCAGAACTACTGTCATGGTCCCTCACCCATGCATACGCACAAAAAAGGCTTCAATCCTTCCACATTGAACTTCGGTGCGTTTGCTCTCTCAGTTTTAGAGAGATGCTGCAGCAAATGATGCTGTACAGCTCATGATAGAGCACATACAGCAGTGATCTTCACATACGGAGAAAGCAAGGTGTAATCTGAGGGCTAAAAAGGGAAGTTTATTTCTTTAAATATGAACACAATGCCAGAGTGCACATGAAACATTAATAGCACTCACAAAGGATATTTTCTTCTCAATGTTAATTCACTTAACTGACTGATACACAGCTCTTCATCTGCATAAAGTGTTAGGGGATCTGCACAGAGGCTTTTATAAGGACATACATACAGAGTAAAAATTCCTTCTAATCCATGGAAGAGAACAGGGAAAAACTGTTCCCACTATTACCTAGAAAACCAAAGCAGTTAGCGCTGACTGGTTCCTTTGCATAACGTGTATTTTTAAAACAAATCAGAGATGGGTTTTAAAGCTATGTTGTTGCTTTCACAAAAAAAGCTGCAATATTATACAGAGAAGACACTGTAAATATAGGCTGCATTTTTTGCTGACACTCTTTTAAAGGGCAGAGAAATTAAGAAGAAATTAAATATGTATCAAAGAGACCTGTGTCCAAATGCACGTTTTTTCTTCCTTGCCCATTTCAATCTACATTTTTATTTCACCAGGGAGTGATCCATTCTTAAAAAAGAAGGAAAGAGAAACAGGTATTTAATTCAAGAAGTGAAAACTCTGGACACTCTGCTGCATCAAACATTCATTTTCACAAAATTCACGAAGCTAGTTAAAAGTATTATTGTACTGCATCCATGCAGGTCCCTGGTATACATTTTCAGTTTTAAGATTTGCACGTAAAAGCTGTAAATTTCTAATGGCCAACTAGAAGGAGAAGACAGAGCAGATACTAGGAAGTCCTGCACTGTTTCTTTTGTTCATCTGCCAATGATAGCTTGTCTGATGAATGCTTTAGAGCAGGTAATAAACGTGATATTATCAGCAATGAACTTCTGTGCATTGCCCACTTCCACACAACCATCACAGGTTTGGCATCAAAAGCAGAAAAGAGAAGGATACAGAGAGCTGAGGAGGAGGTTAAACCATTCCAGCCACCCACCTCTCCAGTCATTAAATAGGGAGCAGCACGTGTGCATCCTAATAAGAATAATATGAAGATCAACCATTAAGAAGAGGCATCAATAAAATTTGTGTCTTTTTAGATTAAAATCTGTTTCCATCACCACAAGTTTTGAGCCTCGTCTAGGTGTTATTTAATTTAATCTAATTTGAACAATTTCCAAACATCAGCTTGATTAATCTCAACAGCATGGTGTTATGGAAAGATTTACTGTACAGAGGTTGTCTAGGAGGGAATTAATAAAGAAGGCAGTTCTTAGCCCTGAGTAACATGAGGTTTTAAGACTTCCCAGATTTCTAGTGGGAATACTTCACAGCACAAGCATGTTTTCTTCTGGGAGTGAAACCCACCAAAATTATTAAAAACTGAGATCAAATGGTGGTGTCAAACCCAAAGGAAATCATTCTACAGTGGAGAGATTTTTATCAAATGAAGAAAGTGGAAA
The DNA here is from genome assembly GCF_017976375.1 of Cuculus canorus. Lineage (NCBI taxonomy): Eukaryota > Metazoa > Chordata > Aves > Cuculiformes > Cuculidae > Cuculus > Cuculus canorus. The sequence goes on along the minus strand of NC_071406.1, from coordinate 30,452,492 downwards.
ATATAAAGTTTTTGTTGTTGCTGTTGTGCTTTGGCTTTTTAGGTTTTGCGTGTTGATTGGTATTTTTTTTTAACAGGACACAGACACACGCAGAATAATCTGCCTCAAAAACAACTCTCATTATGGTTGGGAGTTCAGGATATTTATTTGAGAATTCATAAACTACTGAAAACTTCTAACTACTGCATGCAGAAAATATTTTCCCTGGCCAAGTCTGTAACGTGGGTCATTCTCAAAGCTGGTCCTTCCAGTAGAGAGAAAGGGGGAGGGGGGCAGAGGGGGGAAATGTAGGTAACAGCAAGAGCAGAACCCGCAAATGTTTATTCTCACACACACTTCAAAACACTGACTGGACCAGTAAGCTGGACTTCCCAGATGAGACCCTCATCCTGCTGCAGAGACTAGGATGCTCGACTAGCAAAGCATCAGTTGTCTTGAGGAAATTATCTAGATAAATATTCCATATATTTAACAATAAAGCATGTCTCCACAACTGGCAATAACCACAGGAAGCAATCAAACTACAAACATTTCCTAAACCTTATCTGCTTCTGTTTTCCCTTTAGGCAAGAGCCCTTTATCCAGCAAAGGCAGTGACAGGAAAGCAGTCCATTTATTTATTTCTCTTTGCACTGCAAGACAGCTGACCTTACATACATCGATCTGCTACTTAACTTTCCTTCCCCTTCTTTTAAACAAATTTGAAAAATTAACCTAAATTGAGAAAACTGTTTTAAAAGGCAGCATCCATGCGGCACAGGAGAGGTTGCCAGTTCTTGCGCTCAGATCCTGCAGTTCTAATTGAAAAGGCAGAAACTACGTTTGACAGCTTTCAGTTATTCAGAAATACCTGAATTTCTGCACCAAAGACAGCCATCTGACACCCTAGTGCAACATAAATCTCTAATTTCTATTCTGAAAAACTTAACAACAGCAAGGAAAAAAAATGGACAAAAAAAGAAAAAGAAAAAAAAAAGGGAAGGAAAAAAAAGTGAAGCTTCAAAGCTTCAGTGATCCACTTCTTCAAAACAGTGTAAAGTGCAAATCCTGAAGTGACTGGAAATGAAAACCTAGTGCATATGCTAATAATCAGGAGGTTTCTATTCAAGATTCGACTCGCTGAACAAACGCAGAATCACAGCATCATTTAGGTTGGAAAAGACCTTCACAATCACATATAAAGAGAGAAGGTAAATTCACAATGAGAAAAGATCAACTGCATTCCAAACCATTTTTTTCTAAGAGGAAAGACACCAAGTTGTATTTTAAAAAAACAGTTTGTCATTCTGATCTCCACACCTACAGTGTAGCTATAGCTAGTGGTGAGCAAGATCTCCCCCACAAAATCCTGGAGAGTCCAGGTGAGGACTGCCCATACAGGATGCACAAGGACAGGCTGAACAGGCACAACTGCACCATTCCACAGTGCCACAAAGACAGGACTACTCACACTCCAGAGGGATCAGGCGTGAAGCAGACCCCAGGTTCAGCCTGTGCCTGTGCATTTCAGTGATGGGGTGGATGAGGCAGAGCTCACACTCTTCGGCAAGCATCAGCCACGTCCATTAAGGCTCACTTTCAAGCTACCCAATAAATTACAAACGTCGTTAAATCGGACAGAACATAAGCTGTTGGTGCTTAACTCATTTACGATAAGCGCTCAGTTTGGGTAAATGGACTGTGTTTCAGCCTTTTACGTATCAGCACCAGCTCACAACAGTCTCATTATGAGGCTCAGAATTGTTCCCCTGTAAATCCTTTTTACTGAGGACTGAAGGAATGACTTTGCAGTTGTTTGTCACTAACCACTCGGAACCACGTGAAGAAAGCTGGGTGTGCACACCCAGGAGGCCAGCAGGAAATCTCTGTGTCAAATACAGGACAGCATATCAGGATCTTTGCAACCGCACAACCCCATGCAAAACAAAAGCAGCAAGCACCTCATTCCAGCCAAAGGTTTTGTTTAAAAATGAGGACCTTCCGTTCCACTAATCCTCTGCTCTCCAATGACTTCTAGACAAAACGTGAGATATCAGATCTTGCATACAACCAGTAATGTGATGCTGTTAAAACTCCTACTCTTCACAGGTTTATAAGCCCACTGCAAATAATTTGTTCCAAGATGCAAGCTGGTGAAGAAGAGCTCAGTCCACAGATGATTTTAATACAACGTTTGCCAAAGAAACAAAATAAAATTAAATAACATTACATTGTAGAAGTTTTCTTCTTAGGAGGGCCAGAGGAAGTAAAACTAAAAACAATATCTTTCTCCTCCTCCTCCTCAGCTATTTTTTCTGGCTTTACACATTCAATAAATCTGTAGTCAGGAAATTCGTTTCTGCAGATTATATTTTAGCCAATGGTGAATGCAAACCGCAAGATATTATTTACATCCTTCTTCAACTTCCAGTCCTTTCTGTGGCTCCATACTCTCAACCACCACAACTATCCCAGATCTGAAGAAATTTTATAACAAAGTCACTAATGTATCTGCAGATGTCCCCTGCTTCTGACAGCTTAACTAGCCAAAGAATCCTTCTCCTAGATGAAGTAACAGCTTTACCGTTTAACACAAAATAGTCCAGGCCACTATCCCACCACAGAAACATATTATGAAATTCATAACTTGATTTGATAATCCTTGAGTTTCTCAGAAAATGCTATAAAAGAAAAGCAGCACTCAGCACATGTGCTGAGACAAACAAGAAATCTGAAATAAAGAGGGATACGCAGCATTTACCTCTAGCACAGCCTCTCCTGTGGTGTGTCTGGGACACCAGTGTTACCACTCAGAGAGATGAGGCTTCCTTAGTAATCCGCTTTGCTAAACTAGTTGCACTAACTCAACCTAAACTTCAACTCTGTCACACTGGTTGGGTGGGAGCGGTAAGGAAGAGAGCAGCCAGGGGGCTCTGTGCCCCCCAGTTAGCCCAGGGCTGACTGCACACATGGCGGCCCGGAGGCAGAACCAATTAAACAAGAGAATAAAACACTTCCAGCTCTCCACCTACATGAGGAAGAAGTGAGGGTCATGACAACCCAGAGCTCAGAAGAGAGCCTGGGCTAGAAGAAGAGACCAACAGCTCCGCTTTCCCTACCAGTCAGCCCACTGGACGTGCCGGAGCGCCATGTGTTCAGCCAGAACAGGCTTTTCTCTTCATGTAACAGAATCAAGGAATGATTTAGGTTGGAAAAGACCCATAAGATCATAGAGAACAACCATACTTTTTTCCCAAATAAAATAGCTCAGTTCTTTCAATTTGCTTCCCAGTTAAAAGAGAAGCAAAGATACCCCACAGCAGTACTTTATAATATGAACTAATGGAAAATATACTCATTTCACTCAAAACCAGTGAAGGAAACACTTTTAAATTAAAATGGTGCTTTTTTTAAAAAAAAAAAATCATCTTAAGCCATTAATTTCCTATAAGTTTTGGGTTTTGGTTTCTGTAACTTAAAAACAAGCTCAAGGTTTGGGAGGGGTTTTTGGTTTGGGGGACTGCTTTCTCTTGGTTTTGCTCCCAACTATGTAACAAAACTTGCCTAAGGGGCTAAGACAATATACACCAAGTTCCACCCAGAATTAATTTTAATGACCAGCATTTTTAAACCCTGAAAACTGGAACCACTAATAAGCCCTTAACTTTGGTGGTGCTAGCAGATGCCACCATATTATGTAATTTTTAAAGCAAAAAAACATCTTCTAGCAGAAGCATTTTAATGAAGGTTCTATTAACTAGTCTCCTGGTACTGGGATAAGTCCCCTGGAATGTAACAGAAAAGCTTTCGAAGCTGGTTTGAGGTTTTATTTCTGGAAAAGAGCTGTGTACCACACTCAGGCCTGTTTTGGGATCTCCACAGGGATCTATCAACAAACTCTCTTTTCCTTCGTGTCCATTCCTCTGTGAACCACCCCATGGCAAGGAAAAGAAACAACCCTATCACCCCTCCTCCATGTTACCAGACAAATGCTCGACGAAGAGCCTAACGTAACTACTGCATCTACACCTCTGTCTGCAAGCCCGGCTGCAGCTGTAAGCCATGCTGAATGGATCTGTACTCACTGTCTCCTTCCCTCGTGTCTTTTAGATACTGACAGCATTAGAAGACCTCACTTTTAAGTGCCAGTCTCAACAGGTATGGCAGAACTGCTTATGGGCACAAGTCAAAATAGGACAAATCACATTAAACACTGTGACAGAATAAATGCCACCAGACTCAATGGTTACCGACAAAGCCCTTCATCCTGCTATGCTTTCAGCAAGTGTTCAACCAGTGACACAGCAACATTACTACTAGATGCTATTTTTCTGGTGTAAGGGGACCACAAAAATTTTCATCAGATCTCCAGGGGAAAATGAGTGGAGGAGAGAACCACAACCAAGAAAGAGCAGGAGGCACTCTGTCATCCCCTCCTCTAGAAAGCAGCTGATGTGCCCCTGTCTGCCTTTTCACCAGCCAGTGCACGGGAAGCCTCCAGACAGCCTGCACCCACGGCCCATTACGGGTCAGAACCAGCATCTGGGGCTTGGCCTTTACTCACAACTCCGATCTTCCACACCCCTGCAGAGAGAGAGCAACTTCTGAATGGCATTCTCTCGTATGCCTTTCTTGAAAAGGATCCTTGAAAAGGATGTGAGGGAAGCACTCCACAGTTTCACAATTATGAGATCAGACATTTGACAACTATCCATCCAAACATTATTTTTCTAGGACATATACTTTTATCAGTCAGCAGGTCACATTAACCTAACAGTTTTTAATAGCTACCACATTTTTATCAAACAAGTCACAAGGTCCAGGAACAAGAGTTAAGAGGTACATCTTCTTCCTCAGGTGTGCAAGTACACTTACTTTGTTCAGCCTGTAAACGATATTTGAGGGAAAGAGTGGAAAGAACAGGCCGACCTACAGTGTGCGCATTGGCTTGTTAAGAGTCAGCAGTACATGCATTTGGGGCTCAATAGCCTGAATTGCTGCAGCATTACATACACAGAGCCACACTGGAGAACCAGAGATTTCTGCTAGTGCAAATGCATGCACTCACTGAGAGGTGTTAGCCAAAGAAAGCAGATTACATCTCTCTCTGAAGGCTGAACTGGCTCCCGGTTCACTTCCGAATGCCATTCCTAATGCTGATTTATAAAATTGTATGGCATTTGACAAGAGTCAAGGCTACCACAAAGAGGATCTCTCTTTCCGTGTACGGTACAGCAAAAGAAGCACTTCTGCTTACAGCTCTATGACCCTGTTTCAGAGAAAATGGAGAGCCAGGTGTCTGCAGCCTCGGACCTTCACCTACGGTTAGGTCTCTTTCCAAGGGGAACACAGCTGCAGCACGGCCCACCATGCCACCTTTCTGTCTGTAGGGTTTTAATCAGAATACTGACTTAAATCAGAATACTGAGGTAGCTACAGGGTCACAGAAGAGCAACACCTCAAAAGAATGAGTACTTTTACTAGCATACACGGCTACAGATTCGGAGAGGCAAAACAATGAAAAAAACCCAAATCCATGAAATAGCACAGCATTCTATTTTGAAGGAGAAAGAAGTCTTTTTTTACTACCTTCCACCTGTCCATGGCATTCTCTTAGCTCATCTACTTGGTAGGTCAGCAGGACATCGTGACCATATTAATGTAAGCAGGAAGGCTCAAAGCAATGACAGAAACGTAACACTCATTATTAAGCCAAACTCAAGACACTCAGATAATGCCTAACTTGAGCTTCGCTGTCAAGCAATACGCCTACTTACTGCGTACTTACTCAAAGCAGCCCATATGAAGTCTACCATCCAGACTTGTAGCTTGAGCAGCAAAGTTAAAAAAAAAAAAGGAAAAATTTAAAAAAAAAAAAAGCTCACACTTCTGTTACTCTGCATTTTCTCCAAGTCTAAAGATTGGTAAAGTGTATGACAGGTCCACCTCATTTTTCTTAATGATGTTTTTATTATTCTTTCACTCAATTAAAGCAGAAATGGATATTGCATCTTCTGACTGTATAATTGTTATTGTAATCTGTTTTCGATCACTGCTTGGGAAATGGGTCCAAAACAACATAAACTATCCACAGCCTCAGAATACAAGTCATTTTCTTTTACTACAATACTTAAAGAGACATCTATCATGTTGCTCTGCTAGCATGTTTGTATTATGGCAAAAAAGTTATTTCTAAGTTTGGAAAAGGCATTATGAAAATCACCTTTTACTCCAAAGCATTGTATAACTCATAATTTATAACCACATTTCTTAATAAGCATACAAAATAATAAGGTTGGAAATTGTGCACCATCTAATTTTAATATATAAATAATGGAAGTGCATGTAAAACCAAAATATGGTCAAAATATGAATTTATATACTCTCAAAAATAGTCTGGTTATAGTTGTGAAAATGACGTGCTTCATTTCCAATATATGCCTGTCAGCGAAATTTATGACAAAATACTCTCTGTGAGTCTCCATTAACCATGATGGCAAATACTTCTCTGTGAGCCACCTCACTCATCTGAAGTTTCTGTCCAAATGCAGACAAAGTCAGCAACTTCAAGGGAGTGAAGTGTCGGCGATACACAAGTAAAGACAGACTAACCCAGCCACTTCTCAACATGATACAAACAGAAACAGAACAGCTGAGAGAGAGAGAAAGTACCTTGCGGCTGTCTGCATCAATACAAACCATGCGGTTTGATACAAGAAACTCCCATCCTTACATTTCTGGCCAGATTTAGTACCTTTGAAAGGATCCGCTGGTCTTTTCATCTCAGTGCGTGTCTTTGGGGAACAAATAAAGAGGGAACATATTTAAGTGGAAGACATTTCTACTGCACTCTGAAAATGCAGTGGGTGTATGGTTATCTCAAGAGACGCCGCAGCTTCATATAAAAGAGTCTGACAGGTTATTTTTATTAATCTTTTTCTGAGTTTTTTTACCTTGCTGACATTGCTACTAACAAGGCACAGTTCTGCTCAGACTGTTTAATATTGCATGGCCATCTGATACAAGGACAGCAGTTAGAGCAAAATGACTGACAAGTTTTGCTATTAGCCAGGTAATTTTCTATTTAGAAAACAAGTCAAATGCTTAAATTTTTATCTTGAGCTACCTGCCTCTTTTCTTCAAGTTCTTTCTGTTCCCTTCATACAAACAACAATAATTCCCTCTTTTTCCTAACATCACTGCGTCTAACACAAATAATCATTCAGTATTTGCCAGGAAATTTAAAATATACCTTGAGTTCAGACACAAGATCTCTGCCCTTACATCCACCTTAGGATAGGAGCAAGGCAGGGCTCACACTCTGTCTTTTAAGCCACCCTGTAAATTATTTGTGTAGCTTTATTCCAAGTAGAAGGAGGCTTTATTCCTCCTGGAAGGAGGCTTTACCCAAGTTCTCAGATATTAGTGACATCAATGTTCACATCTTAAAATCTGAGTAAGACTTACAAAACAAAACGAAAAAAAAAAAAAAAGAACAAACCCCAAAACCTTTCAAATACTGTTTATAAGAGTTTCACAATGTCAGCAGCCTTAAATTGTTATTACACAAATGCTGACATCTTGGTATATTTGTAATTCTCCAGAGGATGCCAGCAGACCTAGTACTGGCATTTAAAAAGAAAAAACAACTTAAAATACCCTAGGTTTTGGGTTCTTTAAAGTTCTCTACAATAAAGGAAATAATATCAGAAATATAAAATGAAATATTTTCCCCTCACTGATATTTGGATCGATGTAAATGAAGACGGGCACAAAGTACACCAAACAACTGCAGGATGTGCTTTTGGACTCTGGAAAAAAAAAAATCCAACCTATAGAACTGCGACGACGTTGACAACATGACTCGCTGGCTAAGAACACAAGTGTTAGTTGCTTTTTAACGTGTGCTGTGAATGGCCACAAGAACCTTGTTTAGATGGGGTAATAGTTCTCCCCAAATTAAATGGCACAGTGCATTTTCCAGTGCCATTAATCAGTGTAAGCTCATTTGTATGTAACCCCACAGCTGAGATGCCGCCGATGAGCAGTCTGCAACAAATACCGAGCTGGTTGGAGGGCAGGGGTTTTAGTATGGCTAGAGGCTAGGAAACAGTTCTCAAAAGCCATCAAATCCTCGGCTGCCTTTTGTCTGCTGCTGTTTCTCACATGTGCACTAGTGACACACGTCATGGTGGGGACCAATGCGCCTGACCCAGGACATTCCATACCATAGGAACCCATCACCTTCAGAGCAATTTTTCAAAGCTAGAAAGGGTTATCGGTTCCTTGTTCAACACAGCAGGCTGGTTTCCAAACCAGCTGAGCTTCAAAAGGAGAGCACACTTGTTACAGAGCCTGAGCCAGGCACAGGTCATCTTGAAGAAACCCCCATCACATCAATTCAAAGGACTTTGTAATACTTTATACCTTGAAAAACTCAGCCTTTAATCCTAAACACAGAAGAAGTTACTAATTTAACTAAATTAGGATGAGGGCTTGGCTAATTAAAGGCCTAACTATCTATGCCTTGCAATTTGGGATTCGAATAAATCTTCCTAAGTTTTACAGATCTTCAGTTATTTTGAAAAGTTTTATAAAATAAGATTTAAATGCAGGTTGGGGACTTCTCAATTATAAAAATAAGAAGTTATCTTAAAATGGTTCACACAGCGTTTGCAAATAGAAATACATGACTGTCGTAACACTGCCTTTGTTTCACCAACATCATATGATGCCGTATTGGTATTACCATCTTCGGTGTCAACACGATTGACAAAAACCTTCCTGGTCCAAGCATTATACTTAAGCTCCAAGTCATCATTGTAGCCCTTTTCCTCCCCATTCCACTCAGACAGCTTTAAGGAAAACAGCAATAATGGAAAGCAACTGCAAAAATAAATATTCAGACCAGCATCTCCATGAAGAGTGTTAAACTCAAATACTTTTAAAGGTACTTTAAAGGAACTGGTAACATCTGAAAGTCTGCTCTACCAACTAGAGATTTTAAATACGTAACTTAGTTGTCTGTTGAAACGACGACTTGATTACAATTACATTATGCCAGGTGTTTTTCTACTTTTAAATCTAGATAAAATATTCAGTAAAGTAAAATAATTTAAACAGAATATAAAAATTACCCAAAATTAAGTATTTAGGAAAGGAAAGAAATCTTCAAATCTTACCTTCAAGTGTTTACTCATAACGATTAAAGTTTAATATTGTTTTTCTTCCTTACATGTCCAAATTCCTTCATCTAAATTCTGAATGATAAATATGTCGCTATTTAATTTCCTGAAAATATATTTCCTCACTGGCATCTTTGTAGTTTTTAATATGATTTTGCCATCTTATTCAGGCACAAAAACAATTCTGGGGAGTCACTGACAGTCACCTTAACAGGAGTTTTCAAACAATCGCCCTACAAATAACTGACAGTAAGATTACTCTGTTCTCTCCAGTGAAACAAGGAAACGGCAGGACCCAATTTAAAGGGGGGGGGGAAGAAAATTTACACAGATTTTTTCAAAGATGCTGGTTCTTTTTCTTTTTTCTTCCTTTGATTCCTTTTTCTTTCTTTTGTTCATGATGAGAATAATAGCATCCTGTTAACTAACGTTAACTGGCCGTGGCTATTGGGTGGGGAGGAAGCTGGGAGGTGACTCGAAACAACTGTTGCGGGAAAAAATAAGATCTTACTAACATCTAACCTTAATCTTGAACTCAAAATTGTGGTGGCTTTCTGCAGATGCAACTTAAGTGTCCCAAAATTACTCTAAACATCAAATTATGCCTAGGTCACGAATGGTGGTAACCCTATACTCTGTTTAATGTGTATGTTCAATTGCACATATATTTAACCAACTGTATCTTATTTAATAACAGACCAAGTACTGCAAACGCATAAAGAAAGACTATTTTTCTACCTCAGCAAAAATGCAGCTGATACACTACATGACCTTCCAGGAGCTGTTCTGCTCCGTTTTTCTATTTACATGACATAATCTGATTGGAAAAGAGGAATGAGGGTGGAAATCAGCAAAAAGACAGAAACTCACTTTTTAATCATTGATCGTGAAAAAGACATTGTCTTGATTTTTTCTTACTGCTCCTGTAAAATTACAGCACTCTTCCTCATTATGTATCAGAAACATGTAAAATCAAGAATTTACATTACTTCATAATCCCTAAGAGTTATATCAGAGTACAAGGCAACATTTTCCAACTATTCTGCAACAGGACAGAAATATAAATACATTCATGTACTACTCGCTCCTGAACTAACACAGATTTGTGGTTTTCATGCCTTCTATATCTCAATGTGTTTAACTCTTTCAATAGCTATGGACTTAATTTCAGGCAGCAGGAAGATATCCTTACCTAGGACCTAGGCAGGGAGACGACCTGAAACTCAACCTTTTGCTTTGCTCAGCTCGTAAGGACAAGCGAAACGTGCTTCCTTACTCCGTCAGGATGCCATCTACAGTTTAATGTAACTAAACCATTTAGAACAGAGGAGAAATTTGATCAAGCTGTGCTCTTCAGTCTGCACGGAAAGTGGATTTATCTCCAGTAAAGTACTTAAATCCTGCAAAAGATATAAAAGGAAGCACAAACCCCTAGGACAATTCTACAGAAATATTAGAATGGATTTTGACATACAGCCTTTTAACAACTCCTCAGTCGGCATTCCTGTCAACACAGAGATAGGTTAAAGTAGATTTCTAACAACACCTCAGCAGACAAGACTGTGATACATTAGAACTTTATGGGGTTTATAGCAACCAGCAGCAGCGCTCTGAGGAGTCACTGCATCTACAATCCCAGTATATCTGACTTTGTACGTGCACAGTAACAACAGCTGCTGATAATGCCCCCTGATCATACAATTTGGTTTGACTGTCTGAAAGTTTTCCTCCCCATTAATATTCTGTAAATTAAATCAAACATTTTAACAGTTAAATTAATAGAATATACTACTTTCAGACTGCGTCAAACTAATAATCAGCAAATTCTTTGCAGTCATTTCCTTCTCGAATATGAATGTGTGTCCTGGCTACATTTTGGTTCTGCGTTTCTATATCAGCAAAACCAAACTTCCAAACAGCTCATTCTGCACACTGGCATTTTAAGTTGCATTCAGAGGTTTTGGATGCTTATTTTCTACGCTCTTCAAAATCAACTCAACACATAGATATAGATATATAGATATAGATGCACATCCACATTCACTCATACACCAACAGGTTCATGAATCGCAATCAACAATTTTGTATATATAAGTTTCCTAGCCATTAATCATTCCTCTTTTTTTTTTTAATCCTTATGGAGTGAATTACAAACTGAGAGGAGACGCCAATTCTAGTAAGTGAATGTTACCCAACAGGGATATAAAGCTGTCAACACCATAGTGCTCTTGCTTGCTCTAAACTCTCTCCCAGGCTTCATATGTTTTTTAAAGTGATATTAGCCTTTTTTTCCCAGGGACCTTCATAAAACCTGCCTCTCCTGAACATCTGAGCACTTGCGCTTTATCACACACAGGTTTTAAAACAGAACGGTTAGATAACTGCCGAAACAGTTCAGAAAGCACCAGCTTAGCCAGGGAAACCAAAACTGTACTCTAACACATTGGACTGATGCTAACAACATTGTAAACAGCACCGAAACTTTTAAATCCCCTATTAAACACAACCTTTAAGACCCCGTTTATCTTTTCAGTGACCTTCACTAGTTTATTATCGCTGCTGCAATGGCCCTTTGAATTAAGTACATTCAGGTTAGGAATTAAGAAAAGGAAAGTCATAAGGCAAAATTTCTCATGAGAGCAATTGATTTTCTGTCTGCACTACAAAAGCTGATTTTAAAACACTTTTTCACTCATAAATCTATAGAAAAAGCTAAAAACACCTACAGCACTATAATATTTCTCTGTTTCTCAGGGAAGTCACTGGAAAAATGATTGCAGCAAACACTACGATGATAAAACTTGTTACCAAAGGTCATCTGTCTCATCATAGCACCAGTGAGTTGAGAGCTTATTGCTCTATTGGCAGCGATTAAGTTCAGAAACAGATACTACTACACCAAAAAGCCACCTGACAAGTTGGAAAGAATTTTAGCATTTACATATCTAAGGCCCAAAATGAGATGAAAAAAAAGAACTGCTAGCATTTACCTCTGCGTTAAAACCTCTACATACACTTCAAAAAATAAAAATATAAAACAAAATCAAAACCAAAACGGTCTCTAGTTTCCAGTAAATAATTTTAGGGTTTTTTTCCAAATTCATTCAATAGATATAAGTGCTTTTAAAAGCTTGAAAAAGAAGAATAAACTGAAAGACTAGCAACTGAAGCCTTAAATGTCATTTCACTACAACTTTCAATAGTTTCCTTTTTATCAAATAGTAGGCACAACACAAAAAGAGCTTTTATTAATATTTATCTGAGGAGAAGGTCTGTACTAATGTGCCAATACGTTAAAAGTCAGTCTTTCTGCAAACGTCTACAGCTACATTTCACAACTCAAGTGAAAAAAAAATTACTAATACCGCAGCAATCACTGCAAAGACACAGACTTCCAGAAACATCCAAAATGGTACAATCTGCCTCCAGAAAAAGATTGCTCGGTAACACAGCTTCTTAAAGCTCAAACTTGAAAAGGAGCAGAGGAAAAAATATCTGGAAATTAGCTATGTTGATTTATCTTGAAAGCATTTCCAGGAGGAAAAAAAATGAAATCAATTTTAAACAGCACCATTATCTATTAAAAAAATCTGCCTTAACTAATTTTAGTATTGAGTATTATAGAACCTAGGTAAGTATTCAGACAAGAATAATTTTCTTCTTGCTTTCAGTATCAATAAGGAGTAATGAATAAACTTTATTATGAAGAGCCTAAACCCAAGGAGACTGTTTAAAGAACACCAGCTAAGGGGGGAAAAACATTACTCCTGCATTTCCTATTTCCCCACATTTTTACATTCTCGTTCTGCTCCTAACTTTATAAATGAGCTGAAGAGCAATGAATGAAAATGAGAGCTCTTAAAATTTGCTTTCAGAAATGTGAGTCTTCTTTTAAGTGGAAGAAATCTCTCATAACTTAACAGGCCAGATTCAAGCTGAACACCGATAGAAACTATAAAAGCTCGTGAATTTCTTTTGGCTAACACAGCTGCAATTATAAAGCAAACACATATCCCAAAACATTTAAAAACATCTTTTAAAGTACATTTCTGTAAGTGCCCCAAGGAAAAATATTTCAGTCAGTTTTAGCATTCTCCTTAAATCAAGCAGCTATAATGCCTCAGTCTCGAGAAAGGCATACAAAACTACATGTATTACTTTTTTATATGATTACCTAGTTCGTTTTTACTATTATCAACAACTTATTCCTCACCAATTTGTAAGTGGAAATAGTTCTACAAGTCTTTCACTGCCAAGCTGTTTCTTCTTTTTCCATACATTACAAGAACACAGAGAAGAGGTCTAAAATAACGGCATACAAGTCATCCAAGAAAACATAAAAAACCGGTGAGATCTCTTACCCTTCATTAGGTACGTAAATGAATCCTACTTTTTTAAAATAAAATAAAATCTGTTGCGCTTCAGTGAAGTTCAGCAATTAGGAAGCCTATTGAGCCCAAGAAGTCTAAACCAAGCATCTACGGTAAAATCACTAAATAAACCTCAAGTAATGGAGAGTCATGTGACGATGATATCAAAGTATCTCCTGAAATGTCATTTACACCAATTCTTTGTGTATATTAAACAACTACATTTGGTGTTACCCACTCCGCACATTTTAACACACAAACACAGTGAGATGTTTTTTTCAGAAACGGTGAAGCTGTTGTGGCCTGCCCTGTATTATTTCGCTCTCGACATCTGGCTAATTGCAAGACTTTAAGATATTTTTTTTTTCCCTAACAGGAGTGCTACGCTGCCGTTAAACGCTGACAGCATCGGAGTTAAGATGAAAAGAGGGCATTCAGGAGAAGTGACCGGGAAGTTCGCTGCTTGGAAGAGAAAGGGAAAAAAAGAAACCACGCGTGTCACTTAGAGGTGCTCTACAGACAGAGCCGAACAGCAAAACTACGGAACTGAAAGTGTCCTGGAGAACTGCAGGAACGCTGCAAAACCAGCGCTCGGTGATTTCGGCGAGGAGCTGCACCCCGCACGCTTTGCCCCGTCCCCCTTCACAGCCACCGCTACGAAATGCGATTTACAGAGAAAACTAAAATTCGTTAAAACGCAGACATAAACGCTGCTGTTTCTCCCCCCGGGGAGCCTTTCTCGGGGCCGTGACGGCGGTGTGCGCACACCGAAGCTCCCGACCGGCGCGACCCTGCCCCGGGATGCTCCGGCACCGCCGCCACCGCGCAGGGGGATGCATGGGATGCTCCGCCATCGCGCCGGGGGTTGAGGAGGATGCCCAGGAGGATGCCCGGGGGGATGCTCTGACACCGCGCAGGGGATGGCAGGAGGATGCCCGTGATGTCTCTGCACCGCACAGGGGGATGCAGGGGAACGCAAGGAGATGCCTGGGCTGCCCCACCACCGCGCTAGGGGATGCAGGGGATGAAGAGAGATGCAGGGGGAAGCCGGGCTGCCCCACCACCGCGCCGGGGGATGCAGCGGGATGCTCCACCACCGCAAAGGAGGATGCAGGCGGGTGCACAATCTGTCCTGCCGTCACCTCGCAGGGGGATGCAGGCAGGTACCCAGGCTGTCCTGCCACCACCTCGCAGAGGGATGCAGGCACGTACCCAGGCTGTCCTGCTGCCACCACGCAGGGAGATGCCGGGGGGGATACCCTGTCACCTCGCAGAGGGATGCAGGCGGGTGCCCAGGCTGCCCCCTCTGCCACCGCGCAGAGGGATACTCGGGGATGGAGGGGGGTGCCCGGAATGCCCCGCCGCCGGTCCCGGTGACCCCTACAACGGGTTAGGCCGGGCCCGGCGTCGGCCGCCTCGCCAAGACCCGGGCCTAGGGTGGCCTCCGAGGAATACGGCCTCCTCGGAGCGGGCGCTGCACGCCGCACAACGGGCGCCGGAGCCGCCCCGTGCCCAGCCGAGCCGGTTACCTCCCACGGGCTTGCTGACGGCGCCGTTGGGCCTCCCGCGGGTGCCCATGGGGCTGCCGTTCTGCTCCAGCCTGGCCACCTTCCCGGGAGGGGGCCCTTTGACATCGGGGCTGCCGCTGCCTCTGTCGGGGCTGTCCCGCAGGCAGGGGCTCTCACTCCTCCGCTCCATGCTCGGAGACGCGGCTCCCGCTGGCAGGTCGCAGTAGAAGGAGCACGGACCTAGGGCGAGAGAAACAAGGGGAGCGTCAGCCGCCGCCCGGCACCGGGTCCCCGCGGGGGCGATGCTCTGCCCGGAGGCACCGCGCAGAGGATGCGAGGGACGCCCCGGCACCGCGCGGGGGGATGCAGGCGGGGTGTCCACGCTGCTTCCCGCCGCCGGCCCCGCTCACCGTTCGGCCCCGACGGCCCCGAGGGCATCCCGGGAGCACCCCCGCCCGCCCGGCCAGGTGCTGCGCCCCGGCCCCGGGCAGCTGTGCGGCCGCGGAGCAGCAACCGGCTGCTGGCGGAGAAGCCGAGCGACTCCCGGGAGCTGCCGCCGTACTTACTGCTTATAGCCTGTCTGTAAGTTGGCTGAGTTGGGCTCTGTCCATGGATCAGAAGTAGAGAATCCAGGGTGGAAAGTTTTCTTGTTTCCTCCTCTAGCGCCGCTTATCTTCCCTTCTCCTCCTTCCCCCCACCCGCACCCCTCCTCGCCCCCCCCCCCCCCTCCGGGGTGCCGGAGCCCTTGCCCGGCGGGTCCCGGGTGGCGGAGCGGAGCGGGGGCGAGGGGCGAGGGGGCGGGGAGCGGCGAGGCCGCAGAGGAGAGGGGAGAGGGAGCCGGCTTCTCACACCTTCGGCGGAGAAAATCGGTAGTGGGGGAGACGGGGGAGGAGAAGAGGAGGGAGCGCTGCTTCTCCCGGGCTCGGCGGCGGGTGCCCGGCGGCGCGGGGAAGCGGCGGCGGCCCCCGGTGTGTCACTTTTCAGTCGCTCCCTCCTCTGCCGGCGACGGCAGCGGCAGGAGGGACTCGCCACAGCGAGCGGAGAAGCGGCTATTAGTTGCGTGGAGTCATCGAGGCAGAGTGAGTCCTTTCTGGGGTTGTCCTTGGTTTCGGGGGTTGGTGTGTGTGCGCGCCCGCGTGTGAGTGTGTGTGTGCGTGTGTCTGCGCGGCGCTCCCGTCCCAGGGCTGTGCATCCCAAACATCGCCACCCCTCCTCGCCTCCGACACCCCTCCCCCTCCCCGCCCCCCCCCCCCCCCCCCCGAAAAAAAAAAAACCACGATCAAGTCTCGGTGTGGTGTCGGGATCGGGCGGGTAGGAGCCCACCTCCCCCCGGCCCGGCCGGCCCCGCCGCACGGCGGTGGGAGGCACGGACCCACCTGGCAGGAAATTAAACACCGATAAATAAAGAATACACCTCGCACACGCCGAGTCGCGCGGAGGGAGTGAGGGAAGCGGGCGGGGAGGGGACGGGGAAGCGCGGCGGGACGAGGCGGCGGTGACAGGAGGGACCCGGGGCAGAAGGGCGCAAGGACAGGGGCAGCCGGGCTGGGGGAGGGCCAGGAGAGGAGGAGGAGCCGGGAGAAGAAGGGGGGGGAACGGCAGAGGGGAAATGGGAGTTGGGGAGACCGGAGCGACCGAGGAGGAGCGAAGCCGCCGCCGGCATCCAGGGCGCGCGCTCCCGGGATCCTCCCGGCGCCTCTCCCCGCCGGGGCCGGGTGGCAGCAACTTTTGGCGTGGCGGCGGGGCCGCCTTCCCCGGGGCACCGAGAGCGGGTCCCCGGGTAGGGCCCTGCCGCTGGCCCCGAGCGATGGATGGCGGGGGCCGGGAGGAGGCGAGCGGCGGCCGTGCAAGAGCCGCCGCGGAATGACCGACCGGCGGACGCTCCACCCGGCGGGGCCGCGCCCGGCCCCGAGGGCTCGCAGCGCCCCCTGCCCGCCCCGGGGGCCGCGGGGGAGCGAGCCGGGGCCGAACGCGCCCGGCGGCGGAGCGAGCCCCCGGTTAAGGTGGACCGGGAAATTCCCGTCCGGCGCGGGGCGGGCGGGCGGCGCGGGGGGCGGTGGGTACCGTGTGCCGATGTTGACACATCGCGGCCGCCGCCCCCGTCCTCCCCCGCGCCCGCCCGCGCCTGCCTCCCCGCAGGGCGCCGCCCTCCCTCCGGCCCCCTTAATAGCTTCGCCTTTTACGGTGGCGCCGGAGGGTCAAAAAATAAAAGAGGGGGGCTACGGGGCGGGGGGGGGGCTCGGCTCCCCCTCTCACCCCCAGGCACGGCGGGAGCGGCACCGGCACCGGGCAGCCCCGCCGGCCGATCTGTGTCCGCTCCACCCGGGCGGCAGCGTTAGCCCCGAGCCCGCCCGCAGCCGCGGCGGTGCGGGGAGCCCCAGGAGTCAGAGGAGGGGAAGGGCAGGTCGCCCCCGCTGCCCTCCGAGCGGCGGGAACAGCCCGCCCGCCAGCCGAGCGGCTCCGGTGCCGGAGAGAAGGCGGCGGAACCCCCGGGCAGGGTAAGAGAAACCATCGCCTCGCTCCGCACCCGACCCGGGCGCCCGGGTCTCCCCCCGCCTCGACGCGGGCAGGGACAGCCGCGACAGCCTCGAACTGCGAAGGCGAACCGGGGGCGGGAGCCGGTGCCGCCGCCGCCTGGAGGCTGGGGGAGCCGGGGAAAGTGTGGAGGGCCGGGAGCCGCCGGGCTGCGGAGGAGGAGAGGGCGCAGCCGGGTCCCGGCCGCCGCTGCCCGGGAGGAGCCGCAAAGTCTGGGGAACTCCGGGTTTCCTTTTGAAATATCCCGATCTAACTTCTCTCCCAATTTTCTCCTAAATCTGATAAAGCTCGGCAGCGGCTCTGACTTGGAAGTTAACTATTTCCACCCAGCTATCGAATAATTGAATAACGTTTTGTTCTTACCTTTGATGTTGAACTACGAATTCCCGCGGATCAATGGCCAGAAAGTTAGAAGAATTGGTGATTTAGGACTTCGGTACTTCTGGAAAAAAAAAATGCCAATGGTTTAGCCAGGATCTTCCCTGTCTGATTCGTTACTATTATTATATCTGATGATGTGGATGGATGGAGAGATTCAATCCAAGCCCATTAATGAGCTATTTTATAAACACCACCGTCTGAAGATCTTCTTTTACATTTTGTCAGTGATCCTTTCCTTAACAGGGGAGACGTGTGGCGACAGCCCGATTACGGGACTTTAGTAAAGCTCCTATAAGAGTACGACTGGCTTGTTAATCGATTAATATTTTATTAAGCGTAAATATTTTATAAAGTTTTTAGGAAAACTATCGATTCTAAATTATTAAACTCGTCAGAAAGTCGTTTGAATAATGCATACAATTAAATACATTTAAATATATATGTAGCGATTGCTTTCTTTGCAATGAATCCCCTGCACCTTTCCCTCGCGTTCGGTTTCTCCCCACCGGCCGCTGGTTTCTCGTTTCCGCGTTCACTGGAAGATCGCGGTCGCCAAATCCGTGTTTGTTCTTGTATTTATAAACCGAAAGTTTACAGAAAATACTCTGAAATCGGGAGCGGGAATCATTTGAAAAATTCGACAAGGAAGCAGAGGGGCTTGTTAGTAAAAGCGAGGGGAAACCGAACCGAGTGCGGATAAATTTTGCTGGTTGGTAACTTCTGTTTTGTAAACATCCTTTAATTCGGACAGATTTTGTGATACACGATGCTTATTTTACTTTTACATATTTTTTCCAATAAAAGCTTTTTTTTTCTGTTTCAAATTACACATGTGTTTTGGTTTTTTCCCCCAGTGCATGATTTTCACATGTTGTCCTTATTTCCACTGGAAAAAAACAGGCGATTATTTCCCATCGCTTTCCGCCATCCGTCCTCAATCTCGCTATAAAGAGAACCGGATTTTTATTAGTATTATTATTGATAATCTCTTTTTCTGTTTTCACCACGAGCTCCAGCAGCAGAGCTTTGGGCTCTCCGGTAGGCGCAGAGGCGGGCCGTTACCGCCGAGCCCCCGTTACCGCCGCTGCGATCGCCTCGAGTGGTTGATTGCCAACACGGAAAAAAAAAAAAAATTGAACAAAACAAACGAACAAAAACACCTCGTCTGGAAAGGTTTGGTTTTCATTAACTACCGCTTTCAAAGCCAAAACGCATGGAAGCGATCGCAGCGCCGTGCCCGCACAGCGGCTGCTGGGGCTGCCGAGCGTCCCGACGTGTCGCCCCCGTCCCCGACGGGATCCGACGGGCTCCTGAGCGCTCTTCCTCGCCTCCTCCTTCCCCCCTTTCAGCCCAGAGGCCAGGGTGGTGCCGCGCACCGGGGAGCGGCCCCGGCGGGGCGGGAGCGCGGTGGCCCCGCCGAGCTCCCTCGGGGGGCGGCGGTCGGGACGGCTCCAGCAGGCGAGGGCTCGCCTTTACCGGGGGCCCTTTCCCATCGCGGCGGGACCCGAGCCCGCGGCCGCCCCTCGGGGCCGGGACCGACCCGTCCCGTCGCACAGCGCCATCGCGCGGGCGCCCGCGCAGCCCGAGGTGGCCCCGGTAGCGCCGGTCAGGGGAGCAGCACCTGCCGCGGGGCCGGCGCGCCCCTCCCGCGCTGGCCCCGGCAGCACCGCCCCGCCGCCTCGCCCCGTGCCGTCGAGGCGCCCGCAGCGCCGGGCTCAGCAGATGAAGCGCAAACGAAAGGGAGCAGTCCCTGCTCCCGGTGGCGGGACGAGCCCGAGCCCTGTCCGCGGCACTTCCAGCTCTGGCTCCACGGTTCCCAGCCGGTGCCTTCCCAGCCCAAGCGGGACCCGGCGGAGGCGGCTCTGCCTGCCCTGTCCCCACGGGGGCTGCGCGGCTCGTTCCTGCCGCGCCAAGTGAAAGAGGGAAAAAAACAAAACCAAAAGCTTCTTTACGGCGTCCGAGCCTCGGCCGAACTGCTTAGGGACAGCAGCATCCCCGCAGCCCCTGCCCGCTCCTTCATCCTTCCCCTCACAGATTTTATTAGTGAGTCTTTTGCTGCTAACATTAGTGATAGTGAAGGAGCTGCGGAGTACAGAGAGGAAATCTCTACGTCCAGGCAAATCCAGGGAAGGGAAGGGAAGGACTCGGCCAGAGCAGTTATTACACCGTATTTCGGCAGTGCAGCCCCGGCCGAAGCGGCGCGGAGAGCGGGGCTCGGCAGGCGCTCTGCACGCCCGGTGCGGAGCTCAGCCGGCCGCTCCGGGGTCCTGCCAGGCTCCCTCCAGCTTCCCCTCCTTCCTCACACTCGCCTCCAGCTCTTGGCTCTCTCCTTGGCCGCGGGATTGCGTTTTCCCGCACTTATACGCTGCAGGGCGAGCCGCGAGGGATTTCCTTCGTGAGATTTCACGCTCATCGACCCGCCTCACCTTAACAGACTCGCGAGGCTCTTCGGGTTTGCACGGCTTCTCTAAAATAAATCTGTTTAGATTTGTAAACTGTCGGGAGCAGAGAGCACAGCCCGAACTGCTTGTGCCCCGCGGCTTTTCTCCTTCAGATTAGCAGCTCAGAGCTGGAACTGCAGGAAGAGTTTCGCCACCTTCGTTGCGGTTAAGGAAAGCTCCTTAGATCCGAGAAAGAAGCGGCTAACCAGTACCGAGACGAGCCTCTCCACCCGAGCCCCAGCCGCGACTGTCCCTTCGCCGCAGCCCCCGGCCACCACAGAGCCGTTCACTCCCGCTCCCACCCCGCGGCGGCCGCACCGCCCGAGTTGCGGCACGAACGAATGCGGGAAGGGACCGGAGAGGCGAGCCGCCCGCCGCAGCCCGGGAGCCTGCCCGGCGCTGCCTTTACACCCCGGAGGTGTTTGCGGGGCGCGGGGAGGGCGGCTCCGCACCGAACCTTCTCTTCTTCTTCCCGGGGTTGGGGCGAGAGGCGGCGGGGCTGAGGAGAAGCCGAGCGTGCCGAGCTGAGGACTGGCACCCCGAGGCACGAATCGTTTTAATTGCAACGATTTAAGTAAATTAGCAAGATATCTGCCCTTCTCCCCCGCCGGCTACGGCCTGGAAGCACAGCATTACCCGCCCACGTTGGACACCACCGCCTCCCAAACTCTCTCCAAGTTCCTGCGGCCGGCAAGAGACAAGACGGGAGCAGAGATCCCGGCCGAGCCGAGAGGGCTGAGTCGCTTCCGAGCGCCGTTCCAGGAGCTCCCGGGGAGCTCGGAGCCCAGCCCCGCGCCCTCATTCTCTAGGACGGCGCGGCTCGGCCGCGACTGAGGAGTCGTTTCCCTCCTAAGTCCCAACTCTGCCTTTTAACAGACAGCCCGACCTCTCTACGCGAACTGCCCGTGTAAACCAAACCACCGGCAAACGCGTTCGGCTTTGCGGCACGAGGCAACGGGTCCCGGCGGCTCCTTCCTTCCCCGCCGAACGGTGCTCCGGGAGCGGAGCCGTGTCGGGACGCCGCTGCACCTCCAGCCGAAACCCAGGGCAGGTCTGGCTGCGGCAGAAGCTGTAACCCAGCGAGAAACAGGGCTGCCCGACATCGCGCTGGGGGTTTACTGTTTTCTGGGCAAATAACTGACGGCTTGCCGTCCTGCTCAGAGAAAAGGAGCCAGACCAGCGCCGGGATTTCGAGTGAAGATAAACAACAGAGGTTTTATTGATCTGTAAAGGCTGAAAACGTTGTTCACAGATCGAGGAAACGCATCCGAAAATACACGAGCAGCAAAGGTCCCAGCGCCCAGCTCCATCAGCGTGGCAGGCAGCTCAGAGCCTTCCCGACCGCGCCACGAACCGGGTTTGTCCCTGTTCCTGGAGAAATCTCTGCAGCCGGAAAGCTGCAGGCGGCTGACGGGTAATGCTCAGCTTTTTTAGGCTTTCGCAAGCCCAGCACTGTTTTACCAACGAGGCTCAGCAGGGCACTCTCGGCAGAGGGGCACACGTGGGTCCACTGGGGCAGGAAAAGGCCAAATAATTCGCTTTTCTTCCTGCAAACAGTCCTACCGTCTTTTTCCCGTGGCCTCAAAACTTTGCCTTGTTCCTATGCACGAACACTCTCAAAGATGTGTTCAGGACCGGGTCGTACTTCGGTCCCCCCAGGCTCCTGGGCCGCCGCCCTCTCCCAGCACATTCAAAGGTGGCCGAAAGGTTGCCCGCCACCCTGGGCTGCCCTGCAGAGACGGCGCCCTCCAGCCTGGACGTGGGACGAGGCAGATGCCTTCCGAGGAGATGCTGGGGCATGGGGGGCCTGGGGATACAGCCCGGAGCCTGCCTTTCTGCTTTCTGTCCAAGACCTGGCATCCCTCTGTTTCAGAAGCCTCCGACGGCGCCGTCCCCGCACATCCCATCCCCGGGCATTGCGCACGGCCACGGGTTGCGGCTCAAACCCCAGCGATCGCCCCGGGCTGGGCGAAGGAGCCCCCGGCTGGCTCCGCTCCTCCTGTCCGGGGCCGCCGACACGAGGGCTTTGTACAAATTCCCCGTTTGCACAAAGGGACGGGGTAGCGGCACCCGCCGTTTGAAATCCCACTCCAAAACCAGAGCAGACGAAGCTCTCGTCTGCTCCTCGTCACGGAACCACTCCAACCAAATCGGCATCTATCGAGCGAGCTTGTCCCCAGCGGGGACGGCGGGCTCTCGCTAGCTCTGCTCCCGGAGCGCCGCCTCTCCTGCCCCGGGAGATGTCCCTCGGCCACGCCACCCCTGCACGGGCACACGATCGGTTGCCCTTGGCCAGCCCGAGGCGCCCCGGTCGAACGGGACGGCGGGGCTCAGCCGCCCCTTAGCAAGCGCTCCCGGGGCGCCGCAGCCTCCCCACCCTCCGAGAAACGGAACCCTCCGAGATCTCTGCGCTTTGTCAGCACGCCCGGGGGATTTGACAGTCACAATTACCTGTAAATATTCTGAGCAGTTTGTATACGAGACACTTTTTTAGCCCTAAGCCTGGCAAGTCTCACTGTAACCCTGCCGCAACTTTCCCGAGGCAGACGGCAAATCCCAGCGCTCCGCTCCAGGAACGGAGAGGCGATCACCCATCCTCCCGGCACCGCGAAGCCCTGGAGCGGGAGAGACCGCCACCGCTTCTCCCGCTCCGCATCCCGAAACGCAGCAGCTAAACACTTGGTTAGAAATGCTAACGTTAAGGAGAGATTTCAAATTAGTGGCAAAAAAAGAGATGCCTACTATCAAATCATCCTTTCGGACAGAACAAATCCGTTCCCACACGGGCAGATAAGATTTTCTAACGTATTTGCAGTTTTTGGTTTTGGGGTTTTTTTTGTCGGTTTTTTTTTTTTTTTTTTTTTTTTTTTTTTAAATATACAGAAGTCATCAGATCTGAGCTGGTCACTACTACCTAACTCCGAGGATTTTCATAATCTGGTCTTCCCAGTTTTTGCCTCTATCTCTCCCTTCCCTACCCATCACATCATAAAAAATTAGCAGCGTGGAATTACCTGTCTGCTTCTTTTGTGCCTCCTTCAAGTAAAGAAGGTAAAAGTCACTTCACCTATTACGCTTGTATTAAGTAATAAAGAGGTGGTAACTTGGAGCCACCACATTTGAAGATTGTGTCACATGCTTTAGCATAAATAGGAGTTATAGCCCTAGCGATTACTGGATCAATTCATCTGTGCAACAACTTGTGGCGCCTTCGGTTCTTAGCAGGTATTTGTCCTGTCCCTGGGAATGGCTTCTGTACATCCCGGCCTCGCTAAAACCCCCATAAACAGCAGCAGCCCCTCGCTTTCCGGGGCGTCTGTGAGCGCGTTTGCCGAGGGGAAAGGCGGGTTTGGTAGCGCCCTGGCTCCTATTTGGAGCCGGATCCGACGGGATTTCCGGGCTGCAGCATCTCCCCCCGCAGTGAGGACAAGGCGAGGGCGCAGCGGCTCTCATCCGGAGAGGGTCGTGGCGTGCGACTTCGCCCTCCCCTCGCAACAACAGGGAGGAATTGGCCCAACTTTCGCCAAGTTTGCAGCCCTGGGCTTTTTTTTGTTTCTAAACCGCTTACACGAAAGAGGCTGCTCGCCAGCCCGGCCACCTCGCCGGCCAGCGTCGGAGGCTGCTCAAGGAACAGCCCGATCGATCGGAGAGGAGCAAGCTCGGGGCATCCCTGCTTGCTTCCCTCCCGAGGGGCTCTGACACCCCCTCGAGCCGGTCCGAAGCCGCGTCGGCTGCTCGCCAGCCGGGGCAGCGGCACTGCCCGCGCAGACACTGCTGCCCGCACGGGCCGCGCACACCCCCGCCCGCCTGCCCCGCGAGTAGAGGGGACAAGAAGCTTCCTCAGGCGCTTTGGGCTGACGGGGAAAAAATATTCAGTGGGAGCCGGGCTCTTGCGGGATAGGGAGTGGACGCAGCGGGCTCCTGCCATCCCGGGAGGGAAGTGTCGGCAGCGCTGCAGGTGCTCGCCCCGAGGCACCGCTGGAGGTGGCCCCGTCCCCTCGGGGACCTCCCGTCCCCGTCGCCCTTCGGGGCACCTCTCGGGCAAGGCGAGAGGGACGGGCACGGGGCCGAGAGTTGCGGCAGAACCGGGGGGGTGTCTGGCCCCGTCCCCGTCGAAGGACAGCGGGCAGCCCCCGGGCCGCCCGAGCCTATCACGACGACTGAGCTGAAGAACCGACGGCGCCCCGAGCCTGCCCAGTGGATGCTTCCCGGCCTCCCCGTTTCGTGCCCTCGAAGCGCTGCTGCCGCTCTCACAGCGTGTCGACCCTCCCTGCAAAGGCCGGTCCTTCCCGCGGGATGGAAGGGTGGAAGCAGCATTGCAAACCCATCCTGCCGTTTGCCCTCGGCCTCTCACCCCGCTCTGTGTCCCTTCGGCAGGTTATGCACGCCCACAGGCGGAGGCCCCGGGCGCTTCGCTCCCACCTGCGGGGCTGTGCAGCTGCACCAGCCCGGGGAGGCGTGCGGGGACACGGCGCGGGCAGCCCAGCCGCGGCGAGGGTGCATGCACGGATGTCTCCCCTGCACAACCTGCCTCTCGCCCTGTGCCAGTGGCAGGGAGCCCGTCCGGGGGCTGGCAGCGGGGTGAGCCTGCTCTGGCAGCCTGGAATCGAGGGGGACGGAGGCCACCGCAGGCGGGGACGGGCGCCCTCCGGCTCGCAGGGTTCCTAGGACCCGGCCAAGCTGGGAACCGGGAGCCTCTCCCGGCGCATCTGCCTCTGGGGCGACCACAGACAAACAAATATTTGCAAACCAGCGGCGGGGCTGCCAACAGAAGCCCCGCCAGCCCCGGAAAATCGTAGAATCATGGAATGGTTTGGGTTGGAAGGGACCTTAAAGATCATCTAAGAAGCCGGGAGCGGGGCGGGCGGGGGGATGCTGACGAGGAAGAGAACGGAGTAAATCATAGATCACTTTCTCAATTTCCACCTTGATTATATAGCCTCGCTTTTATGTGCCTGCCCGGCAGCCTGTGCACACAGACTTCCACCGCCTCCCAAAGCTCCAGCAGTAAAATCCTAACGAACTCGGAACCCGCCCGCTCCCACAAAGCAAACAGGGAGCGCAGCGCCCGCCCCTCCCTCCGCAGCCCCCGGGATCGGCACCGCCGGGGATGGCTTCAGCGTGGAGGGAAAAAAAAGAGGAGAGGAAGTCTGAGGTCTGTTTATATTCATATATTTTCTATTAAGACAATTAAGTAACCGGCACAATGCAGCAGCTCCTCCTTCCTAACAGCTTCCTTATTTCTGCCAAGACAGTTTACTCACTGCGGCTAAAACTGGCTTCCTGATCCCTTCCCAAAAATTAGAAACAACAGCTAATAAAGAAGCAAAAGAGGAGATGGGAAACCAGGCATGGAAAGTAACCGTGCAGCTGCCAGCCTGGATTTCTTTCATATATCCATGACTGATGGACAATATACAAGTCATTTCCCCCAGTTCTCAGGGATGAGGCCTGGGCTGCCCCTCCATCCTAGTGGGATAAAGCCCTCAACTGGCAGCAGAGTGACTTTTTGCTTGGACATGGCAGTGGGGGACACTGGTAGCTCACAAGTCAGCGTCTCACCCCAGTTTACAATCAGGGATTTCCCAGCAGACGGTGGAGGGGCTGAGGAGATCTGGGCTGTGTGCCCTCCCAGATCCCCCCCCCTCCCCCCGGAACAGGGCTCCTACGTTTTTTGAATCTCCAAGTGTAAAGAGGGTAGAATATACAATGACATGCATTTATTTTGAATCCATTTAGTGATTCACGTTGCAACCAAGAAAAAGTATGCTAGTGCCATAAATTAACACATTTCCTTTTGAGGTAATTTCCACCAATGCCTTCAAATAGTGCCAGTGAACTGTTGGTAATTTTTCCCTCCCCTATAAATTAAATCATACACTGTCACAATACATTCATGACTCCCTCTAAAAACTTGCAGCTGATGGTTAAAACAAGCCATGGTCTAAATGTTAATAGGGAGACCTGAGGTGAGAGAGATCTCTAAGTTCCTGTCAGTAATGATTCAGAAGGGTAGAGAAGGGCAATCCTATCAGTACAGAAAGACAAACCTCCTTACTAGACAACAGAGGATCAACTGAGGAGGAAAGCAGAATTATACGTGCTACCTGCAGCAAGGAAACTCCTCGTCATGGCTCATAGTCAGCCACCAGACACAAACCCACAAGAAACTACACGTCACCACTCCTGGTGTTCATGACCTTCAGTGCTTCAAGATGCAAAATGGAGGAAGTGGTGATCATCTGTGGCTATAACTGATATTGGGGAATATATCAGGGAATACCTAAGATACCCTAGATGTAACTGTATTCAGGACCTTATCTTAATACTACTGAATTATGTCCTCCATAGTTCAGTTCCAAACATAATTTTAACTGCGAAGTACTATTTTTTTTCCCACTTCCCTGCCTTAAGCAACAGCTAATAAAGACAATATTAGGCAGTTTGCTCCCACTCCTTTCAGTAGTTCCTGTTCAGCGCAAGTTGAAGTGACTGGAGTGAATAATTTGTCTTTGGGTCAAGGTCATGATCCCTTGTCAGTCTGAACACAGCACTGCCTTTGAAGCCAACGGGAGTCTTGCACAGGCACAGCTAAGGGATCACGCCACTAGTTTGTAATGCAATCTGGAATGTTTTAGAATGAGAAATCATTATAAGATCTGAAGTTATTGTCCTGATACAGCCTTTTTGTAAATGGTAAAAAAATACTGGTACCATGGCATACTGTTCTCTCTATATTCTCATGAGATCTCTGCTCTAGAAATAGTGCCAGCATTTCCTAAAAGTTCTTGGGTAATGACTACTTTACTGCAGTTTCTATTGTGCTCACTATTGCTTGTAGAGGAGTGGAGTTGTTGGAAGATGCATTTGGTTTTCCTTACTGCTTCATAAAAGTTTTTGTATTTTTTTATATATAAACAATTAAGAATAGCTTGTCCTCTGAAAAGATGTCTTTTCAAAGCACTACCATGAAAACAAGCAGGGGAAACAGACTTTGAAAGAAAAATTACTTTGGACAAGTTTTGAATTTCAAACATAGTCTTTGTTTATATTTGACTGACAAAATGCCTCTCAATATTCTTTGAAAGGTGATTACATTAGGCAGGGGCTATTTTAGCAATTTCACATCTCATAGCACTATTGTATACAGTCATCTGTCCGCCTACTTTCCTCACTACAGTCACAAATCCTTGAGCCTTTATTCAGCGATCTTTCATCACTTCTGAAGTCATGCAACCTTTTTCTTTTCCTTCAAGTCAAGGTCAACGTTTTCTGCTCCATCAAGTCTTTTTGGGGACTCTTTGATGGGCTGCAGAATTGCTTGTTGGTGATATTGTGTTTGGATGTTTATCACAATACTTTGCATAGAGCTGGGCAGAAAATTGTTATTCAGAAAATTTTGTTATAGCAGGAAAACTAAAACAATTCCCATTTAAATCAGAATGGAAAGTTGAAATTTTGAATGTTTCATAGAAACATAGAATACCAGGTTGTAAGGGACCTCAAGGATCATTTGATCCTAGTTTGGCAAAAGCATGATGTAGACAAGATGGCCCAGCACACTGTTCAGCTGAATCTTGTAAGTGACCCATGTTAGAGAATCCACCACTTCCCTGGAGAGATTATTCCAATGGCCAGTTGTTCTCATTGTGAAAATTTTTCCTCTTGTGTCCAATTGGATTCTTCCCAGAAGTAACTTGTACCCATTCCTCCTCATGTTTTCTGTGTGAGTCCTTGTAAAAAGAGAATCTCCATCATCTTTGTAGTCACCCTTTAAATACTGAGATATGGTGATAAGGTCTCCCCTAAGCTGTCTTTTCTCAAGGCTGAAGAAACCCATTTCCCTCAGCCCTTCCTCATATGACAGGCTTCCCAGTCCATTGATCATCTTTGTCATCTTTCTCTGGACCCTCTCCAGACTGTCCACATCTTTTTTTTTTGCATAGCGGAGACCACAACTGAACACAGCATTCCAGGTGTGGCCTGATAAGAGCTGAGTAGAGTGAGATAAGGACTTCCTTATCTCTGCTGCTGATGCTCTTGTTGATACAACCCAGCAAACCCTTGGCTTACTTTGCTGCAGCTGCATACTGTTCCTTCATATTGAACTGCCTGTCCAGCAGGACCCTCAGGTCCCTTTACACCGAGCTGCTCCCCTGCTGGATAGATCCTGACCTGTGCTGCATTCCTGGATTATGTTTTCTCAGGTGTAAAACCTTATACTTGTCCTTGTTGAACATCATGAGGTTCTTGTTATCCCACTCTTCCAGCCTATCCAGGTCTTCCTGCAGGGTGACTCTCCCTTCTGAAGTGTCCGCTTCCCCACTTAATTTGGTATCATCAGCAAACCACCAGGGTACATTTGATCCCATCATGCAGATCACTTCTGAAGATATTAAACAGTATTGGCCCACATACCGATCCCTGGGGGACCCCTTTGGTGGCAGATTGCTGGGTTGTGCTGGGTACTTTCAAGGGAAAAAAACCCGTTACCTTGCACTGCAAGTGCTTTCCAAATTACATATCCTTCCTGCTCCATTCTATTTTTCCTGTCGGTTAGGGAAAAAGAACAAAGTCTCTCCCTTGAAGGCACTGCATGGTTATGACAAAGCACACATTTACTGTAGTCACTCCTGTCATCAGCTCAGGTGGGGAACACTTCAATACCCATTCACGTTCTGAAGTGCCAGAAAAGCTCTCACTGCTTTAACTTTCTACGTAGTGTCGACACTACCATATTTTGATGCTCCTGTTACACTTGTGCATCTCCTCTGCAATCAAAGCTACATTTGTTGACATATCTCAAAGTTATAAAATAGATTTTAAATATTTTTAATATACATTTATCAAGGCATATGCTGTACCAGCTCAGGATCCATCAATTTTGGTAAATACTTCACAATTTTAGGGTATTCCTGGGCCCCAGAACATGATGACCTGTGCCACCAGAGGTTGAGACCAGTTCTCAGCATGGTTTTGGCCTGAGCCAACTAACACTATCTGAAACTGCTCCTGGGCGTATCTCAAGAGTTGACCTAAGCCAGACTTCAGTGCCAAAAGGTGATTCACACAAGGCCACCTTGCTTTGGTGGGAAAGACAGTAGAACAGCATCAACGGATGCTTCTGTCAGCGCTGTGTAAGAAAAGCAGAGTAATGTAAGCCAAACATTGGCTCAGGCTTCTGAACTCCAGGCTCTTGCACAGTGTGGTAAAAATGCACCCTACAGTGCAACGCATATAAACCAGCTGGAGATGAACAAAAATGGGCACTCAGTGTTGCTGTGATGTGCTTCTGTACAGTAGTACCACAGCAGAAGAAATCAGGTTTTTGTTCTGTGCTGTGCTATCGGAATTTAACTCTTTGTATCATTACACATCGTCCTTTCTCAGGTACAGCAGCTTGGCAATCTATGGTGTAACATTCTAGTAAAAACAGATCTACCAACACACCTACTTCTAGTGGTTTTGTGAGCCCAGGTAGAACCCAAAAATTTATCGTTTCCATCAAACAGAGAAGAAAAAGACCCCACTGGTCTTCAATGCTCAGCCAATTCTCTCATCGTCTAGATAATCACTGGCAAACACACAATCAGATTGTTTTCATAAACTGATCCGCTCTAAAATTGGCTCAGATTTTTGATCTATTTTTTTTTTTCTCCTGGCTACCATTCAAAATATCTTATTATTTTAAAGGTAAACTAATCCAGCTCAAATCAGTGACAAAACTTCTATTTGTCTTCAAGAGCGTCAGGTTTTCAATCTAAATATTAAGAAGCACAACCTCTCTAATAATAGAAATCTGCACAGTTAAACTAAAATAAAATGAAGGATAATGCTTAGGATTTGAGCTTACATGCTCCACACTCATTTCACTAGTGATTTTAAAGAGAATTTTTTATTGAGCTAGCTCAGTTACAATGCTGTGATGAGAAATTATTTTCTTTTAAAAGATATTACAATGTAAAAAGCCATAACTATTATAACTATTAAGTGAAGTGTATGGACTTAGAAACACATGCAATACCTTCATTTGAACCTGTAGCTGTTTGGACAGACCAAAGAGAAGACAGGCTTCTGTCAGTGCCTTAGGCATGTCCTCTTCATGTTTATAGTGGTGACAGCAAGTCAGTACTTATATAGACAATAGAAAAGTTAAGAAGTCTTCAGCAGAAAGAGAAACTTCGTTGACTCCGACAATGCAGTAGAGCACAGAAGATCAGAGGCAAAGTTATACGTGATTTACAACATCTTAGCAGTGATGCAGGCAAAGTTTCTTGATTGCACTTCCACTGGCCAGAAGCAAAGGCTGACATAACAGAAGAGAGAGATTGGGGTGCCTTTTCAGGGTCTGACTGCAAATGCTGGAGAAACTTTCTAAAGGCCCTGATCACATTCAGTGAACTTAGGTTAGTAATGGGCAGTCTAACTAATTCCCCATCCTATTTTACAGTCTATTGGAAGGATCCCAGAATTTGATGGAAGAGGAAGGGGTGTTAACAGATAACTTTCAGATACTTAAAAGCAGATTCTCAGTAAAGACAGAGGATTTGCTAAGAACTGGGAATAGTACATAAGACATTTTCATTCCAATGCTATAAAAGTACATGCAAGTCTGGACCTATTCCTCTACTTCCCAGCACAAGCCACCGAAGATAGTAAGCACACACCAGCTGAAATCTGGCCTTAAGATATTAAGAACGACCCAGACTCCGCAGTGCTATGAAGGGTTATGTCTGCCCCATGCAACAAAAGTCAGAGTGGTCTGGGAACAGTTTTGCCGGATGTGGGTTAAGGCTTAGTAGGACTGAAACTACATAACAAATAACAGAACTTATCCTCTGGGATGTAGTATTGTAATTTGACAACTTCCACATGAGCACTTACTTACTCTTATTAATGTTTGGTGGAGCTCAAGCCTCAGTAATTCTTGTTTTAAAGAGATGGTCTAATGGTTAGTGCATAGCCTGGCTAATCACAGGCTTGGGCTACAGACTTAGTTTTGCTCCTGTTCTCTGTCTGCAGAGAGATCTCTTGGTTGGTGTTTTCAGAATCCCATTATTGAAACAAGAGAGCAAGTCTGACAAAGATATATCCTCCTACGTCACAAACCCACAACTGAGAACCTCTCAAGTCACGTCTTATTTTCTACATCTGTAAAAGGAAACAAACCTGACCCACATGCCACTCTTGGAGACAGATGTAAGGATCTGTTTGCTGATAATTGTAAAGCCTTAAAGCTGAACTTGCCATGGCACCTCTTGCCCTTTCCTCAAGTAAGGGGAAGCCGAGAGCCTGCAGAGCAGTCTCATTTCTGTTCTGCATGAAGGCAGGCTTGAGTAAGACAACCAGGACTCTGTCCTACTGATCCCCAGCTTCTCAGTCTCTGCATGCACTGAGCCTCATTTTGTGTGGTGGGGAAGTGAGGAAAGGAGCTGCACGACTGCCCAAGGCTATGCAGCCGGTCACTGGCAGGTGCCCCAGTCATTCCTGATTCCCTGTGCAGTGCATTCTTTCAGACCAGGCTGCTTCCCAATCTGGGAAAGCATCTCCAAAATGCAAGGCAGAATCCAGACTTTCAGATTTTCATGCAATTTTGGATGATCTGCAAACTTTCTATATTTAGAATCATTTTGAACTGTCTGTTGGGACACAAATATTTGGATTACACATTTTGTCAGTCTCTTTTAATAGTAACATCTAGAAATTCCCTAGGAAAAGTAGTATATGCTTATTATCTCTTCTTTCACACATTTAAAATATTTAAAAGCTTCATTTGGCTCATCACCTGGTCTGAATCAATAATCAACTCAATATGGAAAAGAAGCTTCAGAAATAGGGCTGAATCTTACGCATATCAGTGGCAAAAGTCCCATTTCTACAGTTGCATCAGGAGTAGGTTTTTGTGCTGTTATGCAAGTAACTAAGCTAAAATGTGCTAACCCTTTGCTATTCGATCATTTTAGGGACCATTTACTGGAGATTCATCCACAATAAATATAGTCATAGCTATTTCCTTTCCTACACTGACAATGATTGCTGTAGAGAATGTTCAAACATGGAGTGAGCCTTCAGATGATTTCCTTCTCATCTATTTTGTTTCCGAAGTCTGGAATTTGAGCAGCCTGATACAAATTAAAACAATCTCGTTGATAAAGTCAACTAGAATTTGGAATAAGTAACACTAGAAAAAAAAAGATTTGCCCAGTCTTTGTCATCTGTTGTTCTTTGGGTTACTCCATCAGGCTTCCTTAACTCACACTAAGCCATTTCTATCTGTAGAAAACTACTCTTGCTGTTACTAAATAAAAGGAGTTGATGAGCTGTCATTATAACCATATCAACAAAACAATGCAGCCCCTTCTGCACAGGAAAAATCAGTAGCTAATATCAAAGAGGAAATGTTTCAAGCAAATTTTAACAGGCAGGAACATTTAATGCTGTGTTCCTACCTTCCTTCCTTCAGTCAGACTCCCAACACACGGAAGATTGTCAGTGGAACAAAAACAAAAAATCAGATAAACCTAACTAGATACATGGAACTTGCCAAAAAAATAAGGGACTTACATGTGGTAAAGAAACTCCAACATGTTTAGCTGCATCTACAGAAAGATGAATAATGTTCAGCTATGAATAAACTCAGAAAGCCTGGAAAAACATAGGAGCCAAGCCTGAGATCCAAGATTTCCAAAAGGTGACCCTTCGATAGACTTGCAGGGTTTTACTCCTCTGGGGATGTTTAGTAGGGAACAAACCAAGCCACTCAGCTGCCATTCAGACAGACCTGACTCACTAAGTTACGTGCCTTGAAGGCATCATCAGTTTTCAGTTGTGTACCACTGGCCAAACTACAAGTCTTGGATAAGCTCATCAGCATTTGCTAGATTCCAGCTGATGTTCACCTTGACTTTAGATGCATGCTATTGTTTTTCGTGAGTTATTATCTTGCAGATCCTGCTGCCTTAGGGTTCAGAGACGTTTTTAAACAGGTGGCTAAAATTAATTATTCAAAATTATTTTTAGGAATTTGGATTTTTTTCTACTGACAGTGCATTTGTAATAAGCATTGTACAAAAATAAGGCAATTGCATGCTGTTAGGGGTATTTTTGATTAAAAAAACATGCTCTAGCTCATTGTACTGTTTCTGTAGGCTGGCATTCTTTGTGAGAAATTTATTTCTTGTAACTGCCTTGTTTTATGTTAGTTGTATATTTTAAGAACAACATCCGCTAAAGCAGTTTCATATGAAAAATGAAAATCTACTTACCTCAAGAAAGTGAAATCATAAGAGCATTTAATTTCTAATTTTGTGTGAACCACATTTTTAATCTCATCCCCCTTTCATTCTCAGTGGGTCTTTAGCAAATAGTTCGTTGCTAGTGGGAAAAGTTCAGAATGGTCCGCCAAGAATATTATTATAAAACATTTAGGGACGGGCAGCAGATGAGGATGCTGCAAAGTACTCTTCTGACAAGAAATAATATGAAGACGTTGGAAGTGTACCAGAAGATAAAATGCAAATAGAGAACCCATTATTCAGCATGCATAGTATACTATACTCTTGACCTTGTAAAGAAGTAGGTTGAGTCGAGCATTCAGTTAAAAAATCTCCTAAAAAGAGAAGATAGCGAGCTGCAGTGTGAGGGCCAGAGGCCATCAAGTCTCCATACAGGTCCTGCTGTAGATAGAAACAGTAGGGAAGGTAGAGAGACCTTTACACTACCTGCTTTTTCCCCATTTGCCCCGAGCAGATGAAATGTTGGGGGCACATACAATTCCAGATGCAGCTGCTTTCTTCACAACATTTTCTAGACAACGGCTTTTCATTCTGATATTGAGGGCTTTTTCCAGTTAAAATGTAACCAAATTAAACCCCAGTGGTTTGAAAGTGAGTCCAAGAGCTCCAAATGAAAAAAACCAAAACAAAATAAAACCCTCCAAAACACAACCCAAAAATATTTAC
Organism: Cuculus canorus; assembly: GCF_017976375.1. Classification (NCBI taxonomy): domain Eukaryota; kingdom Metazoa; phylum Chordata; class Aves; order Cuculiformes; family Cuculidae; genus Cuculus; species Cuculus canorus. The sequence goes on along the minus strand of NC_071406.1, from coordinate 30,418,132 downwards.
CCTTTGATTTATATACATGTACATATATACATATATTTGGAATACATTAGGTCAACCTCCTCCAAAATATTATTTTATTTCTTTAACCACCACAAAAATCTTTTATTCTGACCTGAAATGCTTCTTTTCCTGGTTGGTTTGTTTGCTTCATCATTCCCAAGATTTATTCTTTTCAAGAAGCAGCATGGGCTAGCGAGGGCTGAGCTTAAACAGAGTCCTTGGTCCTGTGAGCAGGGATAGTAAAGGGAAGCCCCACATGAGGCTTATCAAGGCCATTACTGCCTCTTGGTGCACTCAGGGCCCTGGCAATTATTCATTTAGCTCTAAATGGTGGAAATAAATTAAAAAGTAAAATTAAAAATGAGGTTTTGATGTTCTGGAAGCAATATCTACTTTCCCACTCAGCCAGTGCTTTAGACCAGATGAGATCTGGGTACTTGTGCATATACATATTTGTCAGGGCGGAAAGGCATTGTATGATATATCTTCATCCCCAGTATTAATAATTCTAATCAGAAGGATTTTCTTTGATAATGTGAGAGCTGAAGTAAACAGTTGTAAAAACTATGGAGACTGAGCCAGACTTTGGTCAGTGCTGTGTGATGCCCACTCCAATACTGCAAATCAGAGAAGAAATCCTGTGTCACTAAACTCATGCAAGATTTGCCACTGCTTTCCATGGAGCCAGGATATTGCCTCAGGCAAAAGCAAAACTGCAGAAGTTACAATATATGCTCTTCCACTCCAGCTCCCAGGAACAAGACCTGAATAGCAGATGTATTATTATTTATTGATATGCATACTTGCACAAACCTTATAATCTCAAATGATAGCTGAGTGCTTTCCTAGTTGATAAACTGTATTTGAGGAGCTTTATCGAAGAAGGCTCAAATTATTTTTTTTTCCTGTGCAAAATATGTTGTCAAAGCATGAACTCTGAACAGCGAGAACTGGTCTCTTCAGATATAGTGGGCACACACAAGCTTCAGTTGGCAAAATCTGGTCTGTGTTACAAAGCAGGCTTTACCTGAACTTGTTTTTTTTCACCTTAAAATATGTGTTTATTGCTTTCTTTAAATGGAAAAACAATTTTTTTCTGAAAAATTATCTGAAAGAACATATCAGGAATCTGTTCTGTCACAGGAGACAGGGTCACTTAATGTAAGGACCATGGGATAGTTAAAAGAAACATCAAATATATCAGTAGAAACAGATTTAATGCACTGCTGAAACTGCTTGTGAAACATAATTCTATCTTTCATTCTTCCTTTCTGAGAGATGGACAATCAACTTGCACATCTTGTTGCCTAGCACCTGCCAACAGTTTTACCAAGGGGAAGGTGAAGCGTTTGTCCTCGCTGAGCACTGGCCAGCCTGGGACATGCCTTTGTGTCATGCATTGTGATCAGGACAGTCTCATCCTGCTCCCTTGACCACATTTGGACCAATATGTGTTCACGCTAGAACAGCTGGTCAATTGTTAATTGCAATACTGCTTCTTGCTGTCTTTGAAAGACTGTGAGGAACCCTGGCAGTTGGCTCTTGTGCACTTACGTTTTGGGGAAAACAAAAGCTAGATCTTACTAATGCTCTGAAAAAACACTGTTCCTCTGTGGCAAGCAAGAATGGGGGGAACAGAGTCAGGTAACCATTTTAACGAGTCCTTATCTCATGGTTGTACAGACCTTCAGTTCATAGATGTAAATGCCATTGACAGCAATGTCCTCTCGAGTACCAGTACAGCAGAATTAGAAGGTCATTGAAACAGATGACTTTTCCATTCCCCTTTCACAGTTGTTTTTTTTTTAAACTTGGCGTCTGTTCTACCATGTGTACATACTTACAAAGGCCACTAGCTCTAACAGTCTCTCTAGGCACATTTCTGTGGTGGAGATGGAGAAAACCCTTCCTTTGGAGAAAAGGACATGAAGATCTAAACCTTCTCTTGCTTTCAAATGCCTTGAACTGCTACAGTTATGTGACATAGCCTGATAGCTGGCTTAGCTGACTCGTGACTCCTTCACACAGGTGAAAAGGTAACAGCTTAAAAGACAGAATCAAGTCCACAATTTGCAAAGTACCTTTGGGTCCTTTCAATATATTGTGTACATCATTTGTACACACGTGTTTGTGAGATGGGGGAGTCAGGCCTGGGAGAGGTACAGAACGAGTAGGAATATAATTAAACCTAAAAACTAATAAGAAGAAAGATCTATAGGGAGGCAGTATCACCTTGTGGTTTTGCAAGTTATTTTTAAGTACTGTATAAAATCAGCGAGAATTTGATTGCGGTATTCACAGTTGTGATACTAATCGCTGGGCTCAGTTACAACGCAAATATGGCCTCAGGTTTATATTGATTGAACATCTATTCAATCAATAAAAAAACATAACTCATTCCTTTATTTTATTGTCTCGGTCTGTCGTCCCACACATTACATCTGAATTGAAGTTACACACTGCAGTTTACGGTCTTCACTGCAGGAAGGGCTCAATGCATGAAGAATCCTGAGGCTCTACTACCTTTTCACATGGTGAGCTGAGCCAACTGCTCTACTGACCAGCAGAGACAGATGCTGAATGGGAAATCCTTCCAGTAGAGCTCATGAGAGCACTTTGCTGCAGGTGAAAACTGAAAGGGAGTAGAGGGAAACAGGGGATCAATGAGGAATGTTTGCGTAGAAACAAGGACTACCAGTCTGTGGCTTTTGGGTCTTGAGACCAGGAATTTACCACCTGGGCTTCTTTTGGCTTGGATGACAAGGCCTTGAGTTTGGACCAAGTCCTAATGGATGAATCGGACATAGATGATGATCCCAACAGATACAGAAAAAAAGCTTTATCAAAATTAGGTGAACAGAATCTTTATTTTTAACCTTCACTCCAACTCTCAGAAGTGGCCAAAGAGCTTGTTCTTTTATAAAACCAATACAAAGAAAGCAGGGAATATTTTTACAAAAAAATACCTGATCTAAACAAAAGGAAAGATGATACAAGAGACAATGAAAAATAGAATAAAGGCTGCTATTCCTCTTTCGTTAGTGTAGCTTACACTTTATCATCCATAAGCCAGGGTCTTGTGCACCACATGAAATATAGTAGAATATAGTGAATGAAGAAAATAACAGCTTCACTTTCCTGTGGAGGTGCATGCATGCTCATGCACGTGTGCGCGCTCACACAGGAACCCTCTTATTGAAGGAGCAGAAGCAGAGGCTGGGACCAGAACTGCTGCTAGGCAGGGCTTGTCTTGCCCTCCTTACTCTTACAAAATTCCAGCATTCATCCACACCATGATTCTTTGAGACGTTCCTCTTTAACCTTACAACAGAAATCATAAGCTTGAAGTTCTGATACTAAAAGAAACAACAGAGGTGGAACAGGGGCAGACTTCAACAAAATTCTCAGGTTCAATCAGAAGGCAGGCATGTACTTTTCTAACTGCCAGAAGTTTGACATAGCAAACATTTTAAGGAGATAGTACTAAAAGCAAGTGAAAAGTAAAAGGTAAATTACATCTTCAGAAACATTAGTGTGACACCTGCCAGGCAGTACCTATCTAGTTTATTAACAAAAACTTTGGTTTCAAAACTTTCATCTTTTTTAAAACTGTTTCCCCCGCCTGCCTTTGACAGATACAACAAACTATTAAAAAGAGGTCCTCGATAACATCATGCAGTGGTGTATTTCAGAGGTTAAGTCTACTCTGCCTTCAGAATATTTTCTTTTGTGGGTTTTAGGTATGTCTCAAATTCCACTGACTGTACCTTCAATTCTGGAAAATATAATAGGGCAAACAAACCAAGACAATCTGGGTTTCCTTTCAGAGTTAAGATACATAGGGTATCTCCCTAGAAACAAACAAACAATGGAGCACTGCATAAATAATTTTTATTGGAGCACTGCATAAATAATTTTTACGGGAGCACTGCCTATATAGCGCTGCCGAAGCCCGACATTTTATATCTCAATAATAAGGATGTATTCTGGAAGAAGGTATTTTAGAGACTGCTGTTGACTCTGCCCTGGAATGTCTGTGTGTAGCAAAGCAAATGATTGCCCTGAGGGGATTTTCCCACTGCTCATAAAAAATGTCACAGCCTAGCCTTGCCCCATCTGTAGTGTGCTTTCTCAGGGCAACATCAGTGCAACCCCTTTGGAGAAGCTTATGCAGTAAATAGTGATGTTTCAAACACTACACAGAAAAGTGGCATTTTTTTACAGTTTAAAATGTTGAGAATTGAATATACAAAGAGCAGAGCAGAAAGTGGTGCTTCACCTGCAAAAAAGTAGCAGAGGCAGATCTGTGAAACAGCAGATTCTGTCTTCATTTTGAAGACAGATCCTGTCTTCATTTAAAGTAAACAGAGACTCAACAGGAAAAATGATGAACATGCTTCCACATACCCCCATGGCCCACACAGTTCCTACTAGAACTGCAGCCAGTAGCTCTGTTCTGCTTGGCTCACCTGGTATCCTTACTGGATGCAGGGAGATTCGAGGTCTGGCACAAGAACTACGTCTAGCAAGGGAGCCCTAGGGTGTGGCAGGTTCCAGACAAGTTTGAATTCACCCACATGTATCCCATAGTCCTTTTGTAATAAACAAACAAACCCAAACTCGCTGGGGCCGAAGCATATGAGCAAATAAAGTTTGGGTCTGTGATGTTTCTTCAGTTCCAGCAAACTCTGCAGTGCAGGTTAAAGCTTCCTCTTAGAACAGACTGTAGGATATGGATGCAAATTTAACATATGTGAAAATGAGAAAAACCCTATGGCTGTGCAGCACTGCCAGGGTGACACGAGAGGCTGAAATCCTCACTGGGCTTGCCTCTATAGGCTGAGGCACTTGAGATATGGGAGGTCTTGCCCTGACAGAACCTTCCAAGTCGATCTCTGGGCTGAAGCGTCCCACCTACACACAACCTGCAGGACAGCACAAAGCACAGATCCTTCCACCCCAGTACCTTACTGGCCCTGCGCTCATACTGGGCACACTGAAAAACTCCATGGGTCCATGCAACTTTCTAATTTGTAGTGGCACCAAAAGAACAAGCTAAATATGTTTTGAGAAGAACAGCCCACTAGAGCACAACTGCTATCGTAATATTTGCAATTAAATGCTTGCTATTACTGTATGGTGGCTGCCAGGAAGCTTTGAGAGGTGGCAAGAAAAAAGCAATATCCATAAGGAAGACAGCTAAGGATTCTTTGGTTTATACCCTTAGACTTATATCCTTCCACTCCCTCCTTCCCATACAAAATAATGCCTTCCATGCATCTCCCCACAGTCATCCTCTCAGAGATTTCCACTGCACTTCTCTGAACATTTCCCTGTTGTTGTGTCCATTTAGATATGAAACAGGTTAAGTGGAATATGACATACAAAATGAGCTTGTGCTTTTGACAAACTAGAAGTAAGCCTGTACCTTTTGCCCTGATCCACTCTTTCAACACTCTTCTTGGTAGTGGGCAAATCAGTCCAGTTTTGACTTGAGTCTGTGCAGATGTGAATCTTTGAGTTAAAACTCTTTGATTCAGCAATCTAAAACTTTGCACAATATAGAGATATTTATGCACACTCTCTAGTTCTTTGGGTCCTTTTCACCTCATCTGAAAACCCTGTTTGTCTCTTACGTTCTGCAGAAGAGTATGGTACTCCCTGCAGAAACAGAAAATGGGCAGAACTGGAGACAATGGATGCTGACAAGCACACTATCATTATAGGTATTTATGTGCTGAGTATCGAATTGATAGTACCTCCATTTGTAACTTTTGCTCATCTGTTCACTATTATTAAATGAGCTCAGAAACCAGAGGAGATTTGAGAATGACAGAGGGTAATTACACACTTTAGGAGAAGATATTTTTCATTGTGGGTTTAGAACATAACAACCTATTAAAAAAATTCCCAATAAAACATTTAAAAGAATGCGGGTATTTCAATTCAGCTACAGTGCTGTCCTCAGAGACAGCTCATTAAAAAACCTACTTTTCGCTTTGATTCTAACTAAACGTACAAACATTGCAAAGGCTACAAAAATTTTTTCCTTAAACAACTTAATCTTTTTTCATAATGTAGATTTTTTTAAATCCTGTGTTTAAATAGTGAGTTTGTGTTGTCGATCAACAATATTAAGATTTTTAATTTTGTTACTTTCGTAACACCCATCTGTACAGAGATTTGTATAGTGTAGATGTAAAGTGGCACTGGGTGTTTTATTTGATCTAGAATAAAAAAGCTAAATATTTTATAACACTGAAATCAGCACAGGAAAATGGCTATATTGACGATGAGGATCAGCAACAATGGATAAGACAAGGTATGGGGGGAACTAGCAAGCTGTCCTACCTGAAATTACTAGCTGCAGCTTAAAGAGGATGGTGTCAGAAAGTATCCCTTTAGGAAAAAATGCAGCATATTTTTATTCCTGGTCTTGTTCAGTGAGGTCCTCCAGTGGTAACTCTTGTTTAGTTCGAGGTTTCCTTTTCACATTCTGAGCAAGGTTTGACTCTTCAAAAAAATCCTGCAGTGCCATTCTGCCCCGGAGAGCAAGCATCATCTGTCATTAGCTTTTTCATACCGAGGTTTAAGTCATTTGTCTATCCAGCCACACAAGATGCCTGCAGCCTAGCCAAAACTCACAGTGTCATTCTACCTGAAAAAGCTACCCAGAAAGCACAGAAGTCCCTGGCCAAGGGTAATTCCACTTCGTGTTTTTCGCTACCCTGATAAAAAGCTTATTGCTTTTGCCTCAGTGTAGGATGTGTCTGCAAAAGTAGTGTACTACAGAGCTACAGCCTGAAAAATACCAACATTTACTTCACAGCATTAGGAAAATGTTGGGAAATGGTTAAGTGAAAAAGGACATGATTCAATAGAAAAGCTTTGTGAGACACGTATTGTATAAATGGAAACTTTGTTAAACTCTGAGTGTGGATATGGACTAAAAGAACAAGAAGGCATGCAAGGAGGAATCTCTAAGAAGAAACTTCTGAAGGACAAGTGAATCTTTCCCAAAGGAACAGGATGGAGCACTGAGCCCAGCTGTAACTGTAATATACCTGCAAGAAGATAAACGAAACTCGAAGTAGCAATATAGTAATAATGAATTAACAAAGGACAATGAATCAATATTGAATTAACAAAAGACAATGAATCAATAAAGAGCAAATAGTTTTAAGTAACTAATCATGTATAAGTTGTAACAAAGCATAAAGCATAAAGCACAAAGCACAAAGCACAAAGCACAAAGCACAAAGCATCTTCTGAATGTTAGGGTATATAATCCGGGCTGATTTTGAATAAAGTCGAAGCTTGCTTTATCACTCATATTGAGTCGTCCGCTTGCTTCCCTCGCCCGTCGCAGGAAAAAAAAAGCAGGCTTAATAGCAACATTGACTTCCTAAACTGATTCAACCAGCACATAAGCATCCCCGGCTGACTGTCATTTTATAACTCTCCAAGTACCACAGATGTTGTCTCCTCTGCAAACCTCCACTACCTCAATTTCACATCCTGCAGCGCTCTGTCGCTAAGGCTCTGCCGTAAGCAGCAGTCCTGACATGGTACCCCTGACCACGAGAAGATGGTGTCTGTTCGCCTGGCAAAGATGCTTAGCACCTGCCCCTTGGAATACCTTCTCAATTTTGAGCTAATGCCACGATTTGAATTCAAGGAATAATCAGAACCGTAATTCAGATAATCATCTTTTTCAGCTACAAAACCTTTCTCCAACTGTTTCTGAAGCAGACATTTGCAAAAGGGAAGGGACTTCTGGGAGGACTTGTGATCAGCGAGTGGATGGGAACTTGTTAACTCTATAGTCCCATACCAGAGCGGGGCCAAAAGGACTATGTTTTCTGTCTTTTCCTAGTTATTGCTAATCTGCTGCAAATGGAATAGTTCATCTTTTCCTATCTCCTCATCTTCAGAACTCTCTAACTCAACCTGATACTGGTGGCAAACTAACTTAATAAGATGGTATATGTGTATTTCTGGATCAAGATGAAGTAAAACATTAAAAACATTTATTTTGTTGAAATCTTCTATGCCAATTTTCTGCTAAGAAGGAGAGATCCAAAAGGTCAGGGCTTTTGCAGTACAGAGTTAGTGGTATACTAGTTACAGTAATTCAGCCTGAAAATTCCAGGAGAAACAAACACAATGGAATGCCATGAATTGCAGGAGGAGACCACAGCTTTAATCAGCTCTTGGGAAAAGAGAAACATGCATTTGGTTATTGACAGTTGATAAACTGAATTATGAGGTTTAAAGAAACTAGGACAAAAGAGGAGTTGTAAGATCTTTTTCTTTCAGTAAATATTTTTTTTTTTCCTGTTTACAGAGACCTTTTTTTCCTGTTTATTATCCTGATACACTTTCAAAATTGTTACCACTGTTCCTGCCATTCATTTTTTTCAGAGACAAACTGAACTATTAAGGCTGGGAAGGATATGCCTCTAAAAGATGTGTTGAAATAAAACCCAGGAAGCAGAGGAGGTTCTGAAAGTGGTGGGATTGATTCTGTACAGTGAAACTGTACTGATTGCACAAAGTTCTTAAAACCCAATCTTGAAAGTCCGGCTGAAGCCTTTAAAAGACAACAGTCAAGGCTTGGCTTCTTGAATCAGCTTACTGTGTTTCCAGGAGCCACCAATTTCCACAACTCCATCATTGGGGAACTTGGCACTGAATTTTCCTCTTAGCACAAAATTCTTTTCCAAAATAGAAGTCTTTATTAAAAACCAAAGATTCGCTGTGACAGTGTACACCTATTCCTCCTTTCTCTCCACACCATCATTATCATCATCATATAAAGCAAATGCTAAGTCATCCCTGAAAACACAAGCTACGCATTAATTAATGTAGTATTTGAGTTTGCATAGAGCCTGAAACCTGAGATTGGAGGGATATAAAGTGCCCCATTCATTTCCAATATTTGATTACTCTATAACTCTACAGCTAGCATGTTGATGTTACATTAAATTGCTGCCGATTGTATCAGAGAATTTCACAATGTTGAACAACCTCCTATGAGTGTTCAGGCTGAAATACAAGAGGTCTAAAGAGAGAGAGCAAGGAAACGTGACATTATTTATAGGTAAGGTGGTTTGGTTTTTTTTTTTCAAATATCCATAATTTTAAGACCAATCTACTGATTTTTTTCTTTTTTAAGTTTTGCTAATATTTCCAAATGTTTCATAAACATTTTCTGCCTTAGCCAGAAGCATTAGAAATTCACACACAATACGAGAAGACAAGCATGTGAATGCCAGAAAATGAACCAAATAAGAAACTATGCCCAAATACAGAAACAGCACAAAGCAAGGAAAACAAGTCAGTTTTACCATCTTTTGTTGGTATTATCTTACAGTAATTAATAGCATAGGACAGGGATTTTTGTTTTGAATAAATTTTTTACTTGACATTGCCTTGCAAAACACCAGTGTATCATGGCTGTCAAGTTCTCTCCTCTTTAAGTAATGCTGCCACAATTTCCTATAGAGTAATTGCCCTCACAAGCAGGTACTGGAATAACACGGGACAAAGAGTTTTGCCGTGTTTCTTTTTAAGACATTTGAGTCAGAGGTTAAAAAAATCACTGCTCCAGAGGCTCTTAAACATGTCATTGTCATAATATAAAAACTGACTTACTAACTTAGATTATTTGGAGAGTTAAGTGCTTGTGTTATTGCAAATTAAACTAATTAGTATCATTTCCTGACAGCTGCAGTGAGCGATAGCAATTCCATGATTTTTTCTTCAGCCGCTCATGTGGGATGAAGAGAAGAGTGGAGACAGCTTTTTGATTTAATGGAATGGGATCAGTTTATCATCGTAAGGGTACATTGTTCCATTCTTAGCACAGCTCTGCTGCTTCCTCTGCTCCCTCCCAGTTCATCAGCTATTATTGCACTATTAACTTATTACATGGGAGCCAGGGTAGACAGATGGAAGTTGCTGGGAACTTTGCAAATAGCCAGACAAGAAAACTGCACTGGAATTTACTTGCAGTACCTCCTCCTTTTGGAACCGTTGATGATTATATCCACCACCCGTTAACCAAAATTGTAGCTGCCAGTAAAAGATACAAGAAGTCATTTCAATACCACAATTGGTTTAATCGTTATAAAGGCAGATTTGTGAACTAGCACTGATGGGAGTCTCTAGCTTATATGAATAATTGCGTAAAAGGGAAAGTTACAGTATGTAATTGGCAAGCATTTAGCAAATCACTCACATTTATCACATGTGGAAAATGTGTACCAATCATGGTGGTAAAACCATTGTGCTTACTTCTACCCAGAATTTCCATAAGATTACGTGAGGAACAATAGCAGACAGTTGTGACAAACTCTTACAAAATGTCGTGCTGAAAACTAAAGGAAATCGGATCAGTAAGGAAAAGTCTAAGATTTCTGTAGATGAGCCAGAATGAAATAAAACTCCTGTCCATCTCCCACTTCACAGAAGCCCACACAAATGGATGAAATTACTCTGAATCCAATTATTCTGGAATTCTAACTTTCTAGAGACCATTGGGTTCTGCTTGAACTTTTTCATTAGATCACTTTGGTCAGATTCATGCTGTACTTATATTACTAAACGGGCTCCAAAAGTTTGCTCTATCTTGGAGTTATTGGAATAAACTGTAGCTTTGTGGTTCCCTTACTGGATTAATGCTTGCAGCTACTAATTAATTGGTGATCACCAGCATGGAAATTGAATTATCTATAATCATATTAAAATATGGGATTTTGTTCCCCTCCTCCATGAATCGTTTAGCTTAGAAAGTCTTGATGGAAAGAAATGCGTACTTTTGAGACAATACAATACTTCAGTAAAAAGCTAAAAGGGCTGGAGAAATGAATCGTCTTCCTCATTGCTGAGCAGAAATTAATGCGTAATGCCATCTATCTAATTTCACAGTATGGTCTCTGTTAGCAAAGGGGCTGAGTGCCTTCTACTTTTTATACATCTATTTTCAGAACACTCCACAAAATTGAGAATTTCTATGCTTTCTGATGATCATTTGTCAAATGAAGACATAAAGATCAAAAAGACTGAGAATTCCTCAAGGCAGCCTGGAAATGTGTGATGAAACAGGGAATTAAAACTGCTTCCTCCATGTGCCAGATTTACATCTGTAACCACACCATTTTTCATATCAGTAATCAAGATGGCAGTAACAGACAAAGTCCATCAAGGGAGAACTAGCTATGGATCCAGTTTCCATTCTTTGGTTTCTAGTTTCAGGGACTTAACATGTTCTGAAACAGTGAGCAACTTCTGTAGCCACATAGGAAATACCTCTTCATGAGCATCTTAACACTTCCAATTGTTATTTTTCCATTAGGATTGATTCCCATGACCAATTTTTTTTCTAATACTTTACCAGGGTAAAGGACTGCATTAGAACTAGGCCAACCAGTAGCTCTCCATTGCTGAAAAGGAAAGATGCTGCTCCTCCTACACCCACCCAACTCCTCTCCACCACTGCCCTTGACCACACAGTTTTCTCTCCTTCTTGGCCAAGGACACTTCTGTGGACTCCTTGGTGAGCTAATTCACCTTGCTGACTTGGCAGAAAACTCTTTGCCTTATGTTTTATTTTTTTTCTTCACAAAATGCATTCCCAATGACTGCCACACAATCCAGCCCTTCAATCGATACAGTATGTTCATTGCCATGAAGTCCCGTGCCTTGGGGTCCTCAAGAAGCTGAACAGTTGGTGAATACTTTTGAGCTGCTCTGGAAACGGTGTTTCAAGTCGTGCTCTGCTGACCTCTGAGATGATCCCAGTGCAATTTGGAGAGCAGATTTAGCAACAGTGGCCAGCATACAAATAAACCACAAAGGAAGCAGCATCACTTACAACTCTGCCCAGCAGAGCATCAACATGGTCTTTCTTGATTCAACTCTTTCTTGATTCAATTTTTTTTTTTTTCTCAAGTGTGAATTCTCCCCACTCCATGCAAAACTCTCTACATCTTTTAGAGACACCTTGCATGGCTTTGCGTTTACTTTCAAACTGGCAATCTTGAATTTTGGAAATGGATCTCTTTGGGTCTAAAAAATGTGAACATGCTCAGGGTAACTCTTGCTTTAAGGAATGCTTATGTGAAACAAAATTTTGAAAACATACTCGAAAGCCAAAGCCCCATTCCTGTTGCCTAACTGCCCAGATCTAAACAAAAACTTGAGGCAGCAATGGGAAAGGAAAGAGCAAATATTTTGACATTTACACTTTGCCCTTGCTCTGATCCTAAACATCATTTTCAGAACGGTGCAGCCACTTTTTCCATACTGCAAGCACCATACTAATCTGCTTTCCTTCACTGCAGCACTAGGATAAATTTAATTTATCTTCCAGGTATATTACACCTGCGTTAACCACATAACGATGTTATGAGCTACTTCACACTGTTCTTTCCCTTTCTTCATATGTACACAACACAAAGTTTGATGTATTTCAGCTTCCATACCTTGCTGCTCCTCACCTTCCTGCTTCCACCAGCGGCCAGACTTGTGGAAATGCACAGCTGGAAGAAATGACACAGGCTCTGGGGTAACTCCTGGCCATCTCTGCACCTTTAATGCCTCTCTGCAAGTTCAAATATAACTGAATTTCTAGAATTTGATGCCAATTATTCCTAAGAGTCCCTCTCAGTTTAGATTCTTCTGACTGTTCAGCAGGTAACTCCTCTTCAGTCTCTGATACATCTGAATAATTCGAGTAGCTGTCTGGATCCAAAATACACATGAAGAGCTTGTACTAGACTAAAACACCAAATTAGAGTATTTTTTCTGAAGTCAGATGTCAGAGTGTCATCAGCTAGGCCACTCAAGTGTGTGAGGGAAACCCTCTTGCTCTCATTCATTTTCTTAGTCATTCATTAGAGGGTATGATTTAAAACAAACAAACAAAAAATAGGTCTCACAGGGAAGTTCCCCTTGAAAGACAAGTAGCTCGTGCTCTTACACCAGCTTTCAATACATAGATGGCTCCACTAAACTTTTTCTCAGGAAACACAAACTTTTGTGTGGCCTTAATAGTAGGAGTGATTAAACGTATAAATTATTTTCACACTAAGAGCTTAATTAGAATTAAAGAAAACAATGAACAGTAACAGTAAATTTTTCTCGGAGAATACAGTACCTCTCTCTGCATAAACTGCTACAGAGTAGCTTGCAAAATGCCTGTTTCTCTCCTTCATAAGTTAAGGAATTGGTTCAATTAAGGCAAAAACACTCTAGATAAAACAGCTATACCTACCATGAAGGCCTATGGGAGGAGTCTCAAAAATGAGAGGACATCCTTCAAGTGTTTCTTAATGCAGCTTTAATGCTATTTCATAATCTCTATTGCTTTATAAAAGGCATTAGGTCAGAGGCACATGGAAGGTAAATGCAAATAAACAGGTTGTAGTTATTGCTATTAAGGCTATTGTAGTCTCAGATACAACAAATAGAAGAAGTTATACATTTTAAAATTTACAGTCATTTAACTGAATGGGCCAGCTATGAACAGCAGAAATAATCAGCACATTCTAGATACATTTTAAGTTAATTATTTTAGATGAATATTCAAGGTCTTTAGGCAACTCCTTCTTAAGAAAAACAGTATGTCTCAAAAAGAGATGTTATAAAACATGCAGTGTTAGTATACATTGTATATTGTTAACTAATAAAGCTCTTTCACTGTGAAATCCTTGCTCAATTTGACAGCCAGGAAAAAACCTATCTTATCCCTCGAGGAACCAGAAACACTAGTCAGCTTTGGACAAACCAGAGGTTAAGTATTAGAAGCGTGTGAATCTCTTTAAGTCTGTGATTTTTGGGAAATTCTTAAGAGTCATTTTGAAGGGCTGACCCAGCTAAACAGGGGTGTGATTTTCTTTTCCTGTGATTTTAAAAGCCAGGCACTGTGGGGCTTTTTTTCCTCCTTAAAAAACATGTTTAAATACCTACATGAAAACTTTCCTCTATTAGAGACACCATGAAAGCAGAAATGAAATTACCTTACATCCTCTAGGACAATAGCCATTAGGGACTACCCTTCATGTTTACTCCTTTCCCACACCTGTTTTCCTGTTCTTGCTCTTCTCTGCCCCTTTGTCTCCGCTCTGTTGCCCGCTCAATGTGCCCTTCTTCTTTATTCTTTGGTATCAGCCACATGCCAGCAAGTCTGGATTTTAACTGAAGGAGTTTGCCTTAATTTTCTCCTGCAATGTGATTTTATTTTAACTTTCCCATCCTCAAACTTTATGCAAGGTGAAGCAACACTTCTCTGCAGAAACTATCAAGGCACTGTCAGTGAGGGGGACTTTGCCTCACAAGGTTTCTTGTGACAATTGATATGAAAAATAGTGACAATAGCAGGGAAGTTTGTGCAAGAATCTCTTGCTGTAAGCAAAGCCTACACAACTTTGGCATTTTGCTTCCTGTCTCCTCACAGGTCCTCAGAACTGTGCCCGTGTGTGCAATTTCTTTTAGTGATCCACTAACTTGTGAGAAGTTTGCTGATGGGGCCAATCATGGTGTCTTTTAATGCAAGTAGAAAACAAACCTCCGAGTTTCCAGATAGCAGATAGGAAGTTAACATCAAAATCAATGGAGTCATTGCGTATACAAACTTGATACAATACTTTTAAAATATATCCCAGAAGCAGGAACAGTCTGATTTTAATTTAAATTCAACTTTTTAAAATACATTTTTAGAAACTATAGCTCATATAATTCTAGATGTCTTAAAGTATTATGAGCTTTAGAAAATAAGTAATATTTCAACACGATACATCATGGAAAAGCACTCAGTGAGGGTTTCTTGCTTTCAAAACTGTCTACTGATTTTGCATATCTGATCTCATATATCTGAAAGACTGATTTTAGTAAGTTCTAATATCCATCATTGGAGAGGCAAGCTTGCTTAAGACATCTCAAGACAGTCTTTTGCAATCTGATTTCCAAAAGTTCTTGCAAATTAGTGACTTGATATCCTAGATGGAGGCAGGCACTAAAACCATACAATAATTACCTTGAGATCACCAGTTCCCGAGAATATTTAGACAGAGCAATCCTTCACAGGCTTTTTGAGGCGCATAATCCCAAGGCTGTAGTCTCAAAATGATTGAAGTAGCAAGATCTGGTGAACACAATGTTTCTTTATGGACTGCAAAAAAATAAACAGAATTGGGTTTCCTTACCAGAAGCACATTGCCATTTCTGTATTATAAGATAAATTAAGCTAAAGAAGTCAGCTATTGACTTCTCAGGTTACGAGTGTTACCACAATAACAAAACAAAACTCACACTGCTGATCTATTCCAGGGGTTACGGCCAGTCCTGTCTGGAAGGATAGCCACAGCAGAACCCACACAGTGCAACAGGGATGTGCTGCTTGAAAAAACAGTGCCCTGCACAACTTGTCATGATTCAGTGGCAGGCATCCCTGAGACGTACAGTTCCCTTGTGACAAATATAATCTATTACTCAATTGACACATCTTTAAAATGAGAAGACAGGCTCTTGGCACGAGGCATTTGCATTGTGTAGTTAAACAGATAAAACCGTTGCTTGCCTTGTTGTAGAAAAATACTCAGCAGTCAAAGCGTGTGCCCCTCCCAGCTGACAGCTTCTCTACACCAGGATGCTACTCAAGCGCCTACAGCACCAAATGCTCCACACCAATATGGAACAGGACTTGCAGTGGCCTGACACAGCTGTGTGAAAGTTTGCACTGCTGCATTAGCGCACATGAGGAGCCATAAAGCTACATGTTTATCAGCTGTAGTAAACTCCATCTCCTCTTTCACAGCTTGTCTACCAGCAGTCAACATTGCACCTTCAGAAAGTTATACAGGATTTTGCCACAGACCCTTTCTCTGGCCTGAATGATGAACATGTGTCAAAAGCTCATCCAATACACTCCTTGCTTTTACTTTCAGATCAGAGCTCCACATCATAACAACAGCTTAAAACAGTACTGCTAGCACACACTGAAAATGCATGTCAACATTCAAGAAAGGAAGAAAGGAAGAAAGGAAAGAAAGAAGGTCACAGTAGTGAAGCTGCTGCCTGTTAGTCATCCCAGTCTGTAACTTAGAAAAAATAAGAAAACACTTGACCAGAGAATTATAGTGTGATTGTCTGATCCACAATGTTCCTGGTGCCAAAGGCTCCCCTACTGTCTAACAAAGCCTTCAGAATCCTTTCTAGGAGAGTGTATTTCTGTTATGTGCCACACAAATCTTCTTTTCTGGAAAATTTTCATTTAACATCCTTGCTTACAGTCAAAAATAGGTTTTTCTCTTTCACTTCTTATTCCTTACATCTTCCTTTATAAGCACTAGAGAAAACAGGATCTGCAGATTACTGCTTTGATGGTGAACACTGAAGTAGGCAAGACTTGGCCCAAATATACACTGTGGCCTCTATGAAATGCAGTCAGTGGCACCCAGAGAGGTCATTCCCACTCCTGCAGCACAGAAATGTCAGTTTGGCAGTGATGTCTGGGTTTTATTTGGACATTGCAGGTATGTAGACTAATCCCCAAGCTCTACAAGCTCAGATTCAGTATCTTACACCTTTTTTTTCAGTTTCAGGGTAAGAAGCCGCTCCTGCAGACACCCTTTCGAGCCTATAGTTGTGTGTTCTCTCCTCTCCAACTCTCACTCTCTCCCCTCTTGAGCAGGAAATATTGATGTACAGAGCAAATTGTCCACAGTCTTCTGCCCTGCACATCCTTTTTCTAACCTCTTTTCCATCAGCACAGGAGTGCTAACAACCATCAGCCTTCCTGACTAGGCCGGACAGGATCTTCAACACTCTTCTCCACTGTGAAACTGAACGCTTTAAGAGGCTGAGGCAATTGACATCTATCTAGAACTGCTATGAATGTGGTCTTCGATCCATCACACCTTCTCTCATGTTTATTTGTAGATTTTCAATTGCTTCCTATTTTATCTTAAATCCCTAAAGCTTCTAAATAATTTCACTGCTGTCTAACTTGCATCTTTTTAATATAAACAAGCGAGGCGCACTAAAATCTCCATCTCCTAATCTCTAGATGGAAATTTTTTGACTTGCACTTAGAACATATAAGGGTGCATACACTGGAGACCTTCATTCCTTGTTGTGCTAAGTATGATCCCCTCTAACACAGTGGACCAGGAATGTGAACCTGTATTCATCTGCTGCATTAGGACTAAAGACTCTAAGAATAAAGGCTCTGGACTTGGACAGCAATGTCTGCTTTTGCTTAAATAGTGAGCATGGGGGGTTTTGAAGGCAATTGAATACATGTATATTTCTAAAGATGTGAGCTATTTATTCAGGCACAAAAACCCAGGAGGGGTACTACTCATAGGCAAGTAAATCTTCTGTACTCTTTGCCACAGGAAAAGTTTCTCTTTCGTTAATCCCTGTATCTCTCTTCTTCAACTAGCCACTCTCAAGCCAAATGCAAAACTTTCTATGGTTACTTCACAATAAAGTGTTTTGTTACATACACTATTTTATTAGAAAATTTGGGTTTGCATACATATTATTACTGTACGTGCTACTTTTTGAAATAAGAATTCTTCTGCATAGAAGCTACTTTTCTGTGTTACAGTTGGTAAAAAATCCAGATAATAAAAAATCCTGATGTTCCAACCAACCTAATCAAGCAGAATAATTTAAAATTCTATTCTAATTCTAAAAAGACAAACTTCTACAAATATCTTTCTTCTAAGGATCTGTAATCTTACATATTGAAGTTAAAAGAATCAGAAAACTCCGTATTTCTGCCAGAGATCTAGGACTTATTCTCTATCTGCAAGCTACTGAATTTCCTTACCTATAGAGTTGGAAGTTTTCACATTGGGTGGCTACTTTGTTTCCTTCCTTACAGTTCCCTAGTACTTACATACTTCTCTAATATTTTAAAAGAGAATGAGAGAAAGTGGTGAGAAAGGCAGGTGTTTATGGATATATGGGTTGTGATCCTCATCGTCTGTCCACTCAGCTTTCATGTTGGTTACAATTTGCTTACAGGACCTCATTTTACTGTTTCAGTGATTCAAATGTGAGAAAATGCTCTGAGAAGAGAAATATGCAAAAAAGATATCAGTATCGGTATTTTCTGATACAATTCCTACTGCTGATCAGGCAAGATCCATTAGCCAATTGCTCTCATTGTGTTTCCAGATGGCAGAAGTACAAGTGGCAGCTAATACAGGAGAAATTTAATTTATTCTGGAAGTGTTAGCTCTAAAATAGCATGTCTCTTCACTACTTTACCTGCCTCACTAATACTCCAATGGCCAGCCTAGGAAATCATAGAATCATAGAATGGTTTGGCTTGGAAGGGACCTTACAGATCATGCAGTTCCAACCCCCCTGCCATAGGCAGGGACACCTCCCACTAGATCAGGCTAGAGAAATGCCAGGTTATTTTTAGAACAACAACAACAACAAAAATAATAACTACTCACACCACGCAATCATGCAAACTGAATAAACTGATGCTAGTCCTGGATGAGTGAGATTTGACTCCTGTTAAGACTGCTCTTTGCTGTGTCAGAAAGCACTTCTTGTCTCTTACCACTTCAGTACGGCATTGTGCCTTAGACAAATACAGCCCAGGTCAGTGAGGAAGGTTTTCTGCTGCCGCAGTACATTGTAGTTCACTGGTATGATGCACTGTAAGGCAGATCATTGTGATTTGCCACGGTGTGATTCACAGATATGATTACATCTCATTTCAGAACAAAGTGGAACTGTCTGCCCCTTTGTATTAATTCAAAAGCCATGCAGCAATTCTCAAGTCATGGCTGCTTTTACCACCTAAAACATGAAGGAAGCCAACCTGTGTCCCAGCAGTAACTTTGCTCTTTCTGCACCAAATCATTAACCCAGCTGCACTGGTGTGTATAGCAGTTCCCTTCTTCTCCACAGACAAGTTGAGCACTGATGTGATTTCTTTCAATGCAAGAGTCCATTCTTTCCCTTTCCCTGTTGGGCAGTTCCAGATTCTCAGTCTCTGCCTTCAGCCAGTTGTGTAACAATACAGATTTCTAGGGGTGTAAGAAATCCTCCTGGCATCATGAAAAGCCCTGGAGTCTGTATGTAACTGTTTCCTTTAATCTTAAATAATAGGACAGTTGTATTTCACAGGTGTCACAATTAGCTATGTAACAACAAAAGAAGACAGCAAAGCTCTGCTGAAATGAGGTTCCTTCTGAATACCTTCTATACTTGCAGGAAGAAACAACCACTGCTGTCAAACCTCATAACTTAAAAACTTTAGATAAATAAAAAGACCTATCACTGTGCCTTCTTAGATGGGAACAGAGATTAAAGACTTTGTACAGGTCACCTAGGAGTTCCACAACAGAAAAAAATGAACACAGATCTTCCGAGTCTTAATTCAGCAACTGAACTACAAAGCTTTTCTTCTGTTGAAGTGACCGGAAGCAGTTAAGCCAGCATAATTATCTTTATTCAAACTAACCAAAGTGCTTCTTTAAGACTATATATTTGGTGGCTGAAATACCATCTCTGGGGAACACTCTGCCATGCTGTTTTGTAGAGGTTTAATGCATCAGTTTGATGCCAGCAGTAATGGGATTTATCCCTCTCCAAAACAGCACAGTGTTCAATCCCAAGGATCCATGGATCTGTAACTGATGTTTGAAAGACTACGCAGGATCCTCTGTTCCTAGCACCATCAGCCAGAGCCCTGCATGAGGCTACATCTTCCCTGGATTGACAGCTGACTGCTGCCAAGGCTAACAAATGCTCGGTATAGATTTGCCTATTTCCTTGTGCAAGCCTCTCACCAAGAGAAGGCTCGTGAGGAGGTGGGAGGGAGGAGAGTGTGCTGTAGAAGATAAAATGAGCAGCACAGTCCCAATAATCACATCCCTAAATATAGCATTGTTTGAAACAATGAAAACAGACAGGATAACCGTCACTACTCATTTCTCTTTGCCTGAACATCTTTCCCTGGGAATACATGAGTCACCTGGAATAAGCATCAGATCTGCTTTTCTGTCACAGGTAGTGCTGGAACACATACAGTAGTAGTTACTACAATAGATAATTTCTTAATCATTTACAATGAATAAGAAGCATTTCATTTTAAAATTGAACATATTGGACTAAAATTTCCAAGATCAGAGTTTCTTGCACCGCTACCAGGCTAGCTTCAGCCTTCCTGATGACATACCAGTCACCAGGATTCCTCATGGCTTAGCATACTGAACAAGACCTGCATGCTGCTTATTAAGAGCCTACAGGATAGCGAGTCTCATCCAGGAACAGGCATGTATTTCAGCTTGCCCCAGCTTCCACCTGGCAGAACACAGCTGTGTAGACACGGCGGTGTGTGAGGCACAGCCATCCAGTGCCTCACACAAGGAATGTGGTATCTACAGTTCGAAGCAGTACATGCTCATTTGGGAACCATGTATGTCCAAGACCTTCATCCTAGCAGACTGATTGCTACAGTTTTAATTATTTTTTGTTTATCATCATGAAGCAATAACCTCTAGTGTTTCGGCCGAAGAAATAGTGCAGTTTCCTCTCCACATCAAAGACTCCTCTAATATTAATGTCTTGCAAAACAGGACATGAAACTGCTATCCCAGAACTACTTAAAAAGCAAAACAAAAATAAAAGCCAAAGCCTCCTCAACATTATACAACTGCAAATATTTTGGTCCCGCATGTCAAACTAGCTTAGTTTTGTCATTTACTTCTAAATTTTCCACTGACTTGGCAATCAACACCTCTGTCTCACAAGATTCTTAATATCCTAAAATTCCACAGCTGAGCAGTGAGAAATGATTTGATGAGGGACGATGCATCGATTAATCTCACATATCTGTTTAAAGGAATGACATGAATGAAATGATTTAAAGCTAAAGGTCTTCGCGTATCTTTCTTCTGAAAGACTTTTTGTATTAAATGCTATGAATTCATGTTACCCTGCCACTAGTGAGGCTTTTGCACTGTGGCAGTGGCAGCAAATAACATGTAATAACTTGTGGCGAACTGTCATGAACATTTATTTTGATGCTAAACACATTTCCAGCAAGGAATAGGCAAAGATGTTCTCCTGGAGTTAAAGTACTTTTGTATTTCTGAATTGATATCAAGAGTGTCCTGTGCCTTCCAGCAGGAGGCTGCACTGTCTCCAACAAATGGATTTTTTTTTAATTATTTTTTTTGGCACTTTCTAGAGGCCTCATATTCTACTAATGGCTCTAGCAGAAGTTTGCAAGCCCAGGGGCAGACTGGATGCTATGAGAACATTGCCATTCCTCCCAGGGAGTGACTGGAGGTCTGTCAGACCAGCTAGGGGGCAATGCAGAAAACTTTCCAGGAACCCACAAAAGTTTTTATTTTTCTGAAGCCTTTTAACTGTCTGGCAGGGACTGGAAACTCTTGCTTGCATCAGTTCTAAAGAGGGCTGGCCCATGCTACTGCCATGTGAAGAATGCTCCGAGATCCCAAGAAGACCACAGCTTCACATGCAGGCCATGTGCCCTGGCAGCAGCAGACTTCACTTCATACAGATGTTTTAATTTGCTCCTCTTAAAGCAGATGTGTCAGAACTAGCAAACTTGGGAGGTGACCACACTTATCTCCCCTAGGGACCAACCACAGAAGGAATTTGATGAGCAAACTTGTACTTCTGCTATTGCAGCAGAGAATGTGACAGAGATGCTTCCTCTTCTCTTTACAGTGGCTGGAATGACCACCCTTTAAGTGTCTAGGCAGCCACACAGAGCTCACTCCTCCTTATCTTTGCAACGTGATTAGAAATGCAAGAAAGCCACACAAGAAGGCTCCACATTAAGACAGTTGAGAATTATGTTCATTGCGTATCATAAGCTAAATTATCCTCTTCTGAAATGTTCCTTTCTATCTACAACAATACTGATGTTATACTTATTGAAAGGACAGTTCTTACAGAACTTCAGAAAAAGTGCTGTCAACAAACAAAGTGCTGTGTATTTGCACTCACATATTGTGCTGAGGTCCTTTGGTATTAAAAATGCTATAACCACTTTTTTTCCCAAGACCATCCATTGCACACTTGAAATAGAGTCAACCTTGTCCAGTGACTTGGGCAGAAACTTAGTAAGCATGAGGTAAGTCTCACAGAAATTTATATTCTTATTTCTACACAAAAGAGCAATTTGCCATGTCATCAGAAATAATATGTACCATACTTCCATAGGTATATCTGTGCCTCAAATAATCTGAGCAAATTCAGAGGGTAGATGGGACTCTGATGGGACTTCCATAAGTACAGATGCCATGTGAACACTGAGAATACACTGCATTGTTTCAGGGAAGAGAGAAGAACTAGAAACACATCTTATTTTAGGACCATCAATTGCTTAGGTTGAAGGTGCTGTCATTTCTGAATACCAAGTATATGAAAAGCAGGAATTTGAGTTAGTACTGATGCAGCGATCAGCATGCATACTCTCATAAGACAGTGCTCCTCCCCACATTCAGGACTTCTGGAAAGGGATAACCACTGTGAAAGGCAGCAATTGTAGTTCACTGGTATGATGCACTGTAAGGCAGATCATTGTGATTTGCCACGGTGTGATTCACAGATATGATTACATCTCATTTCAGAACAAAGTGGAACTGTCTGCCCCTTTGTATTAATTCAAAAGCCATGCAGCAATTCTCAAGTCATGGCTGCTTTTACCACCTAAAACATGAAGGAAGCCAACCTGTGTCCCAGCAGTAACTTTGCTCTTTCTGCACCAAATCATTAACCCAGCTGCACTGGTGTGTATAGCAGTTCCCTTCTTCTCCACAGACAAGTTGAGCACTGATGTGATTTCTTTCAATGCAAGAGTCCATTCTTTCCCTTTCCCTGTTGGGCAGTTCCAGATTCTCAGTCTCTGCCTTCAGCCAGTTGTGTAACAATACAGATTTCTAGGGGTGTAAGAAATCCTCCTGGCATCATGAAAAGCCCTGGAGTCTGTATGTAACTGTTTCCTTTAATCTTAAATAATAGGACAGTTGTATTTCACAGGTGTCACAATTAGCTATGTAACAACAAAAGAAGACAGCAAAGCTCTGCTGAAATGAGGTTGAAGGTGCTGTCATTTCTGAATACCAAGTATATGAAAAGCAGGAATTTGAGTTAGTACTGATGCAGCGATCAGCATGCATACTCTCATAAGACAGTGCTCCTCCCCACATTCAGGACTTCTGGAAAGGGATAACCACTGTGAAAGGCAGCAATGCCCTCATCAGTGCTGGAGCACACATGAGGAATAACATTTACACACATACTTACAGTTCTTAACGTGTCTATGTGTTTTGGCCTCACTTCTCATGATGTGCTCCTCTCTTTAACTGTCTCTGTTTCAATTGTGATTGTCCTGAGCAATAGGAGTTTATTTCTGTTTGGAATGTGTACTTCATCTGTCATACCACTTACTGCATTGGGTAATGAGCACAGCTTTTATGTCTTTGTTCTACTCGGACTTCTTAAAGGTAAATCATAGTTGATCAAGGCAAAGTTTTACATGGGAAGTGTATGAGGTGATTTTACTGTTCCAGTTTCATGGAGGCCTATCTGAAACATTTTAAATTGGTTTAAATTTCATCAAGAACTTCACATTAGGCATAAACCTTGTGACAATCAGAACTACGCCATATACACCGTACTGTGAACCCATCTATTTCAGATATCTAAATTTCAGCCTGGATAAACAAGGAAATTATTTCAAATATTCAAATTTTAAAAGGTAATTTTCACATTGACATAGCAAGCTGAAGAGTCAGCCACAGAAGGCAACCCGTGACAATACAAGAGTAGGAACCCCACAGCCATTTACGTGATTGCAGCCAGACAACCTAAACACAGGTTTGGCTGGCAGTCTGGAAAATGCTACATTTAAATGCCAGTATTTGCACTTGACACTACACTAAATGCATAAATCCTTTAATATGATACCCTGCTTGAGTCAGAATTCTACGTCCATAAAGATATTAACACTAAAACACGAATGTCCTAGCAGTTTAAGAAATGGAAACTGAGTTACTGATGTATTATTGGGGTTTTTAGGGAAGCAAGTACATTATGGAAAATGTTCAATTAAAGTTTCATTTTAAAAAGTTGTTTCAAGAATGAGATCTCATCCAGATACACAAA
This sequence comes from Cuculus canorus, assembly GCF_017976375.1. Lineage (NCBI taxonomy): Eukaryota > Metazoa > Chordata > Aves > Cuculiformes > Cuculidae > Cuculus > Cuculus canorus. The sequence continues at coordinate 30,393,952 of NC_071406.1, read as the reverse complement.
CTATTTTTTATTTGCTTGTAAGGCACTTTATTATACATGTGGCTGTTGATGATCTTTATGATGAAACAAAGATTTGTTCTCAGCACAGAGTAACAGGAAAAGCTGTAATACAGAAAATACCTTTCATGTTATTTGAAGAATCAGTTTTCTCATGATATTCTCATGATATATATTAGGGGAAACCAAAGCCTCCAATTTTTTCCTGTGAAAAGGTTTTGTTACTTAGTTGTTGGTTTAGAAAAACATGGATTCTTTTTTTTTTCTCCTTAAAAACCACATCTCTTCTGTAAAAACCAGACATTTAACAGAAACAAAAAATTCTTATTAAGAAAAATAGACCATTCTAGATTTAAAAATCTTTTGACGGGAAACTGTTGGCCAATTCTACTCTTAGAAGCTTCTTGGCCTTTTATTGGTGAAGAATTTGCTGTCTGAGAGTTGTCAGTGGTTTGTAGCATGCTTTATGGCATTTCAGCACATTTCAGCAGTAATTTCTGCCTCAAGCTGAGCAATTCAGCAGCAAGAGATTGTTTCCATGCTTCTGATAAGTTTTTCCTCATTGCATCCCAACAGCAGCGGGACAAGAGGAGCTCTGGAATAATCAGAGGACTATTTATCCATGGAATTGAAGATGGCTCTGAACAAGAGCATAATTCTAACTACTCTTTAGAAAGAAGGTGGATTATTTTCTAACACAAGATAGTGTCATGTCCTGTTGAGCTGATTACTCCATCTGGCACATTAACTTATGGAACAAAGAGAGGTCATTGTATTGGACAGTTCAGTTAAATAAACTTTGAGAATAGAGTCTGATATGTGGCTCCAACCTCAGACAGCAGACAGCTTTGTAGCCTCCTTCCTGCTCCATGACTTTATATGCAACACACATGGGATGGTGGGTTTCAGTGGTCTGCTAGCTAACTGTGCTTTGCTCATGGGTCTCTACTCTGGAAAAGGCGGTAGCTCTGTACTGCATCCCTGTGAGAAAAAAAACATCCTAACTACATGAAAGTGTGAAGTGGGAGTCAGTTTGTTGATCTGCTTCTTGCGTGACTTAATACGTGCTATTACACTTCATGGAAGAGGTGCAGGGTAAATTGTTTGCACTGGAGACAGATTACAGGAATTAACAGCATATTTAGGCTAGCTCTAATTTTCCTCATCTACTGATAATAACTGCAGTGAAGATGCAATAGGACAGGCTCCAGCAAGTAATCTGTGGAAAAATGTCCTTTCCCCAGAGCATTTGACATTTTGTGCATGTTCTACTCCCAAATGTAGACCATATTTTTCTTTTTTCTATATACCTACTTTTCATAATCAAATAACTTTGCTCCAGTGCTAAATCTGAGTTGTTGCCTTTGCTCCACTTGCGAGCAACATGAAACTTAAAAAGCAAGGTTCTGATTGTTGCCAACTGATTCTACTTTCTCTCAGAACAAGGAAACCCCTGCAAAGAGAGCCCACGCTTCTGCAAGTGAAAATAAGTTTGTGCATAAGGGGCACAGAAAAAAAAAGAGTGTGCCTATTATTTTTGTATGAATGTTTCCACTACTCCATGACTCTGTGCCAAACTGAGTCTCTTTCTCTCTAAAACCAAATTAAAGTATCCTCACTGGATGGCATGATTTCTTGGTGGTTTTTATAGCCTGCCACAGGAAAATTAAGTTAAGTGCATTTTAGTCAGAAAGTCTTGTTTCAGGTTCAACAAAACTGGGAAGTGATTAATCCTCTTCTAAAATATTCCAGATGAGAGCTGACACACAGAACCCGCACCAACACCAAATGGTTACTCCCTAGCAAGGCAGTTCATTGTGTAACAGGATGAAACTGCATATGGATCAGTAAATAAAACAGCTAGATTTTTCAGTTCCAAAGGAACAATATGTTAATAAGATAAAGGAAAGATGTTTAAACTTATGTGTTTCCTAAAGATAAGACAGAAACAATGAAACACATCATCCTTTACCGAACTTTGCAGTTGGTCTAAGAGGTAATTAGCAGACCAATTCCTAGAGACCAGGGCTACACATGGTAACCTTAAGGAGCATAGGCCATGAATCCCAAGAATCCTCTTCTCGAGTGCTACCTTTCTGAAGAACTCATTCCAGTACATCCCCAGCACTGGAAACTACATTTAGATTTAGCATGTAAAGAACATACGCACGTCTGCCATTTTCTCTGGTTGCAAACAATCACTTGAACAGTGAAGGTCAACAGAGCAGTAGGAGTGAGGTCAGAGCAACACAACCTTCTCGGTTCGCCTGCCTGTGGCTGCCTTGCCATCAGTCTGCATTCCTGAGCGTCCTCTGCTGCACAGCACTAGAGGTACACTTGCAGCTCAGAAGGCTACTTCTGATCCTGACCTAGCTTGCTATAGCGACACAAGGCTGCATTGTGCTGTGTGGACATAACTCATGTTTCTTCTAATGCGACCCAAGTCCTAGATGGAGTTTTGATGACTACATTTCATCAGCCTTGCTGCACACAACAATCTAATTATGAAGAAGAAACAGGGCTCCAAAATCTCATGAAACAAACCTCATATGTACAGTTGTTAAGACTTGTTTCCAGTAAATTACCATTTCTTCAGCCCCATGCACCCATGTTTTCATGCATGAGCCAGTCACTACTGGTCAGGAAGAAAGCCCAGCCAGGCCAGGCAGGCAAAGTGGAAATAGAAAGCAGACTGCTATCTGCATGGTGAAAATATTCTTCACCTTTCCAAAGGTCTCACATACACATTCCGCAGGAAGGGACAGATCTTTTAGAAAGATCTTACTAAAAGAAATTCTCAGCATCTTCATTTTTACATGTGTGTTGGAATATATTATTTTGTAACCTGAATATGTTAAAAATGCATAATTGAAATAAACCTCCCATTTTTTTCTGAAGAAAGGAAGGAAGAAAACATTAATAGTTTGTATTCAGAGCTCTTATATTCACTTGGCATTCTGCTGTACTTAATGATAGCTCTATAAAGAAACACAGTTACTGTCTTATGTGGGAGAGCATATTTGTGGCTGAGAAAGTGCTGCAAAAATGCAAAGAAAGTTTTCATAATTCCATATCACATTTTTACCCCAGTTTTTACAGCCAATTCATCTAGTCAAAAGTCACATTTTCTGCTTCTTATTTTTCATTTCATATCCCCTGATTTAATGTTTTAGTTCTGGGGCTGAATATTATTTTTTGTGGTGAAAGATACCTAGACACAACTAAGGCTGTAATGCTTTGTGAAGTTTAATTACTTCAGCTCATTCCTTGAGAGAGTTCTTGAATGAAAACACAGGTCATATTACACGACTTCTATATTCTCTGCTCTCTTCTAACCCAGTCAGACCACCTTCACTATATAGATGTCTTTATCACAGGCCCTTTTTCTAACAAATCACTTCACCAGCACATCGAAGTTCCCTTGGGGTTCTGACCTCTCCTTTTTAGCAGGTCACAAAAACATTGTTCCTTCACTGAACAGTCTTTGAAGCTCCTCAGGCCAAAAGCACTTCCTGCACAGCAAACAAACTCTGCTATCACTGGAAAGACTGCTTTTTTCTTTACTATCATCTTTTCTACCAAGAGAATGGAAACTCCTTTTTTTACAAGGAGTTACATGGAAAAGACAAGGAGTAAGGGGTATAGGTTGCTCCTGGGGAGATTCTGATTGGATCCCAGAAGAAAATTTTTCACTATGAGAACAGTTAGACATTGGAATAATCTCCCCAGGGAAGTAATAATCTCTCTACACCAGACCCCTTTAAGTCTCAGCTTCACAAGCTGCTGGGCCATCTCATTTAAACTATGCATCACCTTAAAATGTTGGACCAGATTATCCTTGAGGTCCCTTCTAACCTGGCATTCTATGGTTCTGTGATTTGCAGCCTCCTTCATACCTATCCAAAGAGGGGTGCATCGTCCTTCTGAAGTTCAGACACAGCTTGTTCTATCGTGTTTCATTCCACTTCACGGCAGACTTTTTTCTCACAGAAGCTAATGAAAAGGCAAGGTTCCAGTTCTTGAGCTGAGAAGAAAGACCTGAAGTGATTTTGCATCTGATTCGAGCCACTGCCAGCTCTGGGAATTTTTTCTCTTGGTTTCGGTAGGTTTTTCACTGAGCTCCCATACAGCCAATGGACTGTGAATTGTATTATTCTTTATTGCTTCAGCACATGAAGCTTACTGATAGAAGCCAGAGAGGCCAAGCCCTTCAGTCGTAATACACCTCTTAAGAGGGAGGCTGAAAGCTGGTCCTGAGTTTCTTGATTTCTGTTGTTCTAAATGTCACTGTGTTGTTGCTGTGGCAGTTGTGTTTTCTATCAGAATGGCTCTTAGTTTTAAACATGTTATGGTGACCTGACTTCCCTGTTTTCCAGGATTTCATCAGAACATGTAGAATGTTCTTTTTTTTTTTTTTTTTAAGCTTCTATGACTTAAGAGGCACAGTTCTCCACTCTCTAACAAGGGCATTTTTCCTCTGCTGTGTTAGCTACTAAAGTTAAATAAATATTCAAGAAACAAACACAACATTTAAAGGGCTCCTTTTTTTTTTTTTCTGTTAGATTATGTGCAATTATTTTATTCATTTCACAGTTATAGCCTGGATTTTCAAGCTGGGTAAGACTTTCTTTTTTTTTAAATATAAGGAACAAACTAAATCCTTCTGCTTCCTTTATTTTAAAATCTTGCTTTCTACAGGCCAAACCATCTATAATGGGGAATAAAACTGGAGAAGAATTTATTGCCTGGACTATGAGAATGGGGAAACTGGAGCTTGCTCTCTCTTCTGTTACAAGAGGGAACCTTTTGCCTGATTACGGTTTTTTTGGCCTAACCCCTAACCAAATTTCTTGCCTCAGTTTAGTAAAAATTGATGCAAGAGAAATCCAGTTGGAAGGGTCCATCATAACCCTTCAGCTATGTACCCATTTAGCTTATGCTAGCGTGAAGGGTATGACTTCCTGTCCAGCAAGGGGAGCTATAAGCTCAGCAGTGAGCACTGCTGCTGTTCAAGAGACTCTCTTCTTTGGGATGACAGCAATCAGATCCGCCTTTCTTTACCATCAGGAGCTGCTATTGAATTCCAGACTTCTAAATATGAAGTACCTATGATTACACGCTATTGTTTATTTTCTAGGGGAGGAGTTGCCCAAGTTGGTTCCTTTGAGCAAGAAGAAATGAAAAGCCAAATGTGACCATTAGTAATTATCATGATGCTGTATTTCACTTCTAATATACCACCATAATTATTTCCTGGAAAAAGTAATTGGAGCAGGAATCCCTGCATCACCTCTGCACAGCCTCCAAACTCAGGAGCCACAGGCTGCTGGTGCATCTTCAGGCAATCTGTCATGCACTCCAGTTGCCATTTGTGACAGCTTAAGTTGTGAGAAAGACAAAACCAAGGTGCCCAAGTCAGCTCCTTAAACTAGTTAAGCTACCTTAGCCTAGTTAACTTAGTTAACCTAGCTGATTGCAGGAAAGGCCCCTGCATAAATGCAAATAAGCAAAGCACATAGTTTCTTGCCTTAACTCATCTCCTGGAGATTACAACCAGAGGCTGGGTGTGTGATATGACATATTTTAATGCAGAATCACTGCAGTATGATCCCCAATGTGATTAGCACAGCTCAGCCTTAGTTGGGATATTGTGGCTTAGATTATTCCTATTAGTTTCCAACTGATCTTGGAACGCAAGTATTACATCTGATTTTAATGAAACTTTAGACTTAGTTGTTTTCAGTCAGCTAATGAAATAGTTGAACCTTCCCATGACTTGCTGTAATTATAACAAAGACTGTACATTATCATGAACAATGCTAACCTCTTTACAAGATGTAAAATTAATCTTCCAGTACTTGTGTACTGATATGTTTGGAAATGTAAACTGAAGAGTGAAAAGAAATTAATGCTACCCTGGTGAAATATGAACCTACCTGGCACAGAGGCTTTCACCCAGCACACTCTGGCACAGCCTCTTGGCTACATGTAACTTTATGTTAACAGGAAAAGTCACTTCAAAATCTGTTTTGTTCATGAAAGCCTCAAGCACATATACAATTTAATCACATTTAGCAGATCATTTTAAAGCACTCCTGAAAAAACAGCAGTGCATTATAAGAACAAAAAATTCAAGGTGGAGACATCACCAAAGCGAAAGGAATTTCTTGGTTCCAATATGCAAAGAAAGTTTGCATTTGGAATAGCTTTTCCAAAGATTCTGGCAAGACACTATACTTTCAAGACAAAATGATTTCCATTGGGTGGCTTGTTCACTGGCTTCTGTAAAAGAGTTTGGTGGTCCCAGGGCAGCTTTTACTGGACTAGTGTTCTTCACACAAAAGCCACGACTGTAATTGGCATTAACTGTAATTGGCATTAACTGTTCTCTGCTTTGGCAGCCTCATCTGAGAAACAGAACTCAAATACACAATGTGGGCTAAATTGCCCTTAATGGCCCCTCCACATCAGGGCTAAGGGGATAAGGAGGTTAAGAAATTGCAATTTCTTCCACTGTCCAGCCCCTGGAGAGAATAAAGGCCTACTGAGTGATCAGTCGAGACAGAGCACTATCAGATCCTCTCTGGAGAAATTGGGCGTTTTAGTGACAAGCACCAGGGAAACTCTCTCCACAGATGAGCTGCAAGGTGGTCCTGGTCACATAATTCTCCGTGCCTCTTGCCATATGAACATGTCTTTTAAAATTCCGTCTCTCTGGTGAAGTATCCTCAGCTGGAAAGGACTGTTTAAATACCAGGAAACTTCAGCACATGCTTTCAGAAAATCTAGAAATATATTCTAGCTCCTGGAGTGGGAGTGAGGGAAGAACTAACACCACCCTGTGCAAAGCTACTCTGTTTACAAACCAATACAAATTCGAAAGGGTTCACCACTTTACCTTTCTTCTCCAGTGTTCTGTTTCTGTGGTTGAAGGCAAAAATATATGTGCAGGGTTCACAGAGCAAAGCTTAGAATCACAGAATCATAGAATCACTATGGTTGGAAAAGACCTCTAAGATAATCAAGTCCAACTGTCAGCCCAACACCATCATGCCATGTCCTGAAGTGCCATGTCCACATACTTTTTGAACACCTTCAGGGATGGAGACTCCACCACTTCCCTGGGCAGCCTGTTCCATCACTTCACCACTCTTTCAGTAAAGAAAGTTTTCCTAATATCCAACCTAAACCTCCCCTGGAGCAACTTGAGGCCATTTCCTCTCATCCTATCACTTGTTACTTGGGAGAAGAGACCAACACCTGTCTCACCACAATCTCCTTTCAGGTAATTGCAGAGACTAGGTCTCTACTATTAGAGATTGTAAAGACAGGATCTCCCCTCAGCCTCCTCTTCTCCAGGCTAAACAAACCCAGTTCCCTCAGCTGCTCCTCATAAGACTCGTTCTCCAGCCCCTTCACCAGCTTCGTTGCCCTCCTCTGGACACACTCCAGCCCCTCAATGTCCTTCTTGTAGTAAGGGGCTCAAAACTGAACACCGGATTCGAGGTGCGGCCTCACCAGTGCTGAGTACAGGGGCACAATCACTTCCCTGGCCCTGCTGGCCACGCTGTTTCTGATACAGGCCAGGATGCTGTTGGCCTTCTTGGTCACCTGGGCACACTGCTGGCTCACATTCAGCTTCTGGTGACATTCAGCAGCACTCACCGGTCCTTTTCTGCCAGGCATCTTTCCAGCCAGTCTTCCCCAAGGCTGTAGTATTGCATGGGGTTGTTGTGACGGAAGCGCAGGACCTGGATAGTGCAGGTTGATCAGCATAAGCACTCATCTATAATAAAATCCTCACTGACAGAAAAAGCCAGGAGTGAATGAGGCAGAACCAGGTTCATTCTGCCAAAGTTTGCAGCTATATTGTTTGTGGTTGTGCCAGTGGCTGATATGGACTACTACCAATGGCTCACTTCATACAGTAAGCAACTTCTAACTTGCATGGAAAAGCAAGCTAATTTGTTTTAAAGTATTTTAAAACCACCGTGACTTTCTCCTTCCCAGTAAGTAGAGAATAGGAGCAACTACTTAGGTCCAGCAACACCCAAAAAGCAACACACAATATTTCTGTCAAAAACCACTGTCCCCAGGGACTGCTGCTGCAGGCAGGTGTTCGCAGCCAGAACTCCATGTCAACTCAGGTCCACTGGTTGCACGCAGGCCTGAGGAGATGAAATTTTGACCCTGGATTTTTTGAGGGTTTCCGGTGAGAACAAACAGGCTGTACTCTATCCATCCAGATAAACAGTTCTATACTATTATTTACTAAGATTTTAACCACAGCCTTACAACTAAATCCTTTCCTTGAAAAAAATCCCCTCAGTTAGTTTTCAACAGCAGCAGTTACATACTACTCCTTCGAATGAATTATAAACATTTGTAGATGAGAAATCCAAATGCTCTTACATACAGAAAGTACAGGTTAATTAATGCATACTTACATCAGAAATCTGAATATTTGCCTTTGCTCAGTCTGTTTGTGCCTTCATACCTACGATCATTCAAATTTGTAAATGCAGTACGAACACCTTTCAGTCTTGCCTGCCCTGTATGTCCACACAGACACACATACATATCAGCACCCCAGGCACTCTATCCAAATTCCTAATTCCAAACGCAAGCAAAGCAGCTGTTGTCAAATATTCATTCGTATGGACACACCACTAAGAACCCCAAAGTACAGGCTCACTCTTGTGCTACCCTTTGTGCGGGTACAGAAGAAAACAACATGCTTCGAAGAATTTCTAGGACATAGCCGTACACTTTTTAAACTTCACGAGCTCACAAGCTCACAAGAAACAGAAACAACTACTGATAAGCCAACAGTGTTTACTGGTATTTAAAAGCCAGACTCCTTAGACTTTCATAGATGTAAACTTGTAGTTATATTCTAAGGTCAGTTAACCAGCTCCTGTTTAAATCAAAATCACCAGCACAGCTCTATACGCGAAGTTGGATACTATCAGCACCTAGGATTGTCCTCCTCCTCCTCAAGTTCCTCTTCCCTGGAACTGAGGATATTTTGTTCCTGTAAATTACTTGGAATCTTACAGTAATTTCTGTCATGCAATATATACATTCTCTCTCATCACAAATGTGATGGAAGTATCTTCTTCAAATTTTCCATACAGTCACCTTTGTGCAGAGATGGAAGAACAGAAAATTTTCAATGCAGAAGTCTCTCAGACTTTGAAAGCCCTAAAAAATGGGATTCATTATTAGAAGACTTGAGTGACTTCACTACAGTTACTGCAATACTTCCAGCTGAAATACTGTTTCAGTTCAGCAATGAACTTGTTGTTTGCTCTTAGGAAGCTCTCTGATGGTGTCACTGACAAGGCTCCAAAATTACTGCATAATATGCTAATCTAGCCATCAAATTAAAAGAGCTCCAAACTTAAACAAAAGCAGAGTTCCTCCACTCTTAATATTTAGAGCAACAGCCTTACTCTCCAAACCAGCAGGGTACTTATAGGATGTTTAATGGGTGCTGTAGAGTAACAACTTCATGCTCTCTTTACTAATCTGTAAGTTGAAGCGAGCGACTATGCTTTTCCATTTAGTCTGCTGTAGGCACCTACTTTGATGAGAACCACCAGCATAGTGAGCGCTACTGATAACACAAACTGTGTCAAAGCTCATAGCAAGAAATCAATAAACTTCCTTGTGCTTAAGACCATGAGAGATATAGGAGTCAAGTGGATAAAGCTGAGCAGTCAGAAGCCTGTTGATTAGTGTTCTGTTCCCAGTTCATATCAAGTTACTTCAAAAAATGTGCTGTGCTGTAGAGTGTTTTGAGATCCCACGGATACAACAGTCCTCAGTCCCATTCAGACACACACTAATTCACAGCAGGGCATGAAGTGCTGTTAAAACTACATTGCATCCCTGAAAATATGACGCATGTGCCAATTTTTTTTAACTGTGCTCATTATCAGATTATACAAAATTACATGCAGAGAAAATTATACTTCATTAGTTAATTCAGCATAAATGATGCAAAACTGCTCAGAAAGATAATTCCTAAACAATGTTACAGTTGTTATAGCCCAAAAAGCCAATCCAACCCATCTCAAGCAAATATTATAATAAACCTTGAAAAGTTCTGTTTTTGTGAATCTTTATGCTTTTTATATGCAATTTATTTGCTCATGTATTGGGTTTGCATGACAAGGTTTTGGTAAGGGGAGGTGTGGGGTTACAGTGGTAACTTCTGTGAGAAGCTGCTAGAAGGTTCCGCCATGTCCAACAGAGCCAATGACAGACAGCTCGAAGTTGGAGCCACCGCCAGCCAAGGCCTAAGCAATCAGCAACAGTGGTAGCACCTGTGAAATAAAGTATTTAAGAAGGGGGAAAACCCCACGCAACAGCAATTGCAATCAAAGAGTGTATGAGAACATGAGAGAGACAACCCTGCAGACACCAAGGTCAGTGAAAAAGAAGGGGGAGGAGTTGTGCTGCAGAGATTCCCCTACAGCCCATGAGGAAGATCATGGTGTGGCAGGCTGTGACCCTGCAGCCCATGGAGGACTCCACGCTGGAGCAAGTGGGTGGTCGAAGGAGATTGTGACCCTGTGGAAAGCCCACGCCACAGCAGGCTCCTGACAGAAACTGTGGACTTAGACACATGCGGAGCGCATGCTGGAGAGTGTTTGCTGGCAAGACTTGTGACCCTGTGCGGGACCCCAGCTGGAGCAGTCTGTTCCTGAAGGATTTCACCCAATGGAAGGGACTCAAACCAGAGTAGTTCACGAAGAACTGCAGCTGGTGGGAAGGACTGATGTTGGATCTGTTCATGGAGGACTGTCTTCCATGGGAGGGATGCATGCTGGAGCAGGGGAAGAGTGTGAGGAGCACTTTTCCTAAGGAGGAGCAGCAGCAGAGACAATGCGTAATGAACTGACCACAACATTCACTCCCTTTCACACTGTGCCGCTGGAGGGGAAGAAGGTAGAGAATTCAAGAGTAAAGTTGTGTCCAGGAAGAAGTGAGGGGTGAGGGGAAGATGTTTCAGGATTTGGTCTTATTTCTTTTTATCCTACTCTGATTTGATAATAAATTAACTTCCCCAAGTGGAGTCTGTTTTGCCCTTGATGGTAGTTGGTGAATGATCTCCCCCCATCCTTATGTTTCTCCACAAGCCTTTTGTTATATTCTCTCTCTCCTGTCCAGCTGACGAGGGGGAGTGTTAGAGCAGCTTTGGTGGGTGCCTGGCGTTCAGCCAGGGTCAACCCACCACTGCTCATATCTTGTTTATAAAGCTGTTTCTCCAAAGATTCATTATAGTGTCAAAGCAGCAAAATTTAATGAACCTTGAAAGAATCATAACTGATAGGTGACATCCTCATGCGGCATCTGCTGATTAGAACTGACTTCTACATGAATAGATCATCTACTTTAAAAGAAATGTTGGAGCCAAAAATAGAGTACCATTGACTATAAACCCAGAAGTTACCATTAACAAGATAAGCAATTTAGGAAATTAACAAGTGAAGACTTTTATAAGGTTTACACTACTTTGTATCAAACAATACTAACTTTCTAAGAAAAATTTGTAAGGAACCTCCATCCCCCACATTTTCATTAAACTACAGACCGATGACTCCATAGGGCTAGGCTGTTTGCTAGACTGGCAGTTGTAGGAAGAATCTGGCCAGGTCCCTTAAAGTTGTTTTGCTAGAGCTTGGCCAGCTAGAGATTTCTTCCCTCTAGTTTTTAAGCATTTCCTTCTGTACTATGAAAGCACAGAAGCTACTCATGAAAGAAAAATTGGAGGCCCTATGCTTGCAAGTGGATTTTCAGGAGGCAGAGAAGCCTAACTTTTTTTGAGGACAAAAAACCAAAGTGGCTGATTTTAGAATTAAAGTAAGCAGCCTATAAAAATAAGAAGTGATAGGTCCTGAACAGAAACATGATCCCATTTCATGAGCTGCAGGATGCTGCTGTGTGGATTACTCCTGTTTTCTTGTGAAATGAGGAGAAATAGAAAGCTACTTCCGACACGCATCTAACCTGCCAATTGTTCTGAACATGATTTGCATAGCTGGAAACTGGAGCTTACTGTAATTGTGAAAATCCTTTGAACCTTGCCTCCTGAGCAACGCAGCCAAGTGACAAGCAGAAAGTTTTCCAAAGACCCTTCTTATGTGAGAATTGTCAAATTAAAAACCATAAAATTATAAAAGGTCCCTCAGTGTAATTTCTCCTGACAGGAACAACCAAATTGTGATACCAGTATTGCCTTCATGCTGAGAGAGAGCAGGAGGCATATTATAATATTGCATGTTAGGCAACAAAGCAGAGGATGAAATCTTTACCTATACTATAGGTAATATTTTAAATATAAACAAACACACCAGTCTGGAAACAAAAGTGCATGAGATGACTTTTTAGGGTTCTCTGACTGATTAGAAATTAATCTCAGTTGAAATCAAAGCAGATAATCCTTTTTTTTTTTTTTTGTAGTTTATACAGATTCATGTGCATGGGGCTGGCCATAACTACATCCACTATACATACTAGCAACGGACAGCACATCTTCCCCTGACCAAATAGTTGGAAAATATAAAAAAAAGAATGAAGAATAATTTGTAAAATACATCAGCCATAAAAGTAAAAAAAAAAGTATCCAATAGCCTACTTGCTCATTTGCTTTATAACAAGATTAAACTTTTTTTTCCTTTTCTCATTTGGGAGAATTTCCAAAGCTAAATGATGAGTAGCTTGGTTGGATAATCACAGAAGAGTCTTTATAGCAGCTATTTGTATTAACATATACTGAAAAAACCTCAAGCTAGTCATTGGTTTTCACACAGAAACACTAGCGTTTGGTTAAAGTTCATCGGGTTAAGGGAGTTGGTTGAGAAGCACTTTACCCCATCTCCAAGGTTCATCATACAAGTTCCTCATACTAGACAGTGTTTTAATACCCAGATTTAATAAATACTCATTGAGGCTGGCAGAGAGAGGGCATAGATCATAAAGTTCATTTGAGAGGTGGATACAATAGGCCAGGATATGCTGTTTTGCGGATGTTTCTCACTTAACTGTTTAAAGCAGCCTGCCCAGAAACTGGTTAGGTTCATTTATTGAAAAATCTGAACAAGAAATTTCTCGTGACTGAGGCCTGATCCCGAAATGAAGTTTGTATCAGCACAGTGCGTATCCTTGCTTCAAGACTAGTTTTGCAGCATATTTTCTAAAGACAGAAAGAAACACAGCAGGAATGCAATGACCAGTCTAGAGAGAAGCAGAGGGAGCTAACTGCCAGTCGAGACTTAGCAGATAAAGAATTTTCTTCCTTTTCTTATGGGAGAGAATATAAAATATGACTGACATGAATCTACTGTGATGATTTTAAAATCGAGGCATTGTCTAAGGAAGAATGAGAGCTCTTTCAAAAGAGCAGAGAAAGCTTTTAATGAAGGGAAAATGACAGAAAGGAGGCTGTTTCGATTGGGCTCTGGGGATTTAACATATCTTTTGCAAAAATCTGATCTGCTATTACTATCCTCTGAGCAAGAGAGTTTATTGTACTTTAATAATGACACAAATAGTGTGTTTGAATATCGCGTGTGTCTGTAATTGACTGCTGACAATGTATTATTGAATACCATAGCTGCAAAGGGTTGCTCTGGATTACTGCTTATAAACACATTAGAGTGTACAGAGCAAAAGATAGAAAGAGAACATTGCTACCATAAGGACATCCCATGTCGAAGGCCCAGACCTACAGACGCTCAGCACTGTGAGGACGTCCCTCACCACAATCAGTAATACGTCCAATAACAATCAGTCACGGGACTGAGTTACGCACAGTGGCCTGACCAGTGATGAAGGACAATAAAAATGAGTGCCAAGCAAGTGCTAAAAGAGGCATGTCATTCATAAAGCCCCACTCTTGGAAAAAGCTTTCCTTAACCTAGGTAATTCTTCTGAGGTGCAAAGGGATAAAAACCACCTGTAGCAAGTATAGGACCATGTAGAGACAGCGTTTCCAAGTAAGAAGTGAACTAGGCAGACAAATATAATCCCAGTAGTTTATGGGAAGGGGAAAAAAATTGTAGAATATTTTACCAGGTCTTTGCAGAGCTAGGTAAGGTAAACAAGCCAAATGGACATCACTAGAAGATCTCATTAGAGTTTTTCACTGAGTATCCCTTATAGAAACATAATAGTTCAGACCCAGTGGAACAGCAGGTATGACACTAAAAGCAGAAAGGTTGTTTTTGCTTAAGCAGTACATATTTGAGGGGAAAAAAAGAGAGATAAATGGGCTTTGCACCTTGCTGTAGCCTTAAAAATGCCAGGCACTAGTGGTCTAAGCTGAGGGAGTAAACTCTGAATCAGGAAATACCTTGAGTAACCCTCCGACAGAAATTTTCCATTAACTACTCCCTTTTGCTTACAGCAAGTAGACCCCAGCTGACGTGCTTTGGGAGATTGCAATTACAGTACACCAAAAGCCTCAAACAGTGGGTTGCAGGTCCTCCCATTAGCAGCCTCTCGTGCTGTCTTTTATTGCGTACTATCAGGAAGGTGCTCCCAAAAGGACAAAACAAAGGTTGATTTTTTAAAATTTAATGCCGTACTTTTAACAATACAGCTTTCTGGTATTATTTTTTTCTGTCTCCTTTCTGATAGCACCTTTAAAAGATTTGTAGACTGTCTCCCCAACACACTTAATTGTTGCTTAGAAAGTTTATTACATAGTTGTTAACTCTCAATATGTTTCTAGTAGTCAGTTGGAATATAATTATAATAACTATCCAAATAAATCTGACTCTGTAGATTAAATAACAGCTACTCTTAAGTAAATAACATTTGAATATTCTCTCCCTTTCTCTGACATAGGCAGACATTATTTGGAATACTAACAACCTTGCAAACCCCGCCATGTCCTCATTGTTTGGTCTCATTAGATATTGTTCTAGCAGTCATTTGTTTTATTAGAAGCCTGGGATCATTTGGGTTGGCAAGGACCTTGGAAGGTCTCCAGTCCAACCTCCTGCTCAAAATATGCCCAGATATGATGAAATCAAATCTAGTTGGGATAAATACACAACGACCCCCTTTTTAAAGCGTGAAGCTTGGAGCTTTGATACAGAAGAGGAACAGGGTGCTGACGGCTGATTGTAGTGAGCATTGTGCCTTTAAGCAGAGTGGGTGTTCTAATTCTGACCACCATGGACTGAGAAGACTGGTGTTATAGAACGATCATTTGGGGTTAATGTACGATATTTGGAACATCTGAAACCTGTTATTTTTCCTAGCTGAGGTTTATCCTGAAGCTTCATGAACTTTCCATTTTAAATTACAGAGCTTCCTTTTTTAACTATAATAAACTTTCATCTTAAAATGGTGTGTGCCTTTTAATCATTCCAAAGTATTTGCTTTAATTAGGTTTTAAAAACCTTGCAGAAGACAGCACTGTTCTTAATTTTGGCTGTGAGAGTTTGTTCTGCATTCAGCTAGCAGCAGTTCCTAATACCCCTGCTGAACTTCAGCCAAATAGAGCATTTGAGGCAAAGCAACATGGCGTGAATTCAAAAAAGGCGACTTGTTGTCATGAAAACATTGGTCCAGTTTCATGGCATTATCTATAATCCACTAGTTTAGTAGAATAAGAGTTTTCTTCTTTCTCTCTCTACAGACAAGCAGCATGTGGCATTTGTGGAGCGTCAATGTTTTCTTGGTTTTCCCATACATCATTAAAGAACTGAAATTCAGAAGTCCTGGGCATCTCTAACTCAGCAACTTTGGGACCTGCAAACACTTACCCCTTAGTAAATCAGGTTTAAATGGTATGTCCAATCAGAGGGGGGGGAAAAAGAAATAAACTATAATAACAGAAAAAAAGGAAAATTATTATTCTGGGTTGCTGAAACTTCCTACCTGAGACAATAATAACAGCAAGAACATTACAAAGATGTTATCATTATCTGAAGTGATCAGTTAAAGTAACACATAATTGAGGAACCTAGATTTCATAGCAAGTACTATCCTAAGTGAAACCTGAGATGACTTTTCTCTCTGGCATTTTAAATCAAGGCCGTGAACTTTACTCAGCCAATCTGAGCCAGCACTCACTTTGGTAAACTTTGACAGAACGTAAGACTTTTCTATCTGAACACCCCAAATAGTTCTGGACCTTGTCTCGTGCGGGGTCATGAAAACAAGACCTGATATGGTTTGAGTTAATTTGTGCATCGCTTTCTTACTTCCTGCATCTCAGATTTTCCCATAATGGACTAACTGCTGTTTACAGCCAGTGGTATTAAGATCAGTGTGAAGAGATGTGGGCTTAGTGATCTCTTGTTTATTCTGCAGAGGCATTCTAGGAAAGAAAAACTATTACTGCTTTTTATTTAGGGAACCTTTCAGTGGGCCAGGGTCACTGAAAAGCATTAACACCTGCACAGCTGTTTTGTAAGGACTTCTTATTATTCCAGCTGTACAAGCAGGAAGAGTCTCTCCAGCTACAGACATCCTCTGACATGAAAAAAAGAGAAAGCTCTTTCCTCCAGTTCTTTCTAGGAATATTGTAGAAAAGGATGCCAACACAGCAAGGCCTGTTGCCTCTTACTCTTCTCCCACTCAAAGCATCTGAAACCTCACAGGCTCTGAAGACAAACTTCTTGTGAACAGGACTGGGGAACAGGGCTGTCAGTGCTCACACACATGGAGAAGTGAGTGGTTGTTCTGGCTGGGTTATAGCCCTTGGCCCTCAGAAAGAGAAAATGGGAACCAATATACCTTAATTTAAGGATCAACTTAATATAAGGGTCACAGAGTAATTGTATTTTCCTGGAGCGCTAGAGCTTGTAAAATAAAGATGCTTGTAATACAGATTCCTGGGTTTTAGATTGCCCTATATTCAACGGTATGTAGGCTTTCTGCGTTAGCATTAGGCTCTTTTTTGGGTTAGCCTTTGTTCCTGTTTGTGCTCTTAGATGTCAGTTCTGCACAGGAATAATGAGGCTAATAAAGCTCACAGATGTATACTTGCCTAGTGACATTTAAGAATTCTGGAAAGTGAACCATATTATTTATTCATCTGGCCTCTAGTCCTAATTTATTCTCAGAGCAACAGACTCTGGTTTTGTACCTAAAAAGAGCTAATGTAGCCCTTGGATGATATGACTTAAAGTAGACTTGCAACTGAAGGGTAAAAAACATCCAAGTAAATCACACATTCTGAAAATGCCAACCTGATTTTTTTTAAATTTTGCTGATTTGATGGCGTTGCGATGAACATGTTCCCAGTTCCATCTCGTTTGCCCTAGCCTCAGCCTGCAACAGCTTAAGCGATGCAAGGAGACATTGAATTGTAAACATACCATTCTCCTTAGAACATCAGCATGGAAGTACTAAGATACATAACATCTAGTACTTAGGTAACTTGTCAGTGTGAGACCTGAAATAAAGCTGTACAGCACTAAGGTCATCATAGACATTTAAACAGATTCAAACTGAGAACATACAAAGTCGAGCCATGGGTTCTGCTTACTTTTTATATTATGGGAGTAGGTGTTTCTCTGGCATTGTGCAAAGGCCTGAAACTAAATGTCTTTCTAATAATACTATTTGCAATGATTCCTTCACAAACTGGTGCAGCACATCACTTTTGTTGACACAGAACGCACAGATTAGGAAGTCTTTTTTGCCAGCAACCAGTACCTTCTAACTAAATTAATTTATTCAACCACGCAAGGCTTGAGACAATTGTTGAAAGAATATTGGCATCATGTTGTCTATTATAGTCTCTTTTTTACTCAAAATTTAGGGCTGCCCTGAGTTACTCAACAGAAGTAAAACGAAGAGGAGATGCTGACAACAGAGTAGAAAAAGGCTGAGAGGAGACTACGTTGGTTTTGTTCAATGCCTCTGAGCATTTTCAACAGAAGATTCTCAGCTGCAAATACTAATTTCTTTTTCCTCTTTATTAGGTAAAATATCTTGACTCGACCTTCAAAATACTGTTGCAAGTCTTTCTTTTCTACCAGTCTTTCCTGAGAAGGCAACTTAAACTAGAATTGAGTACTCACTACAAAAAGAATTAATAGATTTTTGCATGAAAAAAAGTGATGGTTTAGTGGCATTGCAGTATCTTTCACTTTTTCCTTGAAAGCATTTGTAACAGTAAAACTGAGTTCACAAAAACATTGATAGAAAGAAGGAGGACTAGGAATGCTTAGGTCATGGAAGTGCCGCAGGTTCAGCAGGTACGCAGCCAGAAAGAGGGAACTTTGCCACATGACTTAAGTGATGAAGTACAGCATGAAAATAAACTGCTTTTAGCAGCAGTCGTCACAAAGAATTTGCAAGTGATTCACAGGCCCCTCAAAAAATGAAAAAAACATCAATCATCAAAGAAGTTCAAATAATTAAAATAGTAAAATCCAGTCTTAGAAACTTCATAGCTGAAGTTTCACTGACTGCTACTTCATTTGTTCCAACTGGAGCTGGAAAATAAAAGGAGTGAAATGTCATTTCCCAAGTCCTTTGGCTGGATCCTTAACAACTAGAAATTTTCATAGCCCCCTCGACTTCCGGGAACTCATAGACTTATCTTGGCTTCCACAGTACCATGCCAATTCAGACCAGCTAATCACCTGGTCTTACGAAGTGGTTGATTCACTGTCAATTTTTGTTGTGCTTTTATGAATAATATATAAGCACCTTGAGTTGTGAGTAGGCACTATTTGTTACACTGAAATAAATAGAAATAATAAGAGCAATTTGGCACTTATTCTTTTACTACCAACTACTGTATAATTATAAGTCATTGGGAAATTCTAAGAGAAGCAATTTGGAACAAATGGTGCTTATACTAATGTTTAATATTTAGACTGCTGGGTCAACAGAAGAGTTACAAGAACTATTTATGGTGGCCTAATTGAAGCCTATGAAAAATATATTTATACTCAGTGGTGCTCCCCTTTTTCATCTAATGGGCTTACTGATCTATAGATTCACTATTTGATCAGTGCATCTGGCCCCACAGGCTTCATGGTTTGCAAACCACAACCTACTAATAAGCACCCTGCTGCCTGTTTGTTAAACAGATCAGTGCTGGCAGGCACCCAAAACTCTAGTCTTTGAAACTTGGAGCTTTTTTAACTTGCCCAGCCTATTGTGTGGCAAGAAAGACAATAAACTATGAACCTCATAAATGCAGAGCAATTAAACATAAGTTAGTAATAAAGTTGTGGTAATAGAGACTGCTTACCTCGATCCAATATATGTCTCATTTCTTCTTTGTGTCATCTCTGCTAAAAGCCAACCAGCCAACCATAAGCAGTTTGCATACACACTAATGGCTGAGATTTCCTTGTAAACAAGATGGTGGCTGCCTACCAAGGGAAATTCATCATCCAAATAGCAATATGATTTTGCTTTCATGTTCAGCAACACAAGCATCCGCTCAAGCTCACAGCCCCTATGCACACTGAGACGATTTCTATTGTAGATGGAAGTTCAGCTCTGAACACTTCCCTTTGCTTCTCTAAAGAAAAAGCGATTTACTTTTGGAAACGCATTTTCAGAAGTAGCAGCTTTTCTTTTAATACTGATGGGCATAAAATCAGCTTGGTTAACGACCCATTCCAAACCTGTATTTTGAAGAAAGCTGTGTTCTGCCTACGCCTGTGTTATGTTCCTAGATTCTCTGAACTAGAGTACTCTGGTAGCAGGCAGAATACAGTAGGGCTTCAGTAGTTAGGTCCCATGGCCTGGGGAAGAACTTGAAGGCTAAGTACCTGTGAGATTAAGCTGTCACAAAGAGCAATGGGAGTTTAGGAAAACAAATGCCGTTTTTCTGACTGCATCTAAAAATCTGAATGATCAGAAGAAGATTGTTTTAGAGGAAGAAAACTGATACAGAAAGGAGAGGACATGAGAATATTCATCTCCAGAACATCATACACCCATCGACAATACAGGGCCCTTTTAGTTGTATTGACAGCACTTGGATATACCTGATGCCTTTTTGAAAAATGATCAGAGACAAAACTGATCTCAACTCTGGAAAAAAAATGGCTTCATGACTAGGCACTGCCCTAGCACACAGGAGTGAACTATTTATTTCCACACGAGTCAGCTCTGCCTTGGACTGGCCACTGTACAGTCTAGAGAAGAAATAATGCAAAAATAATAACCGTAGATGCTCCAGGGACTGCAAAGTGGCTTAGGGAAAAACATTCATGGAAAAGCTTAACTCATCCCTCATACTTCCCAGAATTTCCAACTCAGCAATAATTGTGATCCATAAGGTTAATTCAGCTTAGGTACTTTTAGAGGAACTGCTATGGGACAGAAAATGGTAGGAAAAGTTTCTTGAGCTGATGTCCCTCTAAATACACTTCGCACTTGATAAAAAAGAAAATGGAAAAATGGAATACACAGTACAGAGGGAAGATATAAGGACATAAGGAAGAATTTCTTCACCATGAGAGTGGTGAGACACTGGCCCAGGTTGCCCAGGGAAGCTGTGGCTGCCCCATCCCTGGAGGTGTTCAAGGCCAAGTTGGATGGGGCCTCAGGCAGCCTGGTCTGGTGGGAGGTGTCCCTGCCCATGGCAGGGGGGTTGGAACTGGATGGGCTTTAAGGTCCTTTCCAACCCAAACTATATGATTCTATAAGTGTCTCACACCTAACAGCTCTGTTTCTAAGTGTTGAAGTGATTAGTTCTCAGCTGGATATTAGCACACATACTTTTTCATGTGTCTAAGAACTATGTTTGGTGCTCAGAAAACACCTTCAGAGGGGGAAAGAAGATGAACTATGTGCTAGCCTCACAATTTTAAACAAAATCATATTGATAATCAGTTCGACACTCTGCTTTCTTCAGACAAGTCCAATATTACAAGAAAAAAGCAATTGCTCTTCATCCAGTTCAAAGTCTTCTTTTGGTGCTAAAGAACTACATTTATAAAGTAAAATGGCAATCTAAATTTTTATTCATAGCCACAGTAACTTCTAGGTTGATTTTTCTAACCGAATTATTAAAATATTTGCAGTGTCTGTTTATAGAGTGTGGCTAACGAAGAGAGTGCTGTCACAAGAGACCTTTAATATATTTGTTCTCTGTCTTGTGTTTGTCGGTCTTTGTACAGAACATACGTGCCTGTTACAGTACGTAGTAAACCTGTCACTCTAGGAAAAACAGCCATTTGGTTTCAGTAATGTAACTCCATGGGGAAGTAAAGGGTGCAAACATTAGGTCACTGATGCTTTCTGATGGCTTAAACCGAAAATCCTATTAGCTGAAAAGTTAAAATGGGTTATTCATTTATATTCACCCCCAAAGTACACATCATCCTGGGAGCTCCAGGAGTGGAATAGAAAGGATGATCACGTCTGCGCGCATTGGCAGAACAACAGCTTATCACACAAGTTTACAGCTCCATAGAGGTCATTCATTTTATCATTTTCTTTCAAACGCTAACCCGGAGAGGCCCCTGCAGGGATGGGGAGGGTGCTGCACATCCAGGATCACTCCATTTCAGTGTCTCAGTTAGCAAGGCGAACAGTGCCATTTGTGGAGGATGTTTTAGAGGTATATGCGTTATCCACTAAAAAGACAGAAGCAACAAGAAGTAGCTAACAACCACTTCTAGTTAGTACTAGTGGTGGTTTGATCCGAACCTGTAACATATAGGGGAATTCATACCGTTCAACATTGATCCCCAGAGGCCTCAGACCCTCCTCAAAGCCTCTGAGGTTGGATATTGCTGATCTAAGTTTTCTGCACAATACTTGTGTCCTTATTTTTAGAGAAAACAAAATTATCTGTACAGCTTTCATATCTCACATGAAGTGATCTATCCATAATGGTAATTGCTTGAATTTTACTACGCCAGCAGGCCAGTCACAAGAGAAAAACAAGTAATCCATTTCCTTATTCGAAAGCCAGAAGCACATAATGTTTATTAATAAAAAGCATGGTTTACATGGATTTTACTGTTATTGACCATAAAATGGTGTATACTATAAGCAAGGGTGAAATTTCTAACTAATTAGCCTGTGAAGATCACGTTTAATAGAATACATAAACTTAGGTTCTTTACAAACCTTCAGGGTCTTATTCATTAAGCATATACATACGCAGTCTTTTTGCTGAAACAGGATTTTGACACACAGTTCAAGGTTAAATAACCCACCTTGAGATTCACCAGGATAGGAAAGTTTACATGTTGCAATTCTTTTAGTTTTTAAGAAAGGAATCAAGAGAAATATGTGCACCTTCCTCAGCCAAAGAACTCTATATACATCCAGGAAAAATTTGTAATTACCTAGACACTTAAGAAATGCAGTCAGCAGTGTTTGCAATGTACATTCTTATCTCCTTGTGTTCCCTCTTATACAGAATGCAATTAGTTAACTCTTACCAGAAAATCTTCTGCAGTTGTTTTTCCTGGATCACCTATTGCCACCGTGTAGACCGGCAGTCTTGTTATACTGATGGCCTAAGGATTTGGACTCCCTTTTGCAGTTTTCCTCTCAGCAAAACACTTCAGCATCACTGACATCAGTGGGACTTGTGCATATTTGCAAGTGCTTTGTTAAAGCAAAATCCTGTGGTAAAATGAGTAAAATCTCATATGGCTCGGTTAAATAGGAACAGAATTTAACTCATCACATGGAACGCTATTAGTCATGGGAAGATAGATGGGGAATGGCTAACCCAATAAAACTGGACTCAGTCCAGTCCTTATCCAGTCAAAACTTCTAGCAAATTCACTTAAGCTTAAAAACATCGTGTAAGTACATGACTATTTGCCTGGTTTAGTCCTAATCTTGCATCTGACTCAATCCCTGATCCAAAGCCAAACTGATGTCCTTCAGAGCTTTCCTACTTACTAATCCTTAGCACCGGCATGTCCCCACCAGTATTGGTGAGTAGTTTGCATTACCTGTGGCTGTGACTTCAGCAGCATTTCAGTCACAGAAAGCACAGAATTTTGTTCTCTTTTTCATTTTTTTCCATTTTTGGAAAAAAATGGAAAAGGCCTGTAATTAGAGGGCTGTAGGTGTCATTACCATAACTAAGGTGTAGAAAACACTACTGTGAGGAGTGTGTTCCTATAGGAAGACAAAACAAATTTTATCATGTCATTGCAGAAACACTTTAATGCTCCTGTAATTCTGGATTATGGACTTGCTTTGCCTTACTGTCAGAACACAAACTAAATTCTGGTTTTAACAAACTTAATTGTATTTATTTTAGCTTTTGGAGTCTCACCGATTTAGAGCGAAATCCTTAAATCAAACGTGTTCCCCACTCATTGTTTAGGTTTATGCTGCCCTCTTCTGAATATACTGGATTATGACATACACTTCCCAGGAATTTCAGGACACTCAGAAAGCAGGCAACTAGTTATTCATTAATCAAATAAGAAAAAAGACTCTTTCCTCTTTAATTTCATATGGCTCTTCACCTTTGATTGGCTTTTATTTGAAAGGACTTGGGTAAGACACTTTCAAGGCCTTCAAGGACGAATCTTGTTCTACTTTTATCGTCTCATATTTTTTGTCATGATGATAGCTTTCTGCTCCCTGTTTTGCAACACAAGAATTCATTCCTCACTAAAGCCTTCCCATGCTTTATCCCACATGGCCTTTCATGTATGACAGGAAGTAACAAACTATTTCACTGTTCTTTTCCACATCACAGTATACACTCTGCTGTAATACCTATGAGATATCCATGTTCAGTACTGTCTTTATTGTGCTTTCCTGTCCATGCACTGCATCTTCTACACCAACTACAAGCCTTTTGGGGCAGGGGTTATGCTTTTTTTCAGATTGCGGTCAACATTTAGTACAGTGTAATCTTTGCCACAATGCAATTATTAAACTTGCCTCTGAAAGAAATGAAGCGAGTCATTGATTAACAATACTTTTCACAATGAAATCACTACAGTCATATTAGTGAATCTTCTTCTGTGATGATGAACTTCCATGAGTGAGCTTATTGATTCTTCGTGCAACTAGTTTACATCCATCTCCCCTGGAGTTTGCAATCGAGTCCTAAATAGATTTGAATATTTGACAAATGCAAATTACTAATAAATAAAGGTGATGAGTGAAGCAGAGAAGGAAGAGGGGAACATAGCATTCCCTTCTTTAAAAAAAATAAGAAATTGAGATTGTTCAATGGAAAGGGACTCTTATTTTTTTAATTAAGAGACCTACAGTGGACAAGTGAATCCAGTTTACATCTGGAATGCCAAAATTTAAAACATTCAGAACCCAAGTTTTTATTCACCCACTGCAAGAAATTAAACTGCAGCAGTCTGCTACAAATCTGAATCATAATTTGAGTATGCCTCACTCAAAACAGAGGAGGTTTCTTTTCTGCTCCCATGCTTGACTCTGTTCCTTCCTTAGTGGTCCGGCTGACCACTCAAAGCAGATCATTAAATTTTTAGAAGTAGCTTTTAATGTTTGTATCATTCTTCACTAAGGTAATAATACGAGAGTTTTATTTCTTGATGTATTTCACTTTCAGACAAGAACAGTACAAAAAATTAGTTTCTGTTCTCATGTGGTTGTAAAAACTTTTCTGCTGGTTTTGATGGTTTTGGTTCACATCTGTGTTCACACCCTCCAAGGTTTGCTTTTGCAAGTTTTCACTTTCAAACAAACTGATAATCTGCCAAACCCATGAAGTTTATTATGCCCTGGGCCTTACTAGCATGGAAGCTATTCATAAAGCACACAAAGGTTTTCTTCTTGATGGGCTGAGCCTCACTAGTCCCACAGAATCTCAATGCTTACTATTCTCTTTGGAGCAAATAGTTTATTCAGAGCAATCACTTGAAGAAGTAGACCTCTAGAGTGTTGGCATTAGAAGACTGTATTTTTAGGCCAGTAAAAATACAGCTAAGTGTAGCTTCCATGGCCAAATGCCTGCCCAGACCTGTCAGAACTTGTACCTGTAGAAACACTAGTTATCTCAGAGTTCATTACTGGTAATCAAAGTGAAATGACAATGTAAAGCCATGAAACATGCTCTTTAAGCTACTCATTATGATCATCCGACAATAAGCTATTGTGCTGACAAGGTACTAATGCCTTTTATTACACAGCCCAGTTTATCTTTGAAGTTGTGTATCATCTGTGGTATTGAACTCTGAGATTATTTGTAGCAAAGAGTATTTAATCACTACAGAGGTGCAAACATTACCACAGTCCCACAGAGGGCACTTCTGTGTGTGTGTGTCTGAAGTGGGATTTGAAGAGTTGAGAGATGCAAATGCTCCAAAAGTGGTTTCTCTGTAAAGCAACATAACAGCAGAGCGAGCGGGGCAGTTCAGAGGCATGTCTGGTGATGAATTCCTTGGCAACTTCTGGAACTGCCATGTGAAAACTGGAGTGGATGCAAGGAGTCAGCTGAAGAAAGAGATAAAGAAGAAACTCACATTAACCCAGAATTTATCCTGCTTGTTGAAAATGAAGGCGCTACAGTGGCTCACACCTAAAACTCAAGGGAATGTGAAACATTCCTCAGGATGTTAATATTCTTTTTTTTTTTGCCCCTACTCTAGAAAACTGAAGCCAACATTTAAGTTTGGAAGTTGGTAACTAGGCACCTGTTTAAATATTCAAAGAAATGAGCCTGTTTTTCGAGAATCACTGTCACATTGATTCGCACCAAAGCCAGATGAAGTCACCAGAACACTCAGCTTTTCTGGCAACAAGGTTATAAAGGCATAAAAGATTAACTTGGTTTTTAATTCTTTCAAACATGTTTTGCCACCTGTAAATACCTCCCTCTGTTTAAAAACTCTTGGGCTTGTTTATAGGCTAAGAGATATTTCAAAGGATCTTATTACATCACAAAGAAGGGGGAAAAAAGAGCTCACGAAGAGAAAAGCAAACTACCTGAAGTTTGAATATGAGATGAGAAACAGGAAGGAAAAGTTTACCTGCTGCTAAGAAACAAGAACCTTGCCTGGGAGAGCTCAAATTCTGAGCAGGGTACCAACTTCTGCTCCTCCAGACACCAACACTTCATCAAATAATTTAGTTTCTCTCAGTTTTTTACCTATGAATGAGCTAATCTTTTTTACAGGATCTGCTGTGAATCAACAGTGCATGTACAGCTCAAGAAAGACATAAATCACCAAGGAGTACTGCACTGCCTACACCAAAAATTAAGGGACCATGAACCAGGCCAGTCAAACAAAGAGATTCAAAACAATAATAAATCTGATTTCCTTTTATTGGTCTTCCTGTTTTGCGTCTTCTCTATATATTTTCAAGATTAGTTTTCTTTGAGGACTGGACTCTTCTCTTCAGGAAATATGACGTCTATGGATAAAGAGAAAAAGGGAAAATAATCTTGTTATAAAATGCTCTTCTTGTACCTATACCAAACTATTATCACTTTAAAGTTTACTCTCTCCTGTTTACCCTACATCACTCAATTGTTTCTTGAGCAATGTAGTCAAATAGACCATCTCTTTCTGCTGTTCTGCATTATTTTAAAAATGAAACATCACTTCAGATTTTGCTTTTTGATTTTTCTAATTAAATACTATTCTAAAATAAGGCATTATCTGCTTTCTTCAGGATATAAATTCATCATGTTATATATAGTGCTAATTGATGTAATACTTGAAGTCCATTCCAATGCTAACTGGCACTAAAATTAAAGAGTGCTGAGTTGCTTCTGGAGGTCATATTAAACTGTTTTAAAAAAAGGAAAACAAAGACAGAATGATCAGAATTGTTTTGATGCTAACGACAGGATTGTCCATAAGCAAATAGTTAACCATCTCTGGCCAGAAATCTCTTTTTTATTTGTCAAAATAATGTAGAAGGGAACTGCTTCACAAACTATATGCGCCACAAATCTGAAAGATGATTGTTCAGCCATCTAAAGATGAAAATAAATGTAGGTAACATTGGTTTCTTCACTTCTATACCCATGGAGTTAAATGTGGGACCACACAGACTGCCATAATAAAAGCCACCAGATACTTGGCCTAAGGCACTGATTATTAATATAATAAAGCTCCTCTCCCAATCAGTAATTTTGTAATAAAGACAGTACATCACTGGAGGTCGGACAGGCTGTGCCATTAGGCAGAGTACATGGATGTGCCAGCAATTTTGCACGTGTTCTGGCATAGCCTCTCTTTACAAAGATGCCAGGCTCAGGTTAGAGCCCTTGTTTATCTCCTTTATGCCTCCTTTTATAAGTCTCAGTAGGACTGAAAGATCACTGTCAAAATTCTCAACTGTGATTTGCAAGCCACCTACAGTGTTTGATGCCCAGTTTCTATTAATCTCAGTGGGATCTCAATTTCCCAATACCTTAAGTAGTATCAGAAATCTCAGCCCAAATCTCTAGCCTCATTTTGGGCTCATTTAAAACTTCCATCATCTCCAAAGGGAGCTTGATTGGGATTTATAATTAATCCTACTATACGGGTAAAATTATACAGGCAATATCTCAGCCAATTCCCTATAGCTGCTCAAGTCTGTCAAACCAGCTCTTTAATCTGTTGGAGAATTATTTAACCACCACACCAGAGCCAGCATATCACAGGGGCTTCAATAACTCCTGTTTATGTTCTGAATATGTCCATAGCAGCTGTTAGAGTGCGAATAATGATTTCCATAGAGATTTTCCTTGCATTCCTGTACCAAGAAAAGACTGGAAGAATTCAAACAAACTGGGTGATTTACAGATCTCAGCCTTAAGAGTGATTATAATTGTCATCAGAATAATTGCTTCACCAAGGGAAAACTATGATCTTATAAGTCTCTGCTAGGAACTACAACAACCACCTGAAGTCAGGTCCAAGTAACCACTGTGGCACACTACAGTGAACAGAATTTTCCATTAAAAGAGCAATGTTGGTCAGCATGTCAAAATAAGTTTTTGTCCAACACATTTCAGTATCATAGAAATTAGCTCATATAGAAGTGTTATTTTTTGTTTGCTACATTAAAACTGAATAAATTTTGTCCAAGAATGGTTATCCGCTGCTAAAAGAACTCAGGAGAACTAGAAAGTGGTTTTAAGTAAACTTGAAATACACTTCAAAATCCTGTTGTAATTAAGAAGTAATATATAAAAGTAATAAACTTAAAAATGATAAAAATACAAAAAGAAAAGAGAGCAAAGTGCTAGTAAACATTTTAGGAGGTATGGAGTCAACTTTGAAATACTTAAATAACATGTAAATGTTAACAACTTCGTTTCACTTTTGTAATATTCTCTGATGAACAGAGAGACTAAGGAAAAGATCAGGTAATCTTGTGCGGCTTTAGAATTCACTGATGAGATTAATGGTCCATTTGAAGTTTGACAAAAGCTCCCCAATGGTCAACCTACTGATTTGCGGAGAATGTTGCAACCACAACTGGTTTCTGGGAACTACATCGACATTGTTCCATTTCGGAGGTGATGCAGGTAGAGATTAAGCAAGTTGACAAAAGCTACAAGCACTGCATCAACTAGAGGTGAAGCCTTGGCTCTACAGGAATGAAGACCCAGTTTCATCAGTGGCTGTACTAAAGCCAAGATTTCCTCAAATTTATATATTCATTTCATGACCTCATTTGTTCCTGTTGCCATAGAGAATTAGCTCCAAAAACGAGTAGCGGAAAATAATACATGCTTTCCCCCTCTGCCCATGTGAAAATAACTTTTACAAAGTCATAAAAAGGAACCTTCCTGAGGCCCTCAAAGATATTCTCCACTTTAGAAGTCCTTCTCTCCATCTTCTTGTTTCATGAAAGCTGACTGGCAGCAGGAGTCAATGGGAATTTACCACTTCCTTTCATGGAAGCAAAGTTTTGTCTCCAATTTCCTCATCGCCTGTGAGCTTTTGAAAGAAGTGTCGCTAGAGGCAGGAATACTTAAAAAAAAAAGCCCAGTAGATTTCCGAAGTCAGCTTTAAAAGTGTCCTTTAAGTGTTTCCCTGAGGTGTTTATGGCTTATATTGCTCATTTAGCCACTTTATATTGCAGTATTTTCCTCAAAAGCAATCTTTGACTAATTGTAAATTCTTCACTTCATATTTTAAAAGTCCCATTTTACAGCCGCAATAAAGTCCTCCAGGGCACATATTAGAGGCCATAATGGCACATTTCGGCCATCAAAATCCATTACTGGTCTCCAATACCCACCACATCATCATGATGGGTGTCTCCAACTCATTAGCTTTACCTAGTAACAAGGCGGTGTTAGCACCTGTTCTCATAAAATGGATTTCAACAGAAACAGGGCAGAGCTGAATGCAGCCAGGGAAGTTCTGTTCTGAGAGATGGCTGGGCCCATCATAAACACACGGAGATTTCATCAAATCTCAGTGTGCACAGATTCTAGAGTTTAGTAGTTTTGACTTCAGTAAACAAACTGTTTGAATGACCAGCCCAAAGCAAATCTTGTTCTCCATAGGCGCTGGACATCTAAATGTGAAATCCATAAAACTGTGTGAAGCTGAATTTCTGAATCTTTTTAAAGAACTTTTAAGCAGCCAGCTCTAGCACCTAGGACCTGGGAGAAATACTCCATGCTCAAATCAGTTTTGAAAGAATTCTGCTGATTTTCTATATGGTGTTTTAACTTGACTCAAAATAATTATAATAGAAGAACCAAAATTTTATGTTGTCTTAATTAGAAAGTAGCATTCTTCCCAGAGTGACTCATTTTACAATGCTGGATAAATACAACAAGCAGGAGACTTATGTTGATCTGAAACCCTATAATTTCCTTTGTATAATAAAAAATATCCACCTCCCTTTTTTTCTATGCACATAATGAAACATTGCAACTATGCTCACAGTGAATTAATGAAATATTTGCTTTCACTGAAATGATTTAAATGCTTGGGTCATCACTAAGACTTTTAGCAGCTTGAGCTGATTCGTTAACTGGTAGAATTCTAATCTCTAGGAACAGTTGTAAAAAAGCAATTTGAAACCACTATACACAATTCTTTCTTTCAGAAAAACATGAATGATTCTAAATAACTCAATATTTCAGAGTTTGTCTAGGCCCTGTTCCCAAAGAAATGACAGTCCAGCTCCAGAGACTTGGAAAAAAGCTCCCAGTGGGAACATGCAGATGAAGAACACAAGCAGAGGTTGGCACTCTCTAAAAACACGGTAATCTTTAACAGCTCACTCTTCCAGGCTGAATACAGAATTTGTCATCACAACATTCTTCGAGTGAATCTGACACAAGCCAGGGAACAGATCATCTTTACATAGGGTGCCCCAAAAAGCAACATTGTGCTCATTTGGACCTCAGGAGAGGACAGAGCAGGACTAGCAAAGAAGTGTCAGACATGCAGATGTTCCAAAATCTGGCAAGCCTTTGCACTGTCATCCAGCTCTGACTGCCTCATAGCACTTCTATTCCTAATCATTCCAGCATGTCTCTCTTCAGAATAGGGCATCCTGAACACAGCAGAGTAACCCCAGAAATGGTAATTTAGGGGCTGGGGAAAAGTAAGTATTATTCCTGTGCTGACCTAGCTTGCATAAATGCCTAGTAGGCTAAACCCTCCCTTTTTAATCCTTCTCTTCATTAGGAGAGGTCATAATATTGGAACAACATTAGCATTTATTTGTTCTATTTTAAGATTTTAACTTAGAGTACAGAGGTGACATCAACTTCAAAGAAATGATTGTCTTCTTGTGAAGAAGATTGTGTATGTGACAAAGAGCGTTCTGAGCTCTGAAGAAACACAGCCATCACTTTCAACATAGTTCCATTCCTGCTTAACACCTGTATTTATTACTGTAATCTGGGACGGGATTGTCTGGGGACATACAGTGGTGACTAGGACCAGGAATGAAACAGACTTGCATTTCCCAATTAATTCTGTTCACTATATTCACAGTCAGTAGAAAAGAAGTCTCATTTCAGACTCCTATAAACAGCCAAGAATCCAAGGGTGTCTATGTTGTTCCAGGAGAGGTTGTGGTATCTCCAGCCTTGAAGTTACTCAGAACTATGCTTCTGTGACCCTGAGCATTGTGATACAGCTCTGAAGCTGAGTTTACCTCTGAAGTTGGCCCTGCTTTCAGCAGGGTTACAACCAAGAGACCAGAGGTCCCTTTCAACCTGGATTATTCTGTGACTAAACACCTCTGCACCGCGCTCTTTTAAGTGTCTAGCAATCACTTCTATTTATGTCTGTTGGTTTCCATTTTGAGTGTGTGTTTTGTATCGTCCAGATTATGCTTTATATCCTATCCTCACCGAGTTTACACAAACGGAAAGCCAACACACTACAGTGAGAGCTGCATGGCAGAACTGGGGTTGTCATTTGGTACAGCAGGCAAGCACAACCAGAACTCCAAACCCAGGGGCAGTTGCACTGACACAGCAGAACTGTTTCCACAGATTCTCCTTGCTTTCTGTATTGGTTGTCATATTTGTGCTACATATCCTGCTTCTCAACTGACAATGCATGACACCCGGGCTCTCTGGGTGAAATCCACTATCAAAGTTAAATTAAATGTTTTTCTAATTCAATTAAAAACATTCAAGACTCAACTGCTTCTATAAGAGTTCTATTAAAATTCCTAAAACCAAATTCATTTTATGGAATTCATTTTATGGAAAATTTATGGAAAATCCAATGGAAACCGTTGGATTAAAAGTCCTGTGGAGCAGCAGAATATTTACATGATGAAATATTAACAGACTTCCAAAGCAAAGAGAAAATGTGGAAACGAGGCAAGCCATAACCTTAAGGTAACAATCTGTATTTCCTTAAGTCTAGGATTCAGGGCAGCCTCCATATCTATTGTGAGAAAAGCTGAACACAAAACCTGAAATGTCCAGAAGCTGCATGCTAGCCTGGTCTGCTTCATAAAATACCTACTTTTTATGAAGTGTAATGTAAGTGACATTAAGAATAATTTTTAATCACTCAGCAATAATGTACCAGCCTCACAGAATCAGGAGTTTTTAAGCTGAAGAGGCTAGTTATGCATTTCATAGTTAAGTATAAACACTTGTGCACGCCTTCCCACTAAGGTATTATGATGCTGTTTTCTGTAGCAAAGACTAATTCCCACCAGACCAGGCATTGTGGTCTGGAAGAAGACAGAATAAATAATCAACGTGCTTGTTCCTCCTGCTTGTGAAAACTTTTAAGTGCAGTGTTAGGGTTGCTAAACAGCATGAACAGAGCAGCACGTAATCTACCCAGGCATACACATGCCAAGACAAGGCTTGGCTTCTCAGCTCATGTTAACCTGTATAGATCCAATGTGGTCAAAAAGCTGACATTCTTTCTTGCCAGCTGAAAATCTGCCCTGAACCTTTAAGCAGCTGGAGAACATGGTTGAATATCAGATGCCTTCAAATTACGATAACTACATTAGTGCAGCTGAACTCTTTATTAGAAAACTATATCCTTTTTGTAACTGAGCATTGCTTTATATAGCCAATATATACAGTTGGTGTCCAAAGCACAGGCTTTGTGTTTGACGTGATCTAAATGTATTAGCCAATTTAATAAATATCAATGGCCAAAAACATGGATATCTCCCTGAAGGTAAAGAACGCCCTCTTTAATGAAAAAAACTTGCAATAATCTTGGATCCATCTCCAATTTAGACCTTGTATCTTCCCCTGTCATCAGAGCTTGAATTGCCTTTGCTCTGAGCTCTCTGTTTCAATTTACAGAGCATTAGCCCTAGGCTCCTCATCAGTATCTTCAGGTCCCTGGAGACGCACATTCTGAAACATTTGGAAGCAGTTGGAAGAGCATCAACAAAATCCTGAGTGACAAACAAAGCAGACCAGTTGCTCAGGGAAATGGGGAATATCCCCAATATTTAAGTGGCAAATGCAGCCAAAGCCATTGGGGCCAAAACAGTCTGAAGATGTTGGGAGGGATCTCTCCTGAAGGTAGGATGTCTACTGTTTCATTCAGATAAGCAGCCTGCAAGCCAGGGAAGACTAAAAAAAGTGAATAAACAAAAGCATCCAGGAGACATCAAAATCATAGGTACATAGAGATTCTATGCATTTGTGTAGCTCTTATCATTACAACATGCCACATAATGTGTAGACAATATGTCAGCAACATGCATGACAATAGTAAACAATGCAACAAGAATCACAAGGGCCACCGCAAGAAAAAGTGACTGGATCTCAGCTGGTCTCTCTCTCCAAGTGACCTTCCTAATACAAAGGTGCCTGCCCGCCCATATATAAGTCCTTATTTTCCCTGCCTAGTGTCTCACTCCTGGTTATCTCTTTTCCAGTACAGCATACCAGCCCAAGCATTTGAAGGAGCACTAGCAACATGCTCCTTCTTGGCACTGACTGCATGTGGCAGCTGCATAGCTTGTAGTCAGTGAATTTTGCAGCTGGTCTGGTAGCAGTTGGCAAAAACCTACTGTCCAGATGGACATTAAATCTGCATTATTTTGAATATATCAAAAGTGAATAAACCTATATCAAAGTGACTTATAAGGACATTTATTTAGGGATGTGTTTCTGACTGTTCTGAAGCCACTTTCACCCAAGCAATGCTTAGAAGCTGAATGATTTACTCACCCATAGTAAAAAGGTCCACAACTTTTAATCACTGCTAATCCTTACATAACCCATGTGTGCAGATGGAGAATTGGGAAGTCCAGTTCTTTCCACTGATTATCACCTTAAACTTCATAAACCCATCTATGAATAAAGCACTTGTGTCCGGGAGTATAGATTGTGCTAGGCTCTGGGCTGCTGACAATTTCCTGCTTGCAAGGTGAAAGAGTAGAAAAGAGGCAGGTCAAGCTGAAGTTTTCAAATGAAAAAGCAAACAAACAATTACCAGAGAGGTGAGCCACTAAGAGAAGCCAGTGCCTGATGGACTGTGTGACTGCAGGGCTATATTACACCGACAATGCAAATACCTTTCCTACAGTATTCCTTTCATCTCCCAGCCATCTTAAAATTCCCCTTTATCACACAGATGGTAGCCCCACAATGTCCATCACTCCTCAGAATCCATAGAAAGCAGCAATTCTCTACATTGAAAATCATTTAGATTTGCAAAACTGGCACATAATACCGTAAAGGAGAACGAACATGCATGTCTTTTTTTGTTTTTTAATAAGCTGAACTGAGAAATAATATCTTTTGCTTTGAAAATTGTAGCCTTCATAAAGGTCATGTTCATTCACATCTTCAGTTATTAACACTTCAGGACTGTCAGTATACAACCAATTTTTCTAATACAGGTTTAAATTTTTAACTAAAACCCTCTGAAAAGCAAACAGGTAACCAGAACTATATTTTTGTTCCTACAGGATGACAGAAATTGATACTTCTTTAGGCCCAGCAGCAGAAAAACCAACCACTTCATCTGAATCCACCATCAGATCAGCCCACTAATACTGCTTCAGCCCCTTCTCAATACCAGCTATGAGTACATTATGATTTGTATAAATTTTCTCCACTCTTCAGTCAGCTCAGGAGATTAAGCACGCTAATAAGACTTCTAAGCAGTGAATCAATCGTGTAGAGTACACTGCCACAAAACCCCCAAGTATTTCGATAGCATAAACAGACTGCGCAGCCCACAGTGTTTTAGCAACCCAAGGTCACTTGCCTTACAAATTACTCATTCCTAGATTCCACCTCATTAAACACCTGATTCTATTCACAGAAAACAGCATAAGCTTCACTGGGAGAAAAATTATTAAATCAGCCATGACAGCTTTGCTATAGATCTGCTAATCCTGTATAAATAGTACGCGTGCCTGTCACAGGTCCAAAGGATAGAGTTGAACAACATATCTCAAGTAGTGGCTGTTAATCACAGTTAAATAGCTGTTTGATGGAGATGACAGTTCCAGTCTAACAAGCAGGCACTCCAGAGGCACATAGTACTGAAGGCAGCACTGCCTCTACTGCATGGCCACCGGTTCTACAGTTTGCTCAACACTGGAAGCAGCCACAAGAAAACACCTTGCGTGCGTGAAAGGAGCAAACTGGCAAACAGAAGGAACATAGGCATCGAGTTTTCATTTCCTTATTTAGATATCCAGGTAACAGCAGAAAATAACTATGAAGAATGGAACTAAGGTCACCACAGAGCAGAGACACTGTTAGACTCCACTATTAAATCACCGCAGTATCCTGTTCAGCAAGTTTATTGCCTGCGTTTGGCCACATCCAGTGCCAAAAGTGTTGTTAGATTCAATTAATCTCCTTTGTTGATGTCTTTAACATTTTCTTTTACAAATGTATGGGCTGGAACACCTTCCGTACGAGGACAGGCTGAGAGAGCTGGGATTGTTCAGCCTGGAGAAGAGAAGGTTCTGAGGAGACCTTATAGCCACATTCCAGTACCTGAAAGGGATTACAAGAAAGCTGGGGAGGGACGGTTAACAAAGGCTTGTGGTGATAGAACAAAGGGGAATGGGTATAAACTGGAGAGGGGCAGATTTAGGCTAGACATAAAGAAGAATTTCTTCACCATGATAGTCGTGAGGCACTGGCCCAGTTTGCCCAGAGAAGTTGTGGCTGCCCCATCCCTGGAGGTGTTCAAGGCCAGGTTGGATGGGGCCTTGGGCAGCCTGGTCTGGTGGGACGTGACCCTGCCCATGGCAGGGGGGTGGAACTAAATGATCTTTAAGGTCCCTTCCAACCCAAACTATTCTCTGATTCTCTGATTCTATTTATAAAACTTGAGCTGAGTTTGGTGCCAAAGTCCTTTTGATCAATTAGAGCAGATGTGTGTGAGTGAGAATATTTTCTGAAGTGATTTAGCATCAGCTGGCCTTCTCCTGCTGTATTTAGGGTGTATACAGGCCTGTGCTTCAAAGAGCTGTGCCAGTGGAGCAGTTTACAATGGTCTGGTCATCTCTGCTTGTTCTTACTCTCTTGTTCCCATCATAGCAGCAGAGCTGTCATGGAAGTGCCCTTGTGACAATCAAAGTCAGTCAGTTACCTTTGTTTCATGTATAAATCTTTCTGAGTAAGCCTGTGGAGATAGATTCAAACATGGTCTCTTCAGTGGGTTTGATAGAGGTCTTAAACACTGGGTTGGGAAGGCCAGTAGCAACTTCTAGCCAGCGTATCAAGCTATAGAAAGGGACATCGAATTATGCTAAGAAGTTTGCAAAAAATAAATTAATCTGAAATGACACTTGTAAAGTCAGTGAAACATCTGTGTTTAAATGGCTTTGGGCTTGTCTAGTCTACCACAGACAAAACACAATTATTAACTAATAAATTGCATGTTAAAAAAAAGGGCCTCTACCCTGCAAACAGAAGCGATCTGCCTAATTTTGTACATATGAGTAGCCCTATGTTATATTCACACCACTCAATCCTGTCTTCAGCTATATACAGCATTATAGCGCTGTGGGTTGGCTTCCCCCTGCCCCCCAAAGAATAGAAGAAATCTCAAAGACAAAGCTTCTCTTCCATTAAACAGTCGGGGTTTTTTTCTTGTAATTAATATCATATTGTTGATACAGATTTCAAAGAGAAGAGGTTTCTGTTTCTCGGTAATTCAATTTTATTTAATTATTCTAATATATAATACCAGTTCCAGAGGATAGTTAGCTTGCAACAATTATTTCTGTCTTCTCTTTACTGAACTGTGCTGCAACACAAAAAGAGGCTTAAAAATGCTTAATATTTCTGGTTGTTGTGCATGGTAGAACACAACACTGGCTTGTTGTTATGCTTCAAGTTGGAAAAATTATTCTATGAATATGTATGTTGGATTCAATGATCCTCTAGGTCTTTTCCAACCTAGTGGTTCTGTGGTTCTGTGATTCTGTTAAAAAGCACAACTTAAATCAGTTACAGTAGCACAAAGGAAGGACCAAGTAGATCTTAAGAAAACACTAAAATCAGATGTCCCAAATTAAGAATTTTCACCGGGTTCCTAGCCCTTCCAGGACACTGAAGTGTCTGAGCCAAAGCCTACTGCAGACAAGATGGGTGTTACCTCTACAAGATTCAAGCAAGCTTCCTCCTGAAGCAAATTTTTGGCTTCATAAATAAAAGTGCTTTGCAGACTGACGTGAGTCAAGATGAATCCCTTATAAAGACCGAATCTTCCACTATCACACCATTTCTGAGAAATTGCTCCACAAATATATTGCTGCTGTGGGAGATGTGCAATAGGGCTGAAGACAAGACTGCTGCCCTCACCTACGCTACAAAACTGTCCTGTTTCTTTGCAAAATGAAAATTGTTTTCAAACAAATCACAGAAGGAGGAAACGTAAGGAACCTGAGGTCAAGCATAGACTCTAAAAACATTACACTAGCTTCACGATCCTGAAGGAAAAGAAAAACTTCTTGAGGTGGTAGCTGAAAGAAGATTCATACAGCTACATACATGAAAACTGCTTCCTGTTGTTTGCCAACTCCTTTGTTTTGGAAAGCAATTTAGCACTGACCTCTGAAAGATATTTTATATCTTTGCCTTGTCAATGTAAGAGTTTTATGTAAGTGATTAAGCGTTCATAATTGTCATTTCCAAGGCACTGACTGTTGATGTTCCCTGTACATCAATAGAGAAGAGGAAGGGAGTAGGGTATTATATCCAACTCCCTCTATAAACTAAATAATTTGAATACAAAGGAAATAATGTGAGCTCAGAAGTAATTATGGTCTCTGCTTAGTAATTGGAGAGCTAGTTCCTCAGAACATAAGATTATTACATTTGAGATGTTTCTTGGAGCTTGCATCTATACAGAAAAGTCATTTTGTGAGTGAATAACCTAAGAATTTGGCATGACATCGAACTGTTCCAAGATCACAAGATGAGATCTTCAGCCAGTATAAAATACCTCAGCTCCATCAGCTTTGTACTACAATGTCAGCTCAGCTGCACTTGGACAGTTTGTATAAAAGGAGGAATACATGGCTTCTTATTTGGATTAACAAAACTGTACTGGATGACCATAGACACGTTGACTGTTGCTTCAAAATTAAACAGTAAGTAGAGTTTATGCATAAGAATGCCCTTACTGCAAGTGCATTGATTGTCATTTTCTAAACACATGTTTTACATTTGGCACAGCAACAATACAAAAGTTTTTACAAACTGGATCCGAGCCAACAGATTGCTCCTCCAAGTCATCAGTCTCAGAATCCTACCCAGTTCCCACTCCTTCCCAAGAAAAGCCTGGGAAAACAGATTGGGAAGATTCATAAGTACACACACATGATTTATATTTCCCTTTGTGTGTATGCACGTGCATATAAAGACACACATGTAAGTCTATATATGCATAAACACACACACATACAGTGTGTTCTACATGTTCAAGAGACAGTGCTCAGATAGAAAATGTGATCTGCTCTTCAGCTGTTTAAGACCTTCCCCAAAAAAACAAAGTTTATGCAAAGAACTTTTTTCTCTATTCAGTGGAGATAGTTCATTAAAAGACAATGCTATTTTGGGAAGGGCTACAACTAAGACATCTGTAACTAGAGATTCTGATTTCTTCCAATGGGATATTCCACACTTAGAGACTCTGTTCCACATGTTGGCAGAAGGCCTGCCACAGCAGGGACTGCAACACGAGCTATGCCTGGATCGAACTGTGGGGTACTGTTGAGCTGATATTTGGGGGAGGGCAGGGGCATTTCAGAGATGCCTGGCAAAAAGAGAGGCCAGATGCTGCAAGTATTATTTTGGAGCTGGTGACTGCCACTTCCCGCGTTTTGGAAAGGAATTCCTCTCTCTTGTATTGCCATAGGGAAATTTCCTCATTTTGATACAAAAGAGCATCTTTTATTCTTCAGAAGTGCAGTGGTTGAATCGCCTCTTGTTTGTGCAGATCACCATAACCTTCTGAAGAAGAAAAGCGGGTACCTGTAAGACAAATACTTTAAGATATGACTTGTTGAGGTGGCTAGCTGCATGCTTCCAGCTGGAGCCCATTTCTTTCCTGAATGCCATTGACAAAACCAGGAGCTATTCTACAAATCTGGTTCTTGCTAGAAAAATGTACATGTGGTTCTCTTGAAACAGACCCTTCATTATTTCTTTTTACATCACTTTGATATTCACAATGCTCAACAGTACCATAAGCCTCTAGAAAAAACAATGCAAGTACATACTGCAGGTATCTTACAGGCAAAAATTACATGAACTCCAGAAAAGAAACAATATACAAGTAAGTTTAGAAATAGGAGAATATTTAAGATTTGCATTCAAGATCAGTAATTTTTAACCTCACAAAGTTACACCAAACCTCACAGACTCTTACTTCTGTAGCTTAGCCTCCAGCAATCCCAGTTTGAGCTGAAGGCTTTGGATTAAGGCACTCCAAAAGCAATAATTATATGCCTTTCCCTATCTGTTTTCTCTGGCAGGGGGAGTCACATGACACTATCTTGCTTAGCTAGTTTATATGAGTCAATCTTCCTCTAAGGGCATCATCCAAGAAACACAGACACTGGTTTGGACTACAGCTTTCCTGCTCCAAGGCAAGCTCTGCAGTATTGCCCTATTGATACAACTGATGAGCAAACATGCACACCTGGATGTGTTTGTGCCAGAAACCACACAGCTCAAGCTCCTGAGATTCATAACAGGAAAAAAAAGTTATTTCCGACTGGCTCAGAAATGCAGCAGGAAGTGCAGCCATTCTTCCACAGCCAAAAAAGAATCCAAAGAGATGCCAGAATACATAGGGTGATACCATCCAATAAGGAAACCAAAGCAAGTGCCACCGGACCCATTCCAAATACAGATGTAGATCTGACATATGACAAGGAAGCTGCTTCATTCGACACGCTCTCACTTCAATGGGAAGAAACACCTTGAACTAAAATTCAGAAAATGAAGTATGTTTTATTTTACAGAAGACATCAGGATACAGCTAACATGTGGTAGCTTATTAGAAAATAAGATTACAGCTCTGTTAAAGCTCTGTTAAAGGATATAATCTTTCAACAGAAAACCTATGGAATAAGAAATTGAACAACGTATTCAGGTTTCATGGACCTTTCAGAGAAGACTGCTAAATGAAACCTAATAAGATATAAATTACTGGAATAAAACTAATATCATTTTCTTACCACACGTAAGTTGATAAGGCTCTCTATTAAACACACATTTTCTTGCAAAAGTCATCACTAATCACCTTATTAGTACAGAAGGATGCAGCTATTTCCTCATCACAAGCGATGTTGGAATAAGCCTTGCCAATAAGGCAAGGACACAGAGAAGGTTTCTCCACCTTGGTCACTATAGCAGAAATACTGAATACACTCCAGGAGAGAAGTTATCTTTTATTGTGTGCTGATTTCTGGCCTCTGGGAAAAGTTACTAGAAGTGAACCATCTAAGCAGAACTTCCTTACTAAGTTCTGCCTGAGTTCATAATTGTAAGGATCAACAGCAAGCAGATAGGGCAATAAAAAGATCCACCAATTATTATTTCGAGTAGAAATACAGCTTATAAGTGCTTCCAAATGGAGCCATGCAGAGGGACAATGTTTAAAACATGAGAATAGATCCTCAAGTTGTTAGAGATCTTTTTAAATCATTGGCCCTGCCCTGTGCTTTCTGCAATGTACGTGAGCAATCTAAGCAGACAGAAAGAATCCAGACTGTGGGTAAACTAAAAGAGTTGATAGATTTTAGTACAGTTAGGGCAAAGAACAGAAGAATTAAAAAAAGATTGAGCTCTATTCTCTAACTAGCCAGAAAAATGAGGATAAAATATGAAATATTGGCTTGTTATTTTAAAAATCATACAATAGAATGACTATTCTATTCGAAGACTCGAGAAAGGAACACTGTAAAAGTCTGTGATTTAATTGCTATGGCAACATATAAGGCAGTTTTACGGAGTGGTTCTACCAGTTCTCTCTTACTATCAAAACAAAATATGCTGAACAGTAAAATTTAAAGAGAAACTGTAATTTATTGTGTTGTATTAACATACTTAAGAGTATTATCATACATAATGTGAATTTCATAGTACATCTGCATCATATTGTAGCAGTTGAAACTATTCATTGAGGGATATTGGACTGGTGGGAGGACCTCCTATGTCACAAGTTCGATCTACAGCTGATTTAATCTTATTCCACTCAAATTTACCACATTTTGAATTAAAACCAGCAGGGTTTTCTTACTCCCACTACTCTAACAATGTCATTCTAAAGCCTCGCTCTAATACGGTTTGTAGCCTTCTACTAAGTTCCTGTTAGAACTTACTTATAACCATTTTATGTCTTTTTGCTCTTTGCCAATATTTTCTTTCAGTTTAAGTAACTTCTCCTGCTTTCATATTTATTCCATCCCTAGTTCTTCCATAGAAAAGCTCTCAAATTGTCTCTTCATTCTCACTTCACTAAGCTAAACAAGCCAGCAATAACAACATTGAAGTATATAAACACACATAAAAAATATACATACTATACACATACATATATATATAACAAATATTTCTAAGTATATATAAACACACATATATGTACATAATTATGAAGGAATGGAACTGTGTCAGACCAGATTATATAACTAAGGAAAAAATGTGAATTGACAAATGAGAAAAGGATAGGTTTATAGACCATTTTCATTGTTTGTGTTGAGATAAATGAGATGCTTGTATGTATAACTACCACAGGAATAATTCAAACAAGTTTGGGACAGGTGATTATGTTTACTAGCAGCTAGAATCCAAAGTACTTCAGGAAGGTGGTTGTAATAAAAGTTTAAGATGTATAAATTCTGCTCACACCCCAAATATGAAGGATCTCTTTCCTTTATGCCCTTCCCATTGAAATGGAACAGTAATTCTCATGGCCACAAAATAGCCTCAAATTTTTCTGATTCAAGTTGTTCAATACCTTGTAGCAGAATTTCATGGGTTAATTATTAATTTGCTCTTAAAATTTATAAGAGCATCACTTAATACTACCTGGATTCCTTTTGATTCAGGAAATGGGAAACAAGATCTCTACTCTACCTTCTCGATTTATGCTAGTTGCTGTTTCTTTTCAGACCAATATGTAGCTATTCATCCATTTCAAACTAAACACGATGTTTTCAGCCTCCTAGTCTATGAAAAATGTTGTCATTTCTAGCTATTTTGTCACCAAAACCACTAGCTCTTTCTTGTAAAATGGAAATCAGATCATAGCAATTCAAGTACCTCATCTGGGATACTGTGTCCAGTTCTGGAATCCTCAAGGTAAGGATATGGAGCTGTTGGAACGGATCCAGAGGTGGGCTACAAAGATGATCCAAGGGCTGGAGTACCTCCCATACAAGGACAGGCTGAGAGAGTTGGGCCTGTTCAGCCTGAAGAAGAGAAGGCTCCGAGGAGACTTTATAGCCACATTCCAGTACCTGAAGGGGACCTACAGGAAAGCTGGGGAGGGGCTGTTCATAAAGGCTTGTAGTGATAGGATGAGGGGCAATGGGTATAAACTGAAGAGGGGCAGATTTAGACTGGACATTAGGAAGAATTTCTTCACCATGAGAGTGGTGAGGCACTGGCCCAGGTTGCCCAGGGAAGCTGTGTCTGCCCCATCCCTGGAGGTGTTCAAGGCCAGAATGGATGGGGCCTTGGGCAGCCTGGTCTGGTGGGAGGTGTCCTTGCCCAGGGCAGGGGTTGGAATTGGATGGGCTTTAAGGTCCCTTCCAAAGCAAACTATTGATTCTAACATAAACATATGATTCTACGATTCTATGTTGTATATTTTAGAAGTAAATATAAAGTTCGCTTCTGTCTAACAACTTCAGTGTTGTGTTATAATATGGTCACAAGAAGCCTTTTCTCTTAATTATTTTTGAACAGCTACCTCACAGTACCAGCCAGAAAGCACTGAAGCAGTATCTCCGAATTGAAACAGACAATGGCTCTGGTATGTTGGATACAACATGGTGAGTTTGCAAAGTTCTTTTTTTAACGACAGCTACTGTAATTTTAAAATTCAGATGGCTGTTTCTAAATGGAGATGACAAATTCAGTTGAGACAGGAAT
This sequence comes from Cuculus canorus, assembly GCF_017976375.1. Lineage (NCBI taxonomy): Eukaryota > Metazoa > Chordata > Aves > Cuculiformes > Cuculidae > Cuculus > Cuculus canorus. The sequence goes on along the minus strand of NC_071406.1, from coordinate 30,350,988 downwards.
TCTGTAAGTCTAAGGCAGCTGTTCTAGGGATTCTCATGCCTTTTCAAAAATACTTAATGTTTGCAATACTTTTTTCTTTTTTTTCTGAATTTTATGCAAGTCTCAGCAATTATTTAGCTAGGGAAATAAGGTATAGTCTCAGTTTTTAATAAGATTTTTGGTATACTACTTCTTGACTAATGCAAGCCTTATCTCTTCCCTAAGGATGCCATTACTGAGGCAGTTATAGTATATGTTTTAATTGCTACCAGTAGTAAATATAAGCTTATCTGATGCAATTTGAAATATAATTAAATATATGGTGTAATACAAGTTGAACTTTTGTTTTTATGTGTATGTACAAATATAAAGCATATGGGTATACATACAGATATTCTAACATGCCTCCTTCAGAGAAAACTATTACTTCATCATATGCTCAGAAATGCTGCCTTCAGTTAATGCTGTTTTGCTGTTGGTTCTGTTATGATGCTTAATTTTTAATGAAATTAAAATGTAGCTCTTTCTTTATCCTTGGACTACTTCACATCAAATTCCTCAAGGCACTGTCTAAGGGCAGCATTAGGTTTGCATTAGTGTCATTTTTCAGATCATGCACATTTTGAAGTCATTGAGAGTTCAAAGCCCATGACAGTTTAGATAAGGTGGCCATTTAGGTTGTAGACCTGAGAGCTTTTCAATTTTTAATGTTTGATTTCTGAATAAGAAGATGCTGGTATAATTCAAGATGAGTTATTGAAACACAGTGAACTGCTCATGATGAAGTAGGCTCCGCTGAGGTAACCTTGGCAGTGGGGCTGATGGGATTCTTGCCAGTTAATCAGTCTGAGTGTATGTATTGGAATCCCCAGTTGTACACTGAAACCTGGACACTGGCTTTGGATAATTATTGTGTCAGAGATATTATCAGATAGACAGGTTTTCTATTTACCAGCAATGACTGCCAGAAGGATATTCGTTCTTCCAAAGCATGTAGTCAGGCTGTTAATCTCTTACATTTGTTTAAGCAAGGCTACAGTGGCTTCTCAAAGTACTAAAAACATCTTCAGTTTGCAAAGTAACTTTGTAGTTCCGCAAACTACTTAAGCTGACAGGAAGCAATGCGGTTGCTAAAAGAGGCAATTATACTCTCATTCCAACCAGCTGGTCATTCCAAGCATTTCACTCTCCCTTCTTCTATTCCAGCTCAGCTGCTTATGCACATGGAAAATCAGTTCAGAGTGAGCTATCTTTAAAAACAGTAAACTCACTGATCTTGATATAAAAGAAACTAGAGAAAAATAGATCTTGTAGAGTGAACGATGAGTTGATTCCCTGATCTTGTGAAGACAGTAATATGGCCAAGTTTTGAGTCATTTGTGTAATCAACAATCTCCTAAGACCATGGTATGATGATAAAATAGTAGTAATGCTGGTCTTAAGAAGACGCTTATTAGATAAACTGTGTATGCAATAGCTGGCAATTCAGTTTAAACTTGTGACTTCTTAATTTTGGTGTGGTAACTCAGTGCCTGTGGAAGGCATGTGTTAAGCTCTGTCACCTTGATCATCTCATTACTCCTCACTATCAAAATCCATTTTTTTCTTGAGCTTCCCAATGCACATAAGCAAATCTGGGTTCTATTTTGCTTTTTATTTGCTGTAGTGAGGGTGTGAAGACAAAAATATATGCTACGCTGCAAGCATTGTGAATTTAGTTTCATTGGCCATATTTTCCAATATCCTTCTAAGTAAGGAAAACTCTGGTGTAATACACAATGTATCAAAGAGGCTGAAGAAGTGGCAAGAGTGACAGTTCTAATAGACCTCTTACTTTTTTGTTTGAATCATAGAATTGTAGAATGGTTTGGGTTGGAAGGGACCTTAAAGATCATCCAGTTCCAAACCCCCTGCCATGGGCAAGGACACCTCCCACCAGACCAGGCTGCCAAAGGCTCCATCCAATCTGGCCTTGAACACCTCCAGGGATGGGGCACCCATAGCTTCCCTGGATAACCTATGCCAGTGCCTCACCACCCTCATGGTGAAGAAATTCCTCTTTATGTCTAATCTAAATCTGCCCCTCTCCAGTTTATACCCATTGCCCCTCATCCTATCACTACAAGCCTTTATGAACAGCCCCTCCCCAGCTTTCCTGTAGGCCCCCTTCAGGTACTGGAAAGTCGCTATAAAGTCTCCTCGGAGCCTTCTCTTCTTCAGGCTGAACAGGCCCAACTCTCTCAGCCTGTCCTCGTATGGGAGGTGCTCAAGCCCTTGGATCATCTTTGTAGCCCTCCTCTGGACCCATTCCAACAGCTCCATATCCTTACCTTGAGGATTCCAGAACTGGACACAGTACTCCAGGTGGGGTCCCATGAGAGAGGAGTAGAGGGGCAGAATCCCGTCCCTCGACCTGCTGGCCACGCTTCTTTTGATGCAGCCCAGGACACAGTTGGCCTTCTGGGCTGCGAGCGCACATTGCCGGCTCATGTTGAACTTCTCATCCATCAGCTAACCGACAAGTCAGTATAAGTTTTACTGTTTACTTCAGCAAAAGCAGTCGTACTCAGCCCTCAAACACAGAGCACAAAACTAGTTCAAGCTGATACTGAGAAAATGAACAAGGAAAGCTTCTGGAAAGTGCTGTGGTATTTTAAACAAAGTTATTCCCTTGGAGACATAAAGAACCTAGATTTGTCAGGAAACAGGTGGGCCTTGTTATACATTGTCCTCAGTGTAAGCCTAAGAGAGGTTTTCTCTGAAAGCTTCACTTCCTCAGGCTGCAATCTTCCACATTTTGCCACCAGGTGGCAAGGCGACAGCACAAAGCGATAACGGTGACTCCATGGCCCATCAGCAGCCAGCCGCCGCCCTCTAAAGTAGCAGGGAAAAAGCACCAGCTCCTTGAATGCTGAGGCTCCAGAACAACACCACATTGCATTTTCTGGATGGAAGAATCAGCAGCACCATTTCTGGACTTGCAAAATGTTGAGAAACTGAAAGTAATTATGGTTGTGCACAGGTCTATAAATCAATTAATAAGATGACTAGACAAAGCAGGCAAGGGTTTTTTATTGCAGTCTGTGGTGCAAATATCCCAAACATCCCACTGGACAGCCTGATCTAGTGGGATGTCCCTGCCCATGGCAGGAGGGTTGGAACTGGATGATTTTTAAGGTCCCTTCCAACCCTAACTATTCTATGATTCTATGAAATAAAGTTACATTCTACTCCATCGAACTGCACACCCTGATAAGCACTCAGCGCTACTTAGTTCTAGAAAAAACCACAACAAATGAGCAAAATGAAAAAGAGCAGACCTTGATTTTCACTATCTGAGTGAAACCTAACATACTTAGAAATAACCCAGTCTGAGCCAACATTCATTTGCACCAAGACAAATGAGGAGGCACTGAAGCCAATTCAACTACACAAATGAAATATAAGTAAAGGTAAATGGAAACAGGTGGCAAAACAGAAGACAATGTTCAAGGTGAAGAAAACAAATTATCAGTGAGTGCTTGTTGAGCTTCTATAATTCTAAATGCTTACTCTTAGAATGTGGAATTTGTCATGAACCCCATGGTGTGGGAGGGGCTCCGGTTTTAAGTAAAACACAATAAAAGATTCATTGTAATTGCAGAGGAGATTGTGTCTTTTAAAAGAAAAAACCCCCCTTTGTTACTGGAAATTTTTAAGGTATTTTCCATTAAGAATAATTGTGGGGAATTATTTCAACAAAAAAATCTTTAATACAAAGTTTCCAGTCTAGAGGGCTATCTCCTCACCTATTCCTTCACTTCCTAGAACCACGTAACATATTGTACCAAAAGATTAACTCAAAGACCACTGCTACCAGCATTGGTCTGTAAGATTAAACTAATTGAGGTCACAAAATGGAAAAAAAAAATCCTTTATAATAAGTAAATTCTATTGTTTCTCAGGTGTTTTTATCAATTTTTACCTGCAAACAGGATGGAAGAACAAGGAGAGGGTGAACAAACGCACCAGACAGATACTGGAGGTCTACAGGCAGTGTCTTACATTTCCCTGAACTGACATAGCATATTGAAAAACAACACTAAGTAGTGACCCAGCTCTGATCTCACTTTACAAACCTGTAAAGCAGAAGACAGCTGAGTAACATTGGAGTTAGGTCTACAATGACAATTTCCATCTCAACACATGATGTGTGGATGAGATTTAACCACCTACAAAAGAAAAGAAAGAGGATTCAGCAGAGAATATCTGAATAACAATCAAACTGAGTAACAATAAAAGGAGCATCTAGACACAAGACTTATTATAACCAAGTCTTCTTACTATAATTCAGAGTTAAAACAAGATGTCTAAGCTGGGAATATGTTTTTCTCCTTCCACTACTGCCTTTTCCGGAAAATAAACATAATTTTTGTGGTTCCGCCTAGGTGCATTGCCCTCACAGGTCAGAGTTTAAAAAATAACCAGCATGTGACTGGCATTCCTCTGGCTCCTTAAAACCACAGTTTATTCTACAATGTTAAAGCATTGTTTGCAGGGCAATGTGGTAAACAAATTGCTGTGGCAACAGCAAATAAAGGTTAGTGTTTAATTCAGACATTGTCATTACATTATTTCCTTTGACCTCTGTGAATCTGCTCCAATTCTTGGCCTAATCTGTATGAAATATTCTAATGATTTCAGAAGGTGCAGGGCTGTGCCAAGCAGCACATATATAATAAGTTTCTCCCTCACTCCACAAACTTCAAAATCATCAATCACAGGTTACAAAGCAGGGTGCATCTCATCATCCTGCACTGCTAAGATACATATGAGAAACAAATAAACCTTTCCTGAAGGAATGAACTGCATGGGATAAACAACGAGCCTTTCCATCACAAGGTTTTCCACTTCAGGCCATGTTAGCCCTGCAAGTGCTACCACAAACACTGCGAGTTCAATATCAAAGTACGGTAAAACTTCAAGCAAAGTGAAACATCATAGGAAAATGAGTGTTTGCTCTTCTACATGTACTGTAGAAAATAAAAACTTGCACCTCTTTTCCATGTTCTCAAGCAGCCCTTCACACAATGGAGCCACACTCCAGAAATTCTTTGTATGACTGGATTTCATAAGATGAAGCCTTCCAATCCTCTCTTGCTCAGACACGAAAGGGTCAGAATGCACCAATCTCTGCTTGAATAAAACATTTTCTAAGCTTTCATGAAACAGTGCAAAACACTTCTTTCTGCAAGACAGGTGGAAGTCTGGGCTTGTGGTTAAGGCTCCCGACAAAAATATTGTGTATGCATTTTGGCATTTCTTTCTAGAGAACTATTTGCCCCACCAACCCAGCATGTAAAGCCATACGTAAATCAAGATTTTAGTTTATTAAAAAGTTATTTAGTTTATTTAAGGCCAGTATGTTTTTAACATGTAGTTTACTGAAAATTTTTAGACTTCAAAGCTTATGAAGTCAGTGAAATAGTCATGACTTTCAACCAGCCATGGAATGAATGGAGATTTGCACAGTGCGGCTGATTCTGCAGTGTTCTAACAAAAACATCAGTGCTGTCAGCTACAGCTGAAGTCAAGACGAACTGAGGATGTCACTCACCTCTCATATTGAAGCTTGGTATTTTAGCAAACAGCTCTGCAGTGGCAGATATGACTATGCAGATAGCATGTATGTAACAGGCTGAATAACAGCAACATTTGAACCACAACAGTGACATTTAAATCAGAATAAAGCTGAAAAATTCAGCTTAAATTATTCCAATCTACAGGTGGTTCCATGAACAGGAAATTGTTTAGGATAGGAAGATTGCTGGCATAAAAATGCACTGCAGCTTCAAAGCGCATTCCATAAGGAGAGAAAATGCTGCTTCCCTTTGGAAACATATAGATTTAAAAGCAACAATATCCTTCTCTGAACATAAAATATTATCAATTATTTTGTTATAGCCAGAGAGGTTATTCTAAAATGGCACAAATATGATGTCCTGCTCCAACCTTACTGACATGCATCATCTTTCAAAGTCAGATGGATGAAGACCCAATTGAAAAACTCTTTCATATTTTCACCCACAAATATTCACTCAAATTTGTGTCTCAGTCTCTCAGATGATGGCCATTGTTTGTAGATAGAATCATAGAATGGTTTGGGCTAGAAGGGACCTCAAAGATCATCCAGTTCCAACACCCCTGCCATGGGCAGGGACAAGTTCCCCTGGATCAGGTTGCTCAAACGCTCATCCAACCTGGCCTTGAACACCTCCAGGGATAGGGCATCCACGACTTCTCTGGACAAACTGGGCCAGTGCCTCACCATCCTCACAGTAAAAAAATTCCTCCTAATAGCCTAATCCAAATCTTCCTTCTTTCATCTTAAAACCATTACCCCTCATCCTATCACTGCACTCCCTGCTAAAGAGCCCCTCCCCAACTTTCCTGTGGGTCCTCTTTAGGCACTGGAAGGCTGCTGTCAGATAGATGCTTAGCAGTACTCTAATTTATCAGCAAAAGTACTGAAAACAGGGAAATTTATAAGTACAAAGAATCATTTGCAGATAATTTAAGAACCAAACATTTAGTGAGGAAACTTAAACCAAAAGAAATGAAGGTCATCAAGTCAGAGAACTTGATGACCTTCAAGTCACATCACTGACCTAAATATCCAATCAAAAATGCCAGCTGAGAATTTGAGTTGTCACATATCTGCAGTCAATAGCCTATGTGCCAACGACATACCATGAACAAATACCCAGAGCTCTTTGATTAATAGTTCTGAATAATAAGCTGGGGAAAATAATCAATTTCTCACCATGTGGGAAGAGAGGGAAAAGCTGAATTGCTTACTCCAAGCTGCAACGTTGGCAACTGTGTATCTTGCATACAGTTATTTGCACTCTTCTTTCAGCAGAGTTTGGTAAGTCCTAACTGCTCACCTCAAATTTAGTGTCTTTTTCTGTGAAAATGAAAGATGCTGTTATAAAACTTTTTAAAGTCTGAGCCATATCCTGCTGCAACACACAGGGAATAGTTTCTCCCGCAGTTATAATTCCAGTGTGTTCCCAGTGAGAGGTCCCAGAGCACTTCACTCTCATCTGAACTGTAGCTGCTGCTGCCTGACACATTTCTCCATGCCAAGCAACATACTCTGTTCTAACAGAGAAGCACTTCAGAGATAGTTAGCCAACAGAAGATTGACTAATCTTGAGCAGAATAAACTCAGGCCCTAATCACACAAACGCCAAGCACAACTGTTTGGAAAATGTAAAATCATGGAAATAGGAGCACAGCACCACCCCAGCTTTGACTGTGACGTATTGCTGTGGAACCACATCTTGCAGCAGAAACTGCAGAAGCAGAAGCAATGTTTGGTGACTTGAACTCGGACAATGCAGCTTGAGAGAAAACCACACGAGCCAGGATACCAGGAAAAGTACTGGAGCAGTTAAAGGCATACACTTGGGGTGAGTGGAATAGCTTACTTCATTTTTCTTTGTATATTCGATTAAGAGAATAAGAGGGTAAAAGCTAGGCTCTTTTTCTCTTACTGAAGAGGCTGAAAAGCTGGAGCACTCAGGAGTCTAGAGTAACAGATTATGCTCCCGGTCAGTTTAGTTTTAGAAGAATGGGTTAATAGCAAATACAGATATCCATACTGCAAGTATTAAACTGAAAAAATCACTGAAACTGATATGACCTGCAAATGGGACAATTTTTATGCAGGAAATAAAGCTTCAGGAAATCTAGCACTGTCAGAATGGACCAGCACATTAACAAATTGTATTATTAGAAATTTAAGAGTCATACATCATGAATTTAAATACAGTAAAAGCTCGTCTCCTCTTACCCTGGTCCCGCCTTAATTTCATTTCTTTGGGAAGAACACAACTATCTTGCACTTTGCGTCTACAATGAGAAGGTCTGACACAAAACTGGAGACAAGAAAATTTTTCACAAAGAGAACAATTGGCCATTGGAGTAATCTCCCCAGGGAAGTGGTGAATTCCCCAACATGGGAGACTTTTCAGTCTCAGCTAGAGAGGGTGCTGGGTCATCTTGTCTAGACCATGATTTTGCCAAGAAAGGCTGGACCAAATGATGCTTGGGGTCCCTTCCAACCTGATATTCTATGATTCTGTGACAGAAAATGCATCCATCCTTAGAAGTTAGGGTGATATAACTCTTTGAGATCAGCTCAGTGGTAACAGCTATGACAACACTCAACATCTCCCTGTAAGCTGTTCATATGAATTATGCTGCTTTTCACTCTCATCAACCAAAGCTGTCGAAAAGCACAAATCAGCCTTTGTTCTTCTGTATTAGCTTGCTTGGCAGTTGAGAACTATTAAACACATTGAGACGAAAACCACAAAGTACATGAAGTCGCATAACATTGTTACAGGCAGTGCTTTTCTAAAAAGCATGATTTCAGTAAGAGTTTTGTTTGTCCTGAGAAGATAATATTTGCCACAATGAATTGTGAATTCTGAAGTAAAGCTTAGATTCCATAACTTAGATCCATTTTACAGCCATATCTTTTTACATATGAAATGTGTCTGAGTTACCACACAACAGAGTAATGCTGGGAAATCAAGCTCCTCAATTAATGTCATTTAAGCACTGAAGATCACCCCTGACCTTTAAAAAATCTTGGTCTACAAATTAGGTCATGAAAACCTAATTTTTTGTGGCTTGTTCCACAGTGCCTATCCAAATTTCCAGTGCAAAATATCTGAGTAATGAATCCACTTAAACAGAATGGACTTCAGGAAAAATATTTGTATCGGATCTGACAAAAGAGCAGCAAACTGGAAGTCAAAACCAGGTTAGCAAACATGTCTCCTATTTTGGCCTGGTTATTTCAAACAACTTCAGGGGGGCTAAAAAAACCAAGTTGTTATCTGTGGCACAGAAGCAGCTAAGATGAACAGCTGTGACACAGTAAGGAATTAGTGTATTGGATGAGGTACATCCTCACACTAGATTAGCACGTGTAGGATCAATTAATTCTGATGCTTCTGCTGTAAGCTGCACTGACATCACTGGATATTGAGGTATGCTGGGAGGTTTTGTGGCATGGCTGTGACAAAGACTGGTTCCATTTGGTGTTTATTTGCTCTGCTGAGTGTTTGTTAAGTCTGTAAGACGCAAGTTTGCAGATGACACCAAGCTGAGCAGTGCAGTTGTCATGCCAGAAGGATGAGATGTCATCCAGAGGGACTTGGACAAGCTGAAGAAGTGGGACTACATGAACTTCATGAGGTGCAACGAGGCCAAGGGCAAGGTGCTACGCCTGGGTCGGAGCAATCCACAGTTTCAATACAGGATGGAGGGCAATGTGATTGAGAGCAGCCCTGCAGAGAAGGACTTGGGAGTGCTGGTTTACGAGAAGCTAAACATGAGCCGGCAATGTGTGCTCGCAGCCAAGAAGGCCAACAAGACATGAAACTAATTATTGTTAGTCAAGGCATTCTGTTCGTGGCAGGAATAATAAAACCCCTTTAATATACATACATTTTCATTTTGTTAACTTATGGTGATGTCCATTTCCTTCTGAAGTATAAGAATCAATAAGAAATGTCAAAATTTTCTTTCAGATTTAACTTGCCTCCCTATTTATTTTATTCATTCCCTTTATCTTCCTTATCTAGGAAAAAACCAAAAGAGAAAATGCTAGGATTACATTACTTACATGAAGAGAGCTCATTATAGGAAAAATACATACACAATATTTCAGTCTTGTTGACTGTCTCAGTCACTGGTGAGAGCATCATTCTGTACACTGATCTGGAAAAAATGAGGTAAAAACAGGGACTGGGAGTCAGGAAATTGACTGCTGATACACTTCGCTAACGTATCTTGAGCAGGTCACTGAAGTTCCCTGTGTGTATTTTTTAAAGAATCTCTTAATTTTATCCATCTTTGAATAATAGTTTCATCTCATGCCTTCAAAGCCATTCCAAAGAGGACTATACTCTTATTTGTTACCAAAGCCAAAAGATCATCAGATAGAGGCAGATAAATCCCGATATTCTATGAAAATATGTGACACTGTTTCCTAATTAAACCATTGGAATGAAGTACAGTCATTAACATGGAACAATTCCAGATCACACTGTTCATTTGAGCTTTCTCAAAACACACATTAGGATTCTTTAAGTCCATATACTTCACCAATTCAATACAGCAAAGTTTTTCAATGCTGAGATGTAAAATATATATGTTTAAGATATATGATTATATATATACACATCATATAAAAAATACAGAAATTGCTTCCCCTTTTCCAAAATTATCCGGTAGTCTTTCATTAATGCACACAATGCTCAGCGCTTACAGCGCTCTGGAGTGATACCAACTAGTGCCATCCCAGCAATCTTCTTTCCATGTTCATTCCTTAAAGCATGCCTTTGTCGATTGAGGACAGGCATACAAGTATTCTCAAGAACATAGTATTAAATATATTCAGTCCTCATGCAAAGCCAGCATATTGTCAACTTGTCTTCCACACCACAAGTTAGTTCAATTTGCACATTGTGAGGAAGAGCAATCATCCACAGGTCCTTCAAACCACTTGTATTGCTGCCTTGGATAGCGCTTGCTATTTCTCTTTGAGTAGCCAAGTTTTGCGTGTCCACAGTCCCACTGCACCTCAATACACATGAGCTGGCTCCAATACCTATAACCATTAGAAAAATAGATTTGTCAGAACAAAAAAAATCTCGCTAATTCTTCTACATTTTCTTTTACGTTTTTTAAAAAAAATAAAATTAAGACAGAGTTCTAGATTTTCCAAACCTATCCTGTTGTCATCCCATCCAACTCAGGTAAGAGTTTCTGGACTGGTAATGCCTTCACTTGTCTCATTAGTATTTATTTTAAGTTCATTTTATCTCCATTCCTCAAAGTTCATTGTCTCCAAGTGACTTCTGAATCTCAAATATCCAAAATGTACACACGCAGTTTCCTTTTACTTTGATATTTCTTCTGTTCCTTTATATGTATGGTAAAAATAAAAGTCTTTCGCAAGTACAGAGAAAGGCACTTGCTGAAAATAGATAAGATGTATTTCATTTGTCCCCTTCTCTCCACCCATACCAGCTTCATTGTCCATACTACAAAGTGACATCTAAATAATAATTAATTTTCCAAAGATGGGCCTCTTGGTCATCCTGTTGAGTGTGCTGCATGGAAGAGCAAGAAAAAAATGAGCTGATTTCTTGAATACTAAACTTCTTCCCCCTGCTCAAATTCCTGTCAGAGGTAACAACTGGTACTTACTTTTCTCCAGTCGGGATCAACAATAAATTGATGTAATGTGTTTAAGAAAGAATCTTGAACACTGATTCTGTTCTGATCAATCTCTAAAACTTTAAAATACAATTAATGAGCTCTTATCTCTCCAAGTCAATGTTTGTTGCTCAAGACAGATCTTAATATTCAGTCTTCTGGACTCTAATTCACCTACAGAAAAAAGGGACAACTTCCAGAGCACATTTCACCAAACTTTCCTAGCTGCAAACAAAGTGAAAACACCTTTCTTTAATTCCTTTTAGCCAACACTTTCACAAGAGTCTTTAGAGTAAAGTCAAGCTTCTAAATGAAAGAATAATTTCTAACTTTCATTTATATGAGAAAGAACTAAATCTAATCTGCTCTTCACTGGCAGCTGTATCAGATTCATATTCTCAGTTAAACATCTTACAAAATAATTAAAAATCATTTAAATTGTTTACAATGTCAATCTAAGCCAAAATGCTAGTATGTCAGAAGAACAGATTTTAAAATTAGAAACAGTGTAAGTGTATTTATACAGACCCCAAACCAGGATGCTGAAGTTTTACTTTGCACAGTGGTAAAATTCACAAACACTTGGAGTCTCAGGTAACAACATCCCTGGTTCACTTGACAGAACTCTATAGATAATGGCCTGGGGCTCTGCATGGCACACATGCATTCTTAGGTTTAGCTGATATTTCTTTTAGTCCGAGCAGTGATTTGATCAGAGTCCTTGCTGGTTGTTCTTTGGGCACTCCCTGGCACTAATTACTCAACTCATTCTATTCTTGTTCCTACAAATGAGATCAGACCAAGCTCCACAACAAATAATAGAATTTTATTTGTGTCTTCTCTTATCCTCTTTAACATTTAAAGAATTTTTATTTATAGTCCTTTGCAAAGAATAGATGTCTTTATGAGTTTACTCATACTGAAGTTAAGTACCTCCCATGCCTTATGAATTGAAGAACAAATAATTACGATGCAATTCTACTGATCCATTGGAAAATGGATCTATTGTGACAGACTGAAACTTAGTCCATACTCCAAAGAGTCGACAAACTCATCATTTGTCTGTTCAGAAACAGGAACACAAGAAGAGATTAGTGCAGGTCAGAGCCACGAAGACAGGACTTCCTAATTCTGAGCTCTGCTCTGACGCTCAGCTGGCTCAAACATACTGAATCCCATTAAAAAAATAAAACTAAAAAACATTTGCAAACAGTCTGCAAATAAATTGACTTCAGTTAAGCATTCAACACATAAGTCTCTCCTAGTATTTTTCTTATCAATAAAGGAATTGTACAAAGCTTCCAGTTTCCCTGGCAATTCTGCCATTTAAAAAACAGAAAAAATGGGACTAAACTCCCACCAATGTAAACCACACAGCTGGTGATCCTGATAAAGACCTACAGTTAACTGATAGTAACATAAACTTCTTATGTCAGATTGTTTAAGCACAGAAGAAGGCACAAATGTACATAATTAAGAACTGATGTTTGCTTTTTCCTCCAAACACAAATGCAGTATTTGTGTTGAGCACTGGCAGTAACAACTGTGAACTATGCTATTAGTGTCTGATTTAAAAATGCTTGTGGCAGGATCCTGTCTGGAGGAACAAAAATAAGTTTATTCAGACAAAACAACAGTGAAAAGTGCATTAAGGAAATTAAAAGCAGTGATTACAGAAGAAAAACATTTCTTCTCAGAAAGTTATCCACATCTAACTTTTCTTAAAATGGATCCAAACATTGCCATTCCTGATAAAATCTAAGTTTTTGAGAGGATATATTTTTAAAGTATATGCAAATCCGTCTTTTATTTAAAGGGAGAAAGATAAATACCTTGGTAACACTTTTACTTATTTTCCTTGTACATTTTTCAGGTTAAAAAAGTTGGTACTAAATGGGCTGAGGAGTGCAGTTGCATTAATAGCTTCATTTATTAACTTGAGTTTAAGAATTCCCATCTTTAAAAACAGAACATACAATTGGGATTTCTCCATTTCAGGAAGTGATGCAATGAAAATTGCTGGCAATTCAGAGAAGCCGTTCACTCCAGACTGACAAAAAGCATCCATTTGCTAGATAGTCTACGAAATTAATCTGTGGCTCTAAATCAACATCTGGAGGTGCACCCTTTCGCTGACTACTCATGGAATTTAGCAGCCTATTGTAAGTGGCTAAAGTAGGACAATATGAACTTGTTTCCTTGCCCATTCCTATTGAGACATTCAAATACATCTGCTGATGCTGTGTAAAACCAGTCCTGCCAATTAGTATCTTTTTTTTTTGTCAGATATACACATAGAAACGTTCTGGTGATGATTGCCCTGAATTTTTAAGGGCATGCAAGACTAAACGTAGCCAAACCAGAGGCTCTGGAAAACCCATGATCCAGGTATGCAGAAAATACCCATCCTGTCATCTCCTTGCTCTGTGGGGTTTTCTGGCAGCCACTTCTGGCAAAGCATCCTGCCAAAATTTGTCTATTCATATTGCTATCAGTCACATTGCTTCCACTGTCAGGTTTAACAAAAACGAAACTCCACACGATGGCACCAAATTCCTCTTAAAAAACAACTGCTCTGTTGAATCTGTAACAATTAAATTGGGGGGAGTGTGGGTTTTTTGTTTCTTTTGTATGGGTTTTGGGGGATTGGTGTTTTTCTTTTTTTGGGGGGAGGGTGATGAAAAACAGAAATGGGTGAGACTTTAGCAGCTAGAGACATTTCTGAATGTCAGCAGCTATTCTGAGGATGGACTTTCATTCCAAATGCAGATGAGGGAAGTCTGGGTATGGAACTTCTAACAGAATAAAACAGAATCCCAAATTCTATTACAAACACTTGGATGAATGATTCAAAGGATTTGGAAAGCTTTGTTTCACAGATAGATTTAGCTTGAGGTCAACATGGCCTGCAATGTTTCTTTGTCTCGAGTTTCACCTGTATTGTCTGATGAATTAGAGAATCACAGAATGACTGAGGTTGGAAGGGGCTGCTGGAGACATCAGACCAATCCATTTGCTCAAAGCAGGGTCAGCTTGAGCACGTTGTTCAGGACCATGTCTAGTTGAACTTTTTAATATCTCCAGGTATGGAGGTTCCACAACCTCTTTAGGCAACCTGTTCCAGTGTCCGATCACCCTTACAGGAAAGAAGTTATTCCTTACATTTAAACATAGCTTCCTGTACTTCAGTTTGTGTCCACTGTCTCTTGTCTTGTCAGTGGGCACCACTGACAAGACACTGGCTTCGTCTTCTTTAGTCACTTTATCAGGTGTTTATACTTATACACATTGATAACATCACCATCGCCGAGCTTTCTCTTCTCCTGGCTAAAAGATGCAAGATTTCTCTCACAACTTCTCTTTGTATGATAGCTATTCCTGTCTCTTATTCATGTTGCCAGCTTTTCATTGGACTTGCTCCATTATGGCCAGTTCCCATGTATTGGATGCAGCACCACAGACATGGCATCACCAGTCTGAGAAGTGGGGAAAAGATCACCTCCACAGTCTGCTGTCAGTACTTTTCCTAGCACAGCGAAAGGTATCACTGCCCTTTGCCGTGATGGTGCACGACTAGCTCACAGTCAGCTTGGTGTCCACCAGGACCCACAGTGCCTTTTTTGCAAAGCTGCTTTCCAGCTGGCCAGCCTCCTCTTCCACAGGTGCAAGACTCTGCATGCCCCTATTTTTTGAAGGCGAACAACACATAGTGGTTTCAAGTGAGTTGCATCTGGAGAATTTTCTTTCCTCCTTGCCCTCCCGCTCTCACCTCTCCCCCACCTCCAAAATGTGCTTGTTCTGAAAACCCTAAAATTCAAAGCAAAGCCTGGGAGTCAACCCAAAAACCAAAAGGTGGATTTTGGCATTAAGCCCTGGAGCTGAACGATTTTGAGTGTTTTCAACCTCCCTGCAGGAGCACAGGACTCCTTCTCAAAAGCCATTCTAGAAACCAGAATTGTGGCAAATTTTTGTCAGTGGCAAATTAAGTCAGTGTCATCATAAGGTTTGCATTTGATGAAGTGGCCTGAGTTTCTATTTCATGCTCACATTTGCTCACAAGTTATGCATATTCTGAACAATCACAAGACCAATGAAATCAGGTTCTCAGTAGTGGCAATGTCAGAATCCCTGATGCTCTGGAAATACAATGGCACATTTCACAGTACTTACCAATTCCATTTTACTGCACTTCTAGGTTCCAAATAAATTCAAAATCTGACTAGTTTGGATGTTTTTATGCATTGTCTTGATGATTAAAGAATATTCCAAATAAAAGCTTTCAAGTATTTAGGCATTTTTTTAAAATTTATATTATTTACTAAAATTCAGCAATCATGAATAGAGGATTCTTACCAATAGTCCACCCAAAAATGACAAAACATTGAAAAAGATCAAGAGTCAGAAAGTAGATGACCATTTTTTTTATGGTTTGTAAAAAAATCAGAGATAGGAAGAGACTGACTGAAAATCCTGATAAATACAACATGCAATACAAGCAAATATAATAACTATCACATAATCCAGAATTATCCTATGGAATCCACTGCAGCATTAAACTTTTCTGACACAGCTTCCCTGTGATTGAAATGTTATAAATGAATGCAAGGGATGAATGACAGAGTAGTACTTTTATAAGGTCTGTGAGTGAAGCTGTAACTCAAGTTTCGAACAGGACCTTATAAAATTACTACTCGGGTCGTTCATCACCTACATTCGTTTATAACATTTTGAAATCCTAAATATGAAACATATTTTATGCACTTTTGTCCTCTGATAAAGAGATACAGCCTGACTTCTTATTTCCTTCTGTGAATACAGCCTGCATGAATGAGCTTACCATTTCCTTAGTTATTCAGTTTAATGAAAAGTTTACTGGTGTTTGTTATGGAATGAAAGAAAGTTGTATTCCTTCATGTTCCATTGCAAACACTAGACCTGAAGTATTAAAACACATCAGTTTAACAGACATTCATTGAGTACTTCAGATCTGGAAATGAGCAACACTACTGATTTCACGTGTTTGTCCTTTATCTGAAGTTTTCATGACAATTACTTAAATGTCTTTGGCACAAAATATTGCTTCTGGTTACATTTTAATATAGAAAAGAACCTTCTGAGTTATTCCAAAGTGATGTGCCCGGTAGCGCAGGCTTTTACTCTATTTGTGAGAAGGCATATGTGTATTTTTCACAAAGTATCCAAGATGAAATTATGAATCAGCAGATTCGCATAGAAATTTAAAATAAAACCAAAACCAACAGCAATGTTTTAGCCAAAATTCTCCATGTATTTGTACTTGACCATGGGAAAAATAACTTTAATGCTTAGAGAAGCTTCTCTCAACGTCTTGCTCTCAGGAGCTGCTGGCTGAGAAATAATCATAAATGCCAGTCTTGAACAGGAATCTTTGATTCTAGGCAGATTTACTTGTAAAGCAGGGAGTGACGCCTGTCTGCTGTCCTGTGAAACCTACAAAAGATTCTGTTCCTTCTCCATAATGACTCAACAGCAGTTAAATAAGCCACTTCTTGTAACTTAAACCACGTACTCACCTCACCTTCCTCCTAGAAGCCAAGACTTTTAAATTTGTTCTAGACTGAAGTTTTTACAACATTAAGCAGCTCACTCCTGTACTTTTTTAATGACTGTCATCATAATCTGTTTAGATTTTACTACAAAGTCAAACTGCAAATTGTTTTATTTAATTATGAAGACCAGCGGACCTCATCACTTGCTCTCACTGTCTGTATAACAATCTTATAAAAGGAAGCATGTCTTTCAGTGAGCACACTAAAAAGCCTCCTTGAACTCTGTGGGAATTACTCCATAGACTGATCAACTTCTAATTAGGCTGAGAATGAACGTTGCTGATTACTCTGAATTTGTACGTTGAATTTCCATGAATAAAGTGTTGCAATTCCTACCTCTTGGAACTTATCATTGGGAAGATAGAATTGATACATCAGGTTAAAGTGCTAGTAAATTGAAATCCTTCCTTGAAAAACTCCTTTTTTTGAAAGAGATTTCCTTTGCCAGCCCTAAAGATTCTCAAAGGTGCCAGAAATAATACCTGGGTTTTGCCAAAGTGATTTTAACCCATTGGAAGCTACTACTTTGCAAAACAGTGCTCTTTGATTTGGATATTTGGGTAATGAGCTCAGTGACTTTTTGTCTGAAGGAAAGGCCTACTTGCTCCACAGAAGAGGAATTACAATTCCAACACAAGAATGAGAGAATGCAGAATCTATGAAGCACTGCAAAAGGGGAAAGAAGCGTCTTAAGTCAAGACAATGAATTCCAAATGACTTCACATCTGGAAAACACATCAATAGCTTGATTTTTTTTTCCTCCAATGTGTTCTCACATAAGAGGTTTTAAAGAGATTTAGAAGATCTTACAACTATTAGAAACATACTTATTTTAAGAAAGCCTGTAACATACTAAGAAATTTTCTCAATAAAGATTGGAGGAAAATAAAATCTTTTCAAAACACAATTAACATTTTATGCTGCTGGTTTTGGTATTGGACAAAACTCAGTAACAGTTTATTTTATTCAAACACCAACGGTTAGCATGTTAATGTTTGATGGTTCCTGACATTTGCATATTGCTTTATTAGCAGTACCAATGTCTGTGCATGTCAAATATCAAAACAATGCATTTTAAAGGAAAAAAAGGTAAGTCTTATTTCTCTGTCAAACAAAAATTTTAAAGGCAGCTTTTAGTTGGTATGACCAAAATACACATACGCTGCAAATCTCAAGTACTTCAGCAAGAAGAAATTAATAGCAAAGGCAAAAGTTTTATATTGCCTCCATAACAAAAGCATTCTCCACAGAGAAAAACCTTAATTCCACTGATTTGCTTTTTGCCATTTTAATATTTGACCTAATTAAAACATTGTATGCGTCTGAGAACAGTTTCGCACCACACTGCATGTGTTTGTTTCAACATGAGAAAAAAGAGTTCTGGTTCCTTTTGAAAAGAAGATTAGTTTTGATGTTCATACTGTAAAGACTATGGTAAAATATCAGCCTATTGAATATCTAAATCAATAATGCCTATATACCTTTAAAATTTCTGACTTAAAGAAAATATCACTCTCTGGCAATCCTACTAAGACGCAGGCATTGTTACACAGTTATTTCCATTATCTAAGTAAAATTCTTGGTAGACTAATATCACTTGATACAGCAGTATGTTTTTAGTAGCTGACTATCTTTTCACCTCACTGGTAGTATTCAAACTATTTAGATCAAAGCTACCTTCTGTTGGCAGATGTGCAAATCTATTCATGCAAACATCTTCCATCAAGTTTAATGTTACCATTAAGTAGCATCCACTTTGATTAAAAACCATGTGCTTAACACTTTCTACAAAATAACCACAAGAGGGACTTCCAGCTCCTGATTTATTCAGTAAATCTCTAGTCAGGTCTGCAAATCTATGGGCAGTGCCAAAGGCATCCAAGAAAGGTAAGAAATAAGTAAACATCATCAGTAAATCTGAGTTCACTACAGAAAGGCTGGTATTTGCAATACCAAAGCTCTGCAAATGGAAAACCAGTGGCAGACACATCAGACAAGTAGGAAATAAACCCCACATTTCTTTGAGTCAGACAGAAGTTTCTTTTGAGATAAAGGCTAAAAAGGCTAAAAACAAAAGAAAATAAGAAATGGTCTTACCTAATACACTATAAGGAGTTGCTTTGATTAAAACAAACTGTTATAGGCATAATCTGGAGATGTATTCAGCACTGCTACTGGATTACATTTCTGTCCTAGCAGAAGTTAAAAATTCAAGATTTCAAGTACACAGCAAATAGCAAACCCCTCAATTCTCCATATCACACAAGCGTATATATAACTTTCAGCCTGCACATTTAAAGTTCACATGTTTAAAGACACGTCCTACAATAAAGCTGAACAGAAGCATGTGCTGAAATACTTTAAATTATAACAGTTTAATTTGAGACACCTTTATTTACAGTACTAATATTACATGTGCTGAAATCTTCCAAGTCTGTTTGCAAATAGAAGGGATATGCCTTATCCAAGTTATGCTCTGACTGCAACAGGATTATTTGCATTAACAGAAATTAAGAATTCCTTTCAGAAGCCTAATACTGTAAATTCACAAATGTTGCCCCTTGCATAGTTTCCATGTTCATTAACTCATTAGAACATTACTGGAATCTGAAGAATCTGTATCCACTGGAAGTCACACAGCTGAGTCTGTCTGTCACTTCACATAACTATATTTTTTATAAATATATGCTTTCTAGATCAGCATCCCACAAACAAATGAGCTAGCAGAGAGTGCTGAGCTTTTGCAGTGCTCCACCTAAGCAAATATTGTTCTCTGACAAACAACTCATTTTAAGCTGAGGACCTGTTTTCCTCATGTAATGCACCATACACACAGTGACTCAAACCATTCTTCGAAAGAAAAACTAGAGCAGAGGGTGTGTTATAAATTCCAGAAACCCATGGTGCAAAGATACCATCTGAGGCCAAATTCTGACTTTATTTTTGTGCACGCAGCAATCAAAGTTAATAAACGGGATGTCAGAAGTTAGTTTCATTAAATACAGTGGCTGCACCCATCCACAAAGCTGGAATATTCTAAGGAAAAAGAACAAGAGAGAAATAGAGATGCAGCCTAAAATTTCATAATTTCACCATGAACAGAAAAAGTTCAGGCTGCAGAAACAGTTAGCCACCTGACATTTGGTCCATTTTTTTTAAGCAACAAAATCCCCTTCTACTCCATGTCCTTGGCCACTAGGCATTCCTTTAAATTCCAACTGGATTTCCAGGTTTATATTGATTTATACCAGATCATGTACAGCTTCTTTAAGCCACAAGTTTTTATTGTATACTTAGACAAACTGCAAGGCATATGAACTTTGCTTGCAATATAACTGCCTATTCCATGAACAGCAGAATTACCAATGCTTTTTTATGGACTTGTGTTCTTAACTTTTCTATTAATGTAACTCTATCCCTTTTTACCCACCACGTCCTCTGTGAACCGGACCAGGACAGAGACACCACATGCTCGTTCCAGTATGCAGTGCCAATGCATACTGAATTTTCAGCCTACTGCTTTCCAATGTGCTGTAAAAAATCTGAATTCTCCTCATCTTTCCATCAGTAAGGGGCATTAGTTTGTCATCCTCATCTATTCATTCAGCAGGTTTCCTAGTACGCCCAGATTACTTGCTCTGCTACTCCTAATGTTAAAGTGGCCAACAGTGCCAGTGGAAAGAACTGACAGGGAGACAGACTGCTTGATTAAACAAAACAAATTTCCACAGAAAAATAGCACAAGAGAAAATGATGTTTTAAACAGTAGCAGTAGTTCTTAATTCTTTATATATCCTGTTTTTCAGCAATGAGATCACATATCCTATTATTTCAGTAGCTTCTCCACACAGCTGACAGAAAAAGAATATGGATTTTTCATGCTGAAAAGCTTTTTTGCTTGCTTTCAAACAACTCAGTAAATTGCCAAAAGAGCGATTTATTCTCCCCCATGCTGTCCTGAATATCCATACACTCACAAAAGATAGATGCTGGCAGGCAGAGCTGTCAGTAGGAATTTCAGCAGAAGTAAATTGTTTAGTACTTATAATGCAGCACAATAGCTATAATTTCATTTGAACTGCTGCCACTAACAAGCTAATAAAACTACAAGCCAAGTCCTAGCCATTCATCACTCTGTAGCCGCTGCGAATTTCTCCATGTCCACTTCACCAGAGACAGGTAACTCAGTCCTTTAAGCATTACTATACCCAAAAGGATGATGAGCCAGGCCTGGCACACTCTCTTAATACTGAAACACACAGCTGCATATCAATTGCAAAGGAGTTTCCTATCACTATTTAACAGGTGTTTTCACAGCTATTCCAATCCTCTGCCAAAATGCAGATTAGCTATTTGAATGCGTGTGCAGCTGGAAAAATGTTTAAAAGCAAATTAAAATATAGAACATAATATGCAAATATTAATTAATTAAATAATAATTAAACATGTAAATATACATACAGCATGTTAGTTGGGCAGGAAGCATGTTTTTCTGAAGATTTCTGAAGTACCATGAAATATTACCGTTGTACATATGAAGAGAGAAATTCCTATATACCAGATACTTTGCATGGCTAAAGATGTCATTGTCTCTTCAATAGACAGTTGTTCTTCACCTACAATTTTGGTAAAGCACCTATCTAGATGCTTTCATTTAAACAGTACGAAACAAACTACAGCATATTTTCCTGGTCTGAGAAAACACAACCAGGACAACATCATATCCTGTGCTGTTTGCACATATTTTGAAAGCGCAGGATTCACATATGAGATAGAAAAGCAATGAAATGCAGCCAATTGCAGAAAAGGTGCTTTGATGGTAATAAAGATTACTTTTGCAGTGGTACCCTTTCTACGTAGAAATTGCAGATTACTTGCCTCTAATAGATGAAACAAGTTAACCCCTCTGCAGGCAACCACAAAGGTCCATATGGGAGCACAGAGAGACTCAATTGGCGAACAAGCCACTAGCTCTCCCCAGCAGAATTAATTTTGATATTCATGTCTTTCATCACAGCTAATCAACCATGATGCACATTCTTTCTGTCACCCCCAACCAAAGACACATGAGTAGACTTCCACAGAGCCATGAAAAAAAACTATGTGCTTTACCTCCCTGCCCAACCTAGAGCACGCAGCAAAAGCAAGAAGTGACCTGCACAGTGCAGGCATGTGGGACAGGCCAGCAACTCAGTGCCTCGCTCATGGCTTGTTCAAGTATATGAAATCAGTGAGGGCTACTGTAGGGAAAGAAGAGACAATATGGAAGGAAGAGAGAATGTAAAAAGAAAAGGTCTTTCCTTTTACAATGATAGAGAGCGTAGCACAACAAAATTTGTAAAGAATAAGAAAAAAACAATGCAGGAATAAGGCATCACAGTGAAAAGGGCAAATGTGAAAGCTCCAAAAGGACTCTCATATGTAGGATTTCAGCCTATATTGGATGATATTTGTAAGGATTGATTCACTCAAGACTATTGAACCTGCTTAAATATTTCAATAGCCACCTGACAAAGATTAGAAGCAACTCAGACCAATCACTGTACCACAAAAATGTACACTATGCCATAGAAGATTTCTTTTACTTTTTGGAACTAGGAATAGGTCAGTGCTTTCTTTTTAAGTGGGAACAACATGTTATGTATGTCATTATTTTCTATAACCAAAAGAGAACTCCCATATTCCCAATTCTGGTAGTAATTTGTTTATCTGAACTCTGGTTAAGAAACGGACTATTTTTCACAACCTCCCGCAAGGACCATGTGGCATTTGGGATGAAGATGACAGCCTGTACACCAACAGATAATTAAGCTAATAGGTAAGGTAACAGCTGCATCCTGAACACACTGCCTAAGGATTTCTGGACAGAAGTACCGGCTTCCCCCTTGGTTACCATAAATAACTGTCACTAGAAGGTTCACCATGTCTGTCAACACTCCTGGACAAGCTAATGTCTGCAGAAACCAGAAGCGGAAATACAGGCAAGAAGAGGATAAAAGCACAGCTTTTTTCAATGCTACAGAGAGTAATTAATTACATTTCTCAAAAATAACTACGCAAATAGAAACCTTCATTCTCCTTTCATTCTCTCTCTTAGATGGCTCCTTACTGCTTCCTCAGATAACATTAATTATAACAGAGCTCTGCTTGTATAAGCAAACCTTAGCAACCAAAGTCCAAGTAACTAGACTGTCACAGCACAGGCATTAAATTGCTTCTATAGTTTTTTTGCAGGCATTTTTTTAAAAATACCCATTTCCTATGAGCGAAGCAGACCACTTGTGGTTTTTCTTATGCCTATATGTTTGGCATGTCTTACCTACTACCACAGTACCTAATGGGGAACAGAAGTGACAAGGTTTCATTAGCCCTTCTAATTGATGGTTTTAATGTCAGCATGGACCAGAACTGCTCAAAACTGGATTAAGAAAATCTGCCTGCATGAACTGTAATAAAAAGGTGTATGGAGGGAGCTAGATATTTCTTTTCCTTGATAATTTGGCTTTATTAGCAGAGGCATTGTGAAAGTGTCCAGTAAGATTTTAGCCTTAAGGCAAGCTTACAGATTAAAATCTAGAAAACATTCTACAACTGTGTCCCCAAAAAGTCAACCCAGAGAGAATGAGGATTTTCTTGAGGAAATGCCAAAGGGAACACCTGAATATTTCCAGCCAGCCCCAGGCACAGTAAGTTGCACTCCCAACAAATGCAGGTGCCTCACAAGATTTTTAGGAATTCGACCCTAACTTTTTTCCTAAACGTATCTTCCTTCCACACAGAGCCCCAGTAACTCCAGTGCAGCCCCACCTTCTTGCAGGCAGTGCTGCACCACAGTCTGTGCAGATGCAGGGGTGAAATAGGGTCCCACACCTGCAAACATTGCTTGATATCTTTATTACCTGCCTTTACTACTGCTCCTCCAGACAGTCAAGCTAAGTAGTTCTTGCGCACGTGACAGATTTGGAACCTTCATTGATTTCTAACACATCACAAGCAGAATGTTAAATAACGCAGATATTTTTCAGAGCCTCAGACTGCTGGTTTATAGCCTGACTTCAGGAGCTTAATTCAGCAGCATCCATTTTTTACCATTTTTTCATCAAAACCAGCCTGAACTTCATCAGAAAGTGTTGTTAAGTCCTCATACCTGATTTATTCTGTGGCTCTTCAAAATGGGTTTTTGGAGCCTGTTATTCCTTGTGGCTGAGTGAACTGAATAAACCCGGAGTTTTCCTCGATGATGTGTGCCACAGGAAAGCGATGAACTTGCAATGTAAGTGGTAAACAATTCAGGACACAACATGCAACGTGTCCTTCTGGCAAAGGCGGCCACAGCATCCGGGCTGTGGTTAGAAAAGGCTTCACCAGCAGGTCAGGTGGAGGTGGTCCTTCCCCTCTACTCAGGGGTGGCACCACCACTGCTGCGTGCCGTGGCCAGTGCCTGCACTTTCCACTAAAAGAGAAGCAATGGCCGTACTGGAGCAAGTCCAATGAAAAGCTGCCGACATAATGAAGAGACGGGAGCATCTGTTATACAAGGGGAAGTCGAAAGCTGGGGCTCTTTAGCCTAGAGAAGAGAAAGCTCAGGGCGTGTTATCAGTGTGTATAATGTTTGAAAATGGATGAGGGGAATAAAGACAGCAGAGACGGACTCTTCTCAGTGGTGTTCAGTGTATAAGACAGGAAACAAAGGCTCAAGCTGAAAATACTGGCAAGTGTTTTAACCATCGACAAAAACACCTTTCTCCTGGCAATGGTCCATTGCTGGCATACAGTAGTAGAGACTTCTCTCTTCTTGCAGCTCTTTCTTGGATTACAAGCTGTCCTGAGCCTCTCCATTAAGGACTCAAAGAAGGCTGATAGGCTTGTTTAGGGAGCCAAATTGGGGGATTATGTCTCAAAGATTGTCAAAGCCTGCTGCCAGGTTGTAACACAAGAGCCAAGGAAACCACAAAAGTCAGCAAATCAGCACTCCACAGAAGTTCGGCAGAGGGAGGAGGTGGCGTGTGATCGTGTCATGTAGACACGAGCTGGAGACACTGAGTAGCACCGCGCAAGCGCAGGTGGGTGAAGATGTGCAGGCCGTGTGGTAACGACAACCCAAACTGGGAAGAAGTATAAAATGACCCACCAAAAAGCCCCCTCTGACCAGCACTGACTCTTTGTGGGACCCCCGAGATGCCAAGCTTTGAAGACTCTGCAAACACATTGTGGTGACTATTCTTGCGACGCTCTCCTGAGCCCTTGCTTAACTTTCCATCTTTGCTCCTCTCTTGCCTATCACTGCAAGTCTCCTCTAATTTTTCACGTGCTTCCTTTTTACAAGAAAGAAAGATTTTTGATGCACAGCCTCTGAAATGTGTTCTGTCTCAAACTCACTCTGGGGATTCCAAACAAAACCCTCCTGGCTTTGGTCTGGGACATTTTTTTGGTGTCAGAAGTGGGATCCCCGTGAAATGAGAGCTCCATACCTTTTCCTGAGATAAGCAAAACCTCTCAGGAGTGTAAGGAGGAGTGGGACCGTGGCCTCTTCAGAACTTTCGTGGTACCTTCTGAGGCGTCCATTCCAATTGTATGAATTGTCTGTTTGCTGTTGTTGTGAATCGCACTGGTTGTCAAGTTGCAGTCTACGTCACACCTCTCGGGAAAGGAAAGGGTGTGGGTTGCTTTTACTTATGCGCTGACTTTCCTGAGAAGGTCTGCTCCCTGTCTTTCTTCCTCGATGACAAGATGTGTGATAGCAGAAATGCTCCTTGGGGAAAGGAAGTGCTGTTTGACTTTTTAGAGCAATCTAAATCGCGACTTGCAGTGTCTGGAAGTGAAGAGACGGGAGCATCTGTTTATACAAGGGGAAGTCGAAAGCTGGGGCTCTTTAGCCTAGAGAAGAGAAAGCTCAGGGCGTGTTATCAGTGTGTATAATGTTTGAAAATGGACTGAGGGGAATAAAGACAGCAGAGACGACTCTTCTCAGTGGTGTTCAGTGATAGGACAGGAAACAAAGGCTCAAGCTGAAATACTGGCAAGTGTTTAACCATCGACAAAGCACCTTTCTCCCCGTGAGAGTGATGGAACACTGGAATAGGATATTAGAATGTCCAGGTAGATGTGGTCCTAAGCAACCTGCCCTAGCTGACCCTGGTTTGAGCTGGTGGGTTGGGCTAGACCACCTCCAGAGACAACTTCCAGCCTCAGCCACTCCATGGTTCTAAATTGCTTGGATTTTTAAAGCCCTAGGAGTGCAGGCAGGAATTTCCAGAGGAATTCCAGTTCCAAAGACAGACCGTGGAACTGGCCACTAGCTCTGCTGTAAAGGTCAGAAATCCTGCCTATATTAATCAGCTGCTAAGCCAAATAAAGCCTTGGTGAAATGCACCTCTAATATCAGGCTCCCCAGACAGGAAAACAATTATAACCAGTGGCCAGTCTGAGACGTGTTTTTCAAACTGCACTGCGCAGCACCATCTGCTGGTGACGGAAAGCTGGATTTTTTATTCCTTCAGGCTTTGAGAAAAAAGCTCTCACCATACGAAAGACAGTTTGAAAGACCATACGAAAGACAGTTTTCAAACAAGAAACAGTACTTTAAGTTTAAAAATAAGCAATTCAAAAGAGACAGCATACAAAAAACACAGAAGTCACCAAAAGTTTATCAACCCGCGTTAACCCTGGAAACACACAAAGTGGAAAAATATCCTTGTGATGACCTCCCCAAGTAAACGGGAATGCGTATGGTTCACGTAACAAAGCAAGAAATCTCGGAGCCCGTATCACAGCGCAGCGTTCTTCTGCACTGCTACGTGGGCTCCCAACGGCGAGGTGAGGGTTTAAAAGCAAACAAAGGCGTGTGGCATCAGTCCCTTTGTGACGCCGCCGCGGGCACATCCTGTGTCCCCGCGGTGCGGAGCAGCGGCAGCGGCAGAGCTGCGGGCGGCGGGCAGGAGGCTGTCTCCGAGCGGGACAGGCGGTGCACGGCTGCTCCGGGGGCTTCTGAACCGCTGGGAGAAAGCTCCGAGAGGAAGGAAGAGTGTGAGGAGCTGTCCTGAAGAACAGCCACCGACGGGTCAGGTCGGGAGCTTTTGGGGGAGAAGGAGAGAGCGAGGCGACGGGGGGGAACCCGGGGCTTGGTGTGTGCTACGGGCACGCTGTGTAGCACGGCGAGCTGGGCGCCATCCAGGACACTCCTCGAGTGCGTCAGAGATCATTGCTGAACACAGGTAACGTGCTCTCCTGCCCGAGGGGACGCCAGCATCCCCAAAATCCCAACATCCCCCCCCAACATCCTTCTGTCTAAACTGGAGAGAGATGGGTTTGATGGGTGGACTGTTCGGGGGGGTAAGGAATTGGTCGGATGGTCGCACCCAGTAAGTTACGGTCAAGGGCTTGCCGTCTGGAATGGAGATCCGAGAGGTCCATCCTGGGACTCCTGCTGTTCAATATCTTCATCAGTGAAAGAGACAGTGAGATCGAGGGCACCCTCAGCAAGTCTGCAGGTGACACCAAGCCGAGTGCTGCAGTTGTTACACCAGAAGGATGGCAAGTCATCCCGAGGGACCCCGAGAGGCTGGAGAAGTGGGACTATGTGAACCTCATGAGGCTCAACAGGGCCAAGGGCAAGGTCCTACAGCTGGGTCGGGACAGTCTGCTGTTTCACTGCAGGCTGGGGATGATGTGATTGAGAGCAGCCCTGCGGAGAAGGACTTGGGGGTGCTGATTGACGAGAAGCTCGACAGGAGTCGGCAATGTGCACTCGCAGCCCAGAAGGCCAACCGTGTCCTGGGCTGCATCAGAAGCAGCGTGGCAAGCAAGTCCAGGGAGGGGATTCTGCCCCTCTATGGGATATTAGGCAGAAATTCCTCCCCGTGAGGGTGGTGAGGTTCTGGCCCAGGTTGCCCAGGGAAGCTGTGTCTGCCCCATCGCTGGAGGTGTTCAACGCCAGGCTGGATGGGGCCTGGGGCAGCCTGGTCTGGTGGGAGGTGTCCCTGCCAATGCCAGGGGGTTTGGAACTGGATGGGCTTTGAGATCCCTTCCAACTCAAAGCTTTCTATGTTTTGCGGATTCTATGAAAGGACAGTGTTCCTTTTAGCATTCATTTGATGGGTGATGGCTTTGCGAATGTGTTTTTTGTCCATGAGATGCAATTCAAAGAGTGAATATCTTGGTTACAGACGCGGTATTTTGAGCAAACAAATCATCCTGACATGGATCAAAAAGGAAGTCTGGATCTTGGAAGATGTGACAGAGCTAAAAAGAGAAAGAGGGGATCACCAAGTGGTGCGCAGGAGAGCAAGCGATGTAAAACAGATCCTGAAAAATGCTATGGGGCTAAAAAGTCAAGGAGATCCACAAGCAGTGCCCCAGAGACCCAGGACAAGAAACCAGATCTTGGAAGAGGCAAGAGGGCTACAAAGAGAGAGAGATCAGCAAGCAGTGCACCACAGACCCAGCACAAAAAAATGGAACTTGGAAGGTGCAAGAGACCTAAAAAGAGAGAGAGTGGTTCACCGGAGAGCAAGCGCAGGAAATGTGATGTTGGAAGAAGCAGCAGGACTCCAACGAAACAGAGTACAGCCAGCGTTGCCCCAGAGAACAAGTGTGAGAGCCCGGATCTTGGAAAAAGAAAGAGCTCTAAGAAGAGAGAGAGATCAGCAAGCGGTGCACAGGACAGCAAGCGCTGCAAACTGGATCGAAGCATAATGAGCAGTCTCGAAAGGGAATTGCAGGCACGGTCCAGTCCCTATATATTTGCAGTAGTTTATTCCTTTTGCTGATATTAGTGGCTTATTCTTTTTGCTGGGATTTGATTTTCTTGAGTGAAAATGTATAGTTTGCAGGCACATGTGTGACAGCACACAGGACAGTCTTGCTGTTTCTTCCTGGGATGTATTTGACCAGATTAGTGAACGAGAACCATCCATCGGAGTGCCTGAAATGCAGGCATGTCTCTCGTGCCTTTGGAATTTCTCTGAGGACAGGCATTTATTTTGGCCCTACTCAAAAATGCAAGCCCAGGCTTTTAAACTTCCTTTTGACTCAGGATCGTGGAAACAGCAAGGAGATCACATCAGATTTTTGCTTTTGTACAAACGCGTTTAGTAAGATGTTCTAAGCATCACTGAAAAATCTGTAGAGTCAGATATGTATGACGTCTGCCCGCTAGTGGGGCAGTTGTTCTGGTCTTTGTTATCCATTTAATTCTTTACAAAGCTGCAGATAGCATTTATAACGTAAGGTCTTCAGCTGAGACGGCCTAAAGTAAATGCGTAAGCTGTGTGCGATGTACCAAACAATTCTTATCCAAAATTCAGACTGGCAATTTAATCTCAGTTACTTCAGAGGAGTATTTTAATGCGGCCCAAAGGCAATTTTATATGGAAATACAGAAGAACATTCTGTCCTCTGTCTCTGGAAGATACACCTGAAAGACACCTTTGATGTATAGAAGAGAATTGTTAAATCTTTTTGCTTTAAACAAGAATACGGGCACTGAAATCCTGAAGCAAAATTCAGGGAATCAATCTTGTAAAAGGAAACCTTGTATTTTTCTGTTGCCTTGCCATTATGAGTATCCAATCCGAAAATATCTTCCTCACGACCTTTTTGCCCTGTAACATAAATGATGTGACCTGTGAGTTGCCGGGGGCTGAATTGGAAATTGCTCCTGCCAACTGTTGTGGCCTGGCGTGTATCCGAGTGCCCGACTGCCTCCCTGCTGAATGCATTTTATACTCTGAGCTGAATTCACTCATGTTTGTTGACTGTCTGGACTATCTTGGTGCCATTCCAGGTTAGTCGTCGAAGGAGCACAGCCAGGAGTGTAGAGGATGAGGAGGCGGGTCACCTGATCTGTCAGAGAGGAGACATGCTCCACGCAAGATGTATAGAATATTTTTCAATGTTTTTTAGCTTTTCGGACAGAATAAGTTCTTTTAGCGTAAGGTGTGAGGGGGTTCTCTCTTTCTTTCTCTCTTGACTTTTTGGTTGGGGGTGGGACTGTTTTCTTTTGAATAATCTATTATAGACATTATTAAGAGTATACCTTGGGGATTTTTCCCTTACCCCCTCCCCCCCAAAAAAAAGTATTCAACGAAGTGAATGAACCTACTGGGATGGGATCCCTGTAAATGTACTTTGAAGACAGTTGTCCAGTAACATCTCTCAGACCAGATATTTACAATTTAGAGCACATCCTAGAACAACCTTCAGTGATAGTACTTAGTCCTTCTAATTGTTTGCTTTATCTCTGTTTATTGTTGATTATTTGCTAGGCAATTTAATAGCTGAGTAGCTTCACCACTTTGGTGACTAAGAGTTCTTTTCTTTATAGACGAGGTTCTTGCTGTGTTGGGCGAAGGTGGTTTCTCAAAAGTAGTGGAATGCATCGATCACGGAGCGTAAGTCTTTTAATTGGGCTCCTGTCATTTTTCGTACTGAAACTCTCCGTATGAGGTTCAGGAAGTGCTTTCTGATCCTACTAGGCTTTCTCTTTGCTTCCTCGTGTGCTGCTCTCTGTATTTCACTAAGGTGACCGCAGCTGCCAATCAAAATTGTCGTTGGTCCGTGGTGCTATAAGCAGCCCCCAGACACGAGGGTTGTGCAGGGCTGGTGGCGGAGGCAAAGGTTGTGTCTTCTGCAGGCTCAGCCCAGCCTGGTAGAGGTCAGGGCTGAACGGGAGAGGTGGCCTGGGGAGCGTGGGGTGCAGCTGCAGCCCCCACACAGGGCAGACTTGGGGCCTGTGCCACCCCAGCTCTGGATAATGAGCAACGTCTGACATGGTGTAGCTTCTCTTAAAGCATCATCTGCGAGGACGCAGCCCCATTGGCGTTCTAACAGAGCGCCCGTTATAAGTCAAGAACGTATTTTGCGTTTGATGGCACTTTTGCTGTGTGCAAAACAGTATGGAAGGAGGTTGTCTTTCCAGTCCCGGCAGAAGGCATTTGACACTTCAGTGACATTTTTACTACTCGGAGGGCTGAAGGCGGCTTGCCATTTTAGATTAACGGTTGTCTTAGGCTGTGAAGTGGGGAAGTTTCTCCAGTATCAGCCCAGCATCCATAGAAAGAAAGGCGAGGCAAAAGGGGCTTGAAGAATAATACCTTTTAATATTAAAAGGATCGAGTGTGTTTTCAAAATGTAAAGATGAAGTTTTAGCTGTGTTGGCGCATAGATGACTCTGGGTGATATGAAGTCAGTCTGACCTTTTCCCAGAGGGTTTCCAGTGTTAGGAACAGGGCAATATGGGGTGATAACGACCCAACAGTCTGACTTAAAAGTACTCATTGTTCTAAACTCCCTTAAAACCTGTCTTTTCAGGGAAGGCAGA
This sequence comes from Cuculus canorus, assembly GCF_017976375.1. NCBI lineage: Eukaryota > Metazoa > Chordata > Aves > Cuculiformes > Cuculidae > Cuculus > Cuculus canorus. The sequence continues at coordinate 30,319,821 of NC_071406.1, read as the reverse complement.
CATGTTGCAGTGAAAATAGCAAAGAATTTTGATTGGTCCTCCGATGCGGCTCGTGAGGAAATACAGGTGCTGGAAGATTTAAAAGCATCAGACCCCAGCAATGCCTAGTAAGCACACAAAGCCAACCGTGATGTGTTTTGGCTCGAAGACTTCTTCTAGTGTTCTTCTAGTGCACACAGTGTGTGTATGAGCGCTGCACAACTCGCTGTTGCAATGCATGTGTTTTCCTGCTTTTGCAGTCACTGTGTCCAGATGTTGGGATGGTTTGAGCACCGTGGACACGTCTGCATTGTTTTTGAGCTCCTGGGGCTCAGCACCTTTGACTTTATGAGCGTCAATGACTTCTTGCCGTTTAACCTGGACGACATTAGACACATGGCTTATCAGATCTGCACCTCTGTCAACTGTAAGTGTGTTTCCTCATTGCTTTATTTGTTAAAGTTTCTTTGCAGATCCTGCTAACTCTGTGAGTTCTCTTGCAGTTTTGCACATGAAGAAGTTGACACATACAGATCTGAAGCCAGACAATATTGTCTTTGTGAAATCTGACTACGTAGAAGAGTACAACCCCAAACTGGTAAGTTGCCATCCTCTTCCCCACTCTCCTCCACCTCAGTCATCCTCTGCGTTCATCTGGTCACTTGCATCCCACCACCTTTCATTTCAGGAATGCACTGAATGCAGACTGAGAAAACCAGACATCAGACTTGCGGACTTTGGGTGCGCCACTTACGATCATGATTACCATAACCCTGTGGTGACTACTAGACCTTACAGAGCTCCCGAGGTGGTCCTAGGTCAGTGGAAGGCTGTTTGTTTGACTGATCTTTCAAGTATGAGTTTTTGTGTGCTATTGAATGGAGCTAGAGAAGTTCTTGGTGTCTTGCTTGAGCTGTTGAACTGTTTGCCGTCTGCTCTAAACATGAACAACCTGAATCTTTTCACAGAGCTCGGATGGTCCCATCCATGCGATGTGTGGAGCATAGGATGTACTCTCCTGGAATACTACCGTGGAGTCTTAGTATTTGAGGTAGGCAACTCTATCCCTCAGAAGCATGCAGCATGCCCAGCACTCCCCAACTTGATGAACATAAGCTACGGAGAGGTGGGGACTAAAGGCAATGGTCTGTGCGAGAAAGTAAGCTGCATTCCTCTGTGGTGCCAAGTTGAAGAGAACAGAAGATGTAGGCCATAAGGAACGTTCTCAGCGGCAGATTTTGACAAGTTACTTTCAGTAGACGTTTTGGCAGCGTCTTGAAATGAAGGGTCGCCCTGTTAACTTTTGGCATTTACAAGGCACCTTAATACCAGATGTGGCTTCATCTATCACCATCAGCAAATACTACTCAAAGGATTGAATCCTGTCCTCTTGACAGTATTGCTGAAACGGAACTTGAAGAAGAGAGGAAGAAAAAACACCAAGGCAAGATCAAGGGGAATGAAATCCAGTAGCTTCTAACTTCTTTCAGGAAACAGAGAACTCGAGCCTCTCATTTTTTTGTCGATCAGTTTCAGGTTATTGTTTGCAGGGTACAGTCAAAAATGAAGTCAGGCTGGTGTGTGCTTCTTGATAACTTCCTCTGAACAAGGAACGAAAAACGTCTCTCTTGACTTCCTTGCAGCCCGATGACAACATAGAACACCTGGCAATGATGGAGCGATTACTGGGGCCTTTGCCAGATCAAATGATAAAGAGAGTTGTTTCTTCAAAGAAGAAGTATTTCTGTAATGGCCGTCTGGCCTGGGATGAAGGCAGTGCGTCTGGGCAATATGTCTCGGGGTGCTGTAAACCCCTGAAGGTAAGATTGCAAGGGGGAAGATGCTTCTGGGCAGAGGAGCTCCAAGTGCAATTCTAAGACTGGAAGCCCGTGTTTTGTTGTTTTCTTCGTGAAGGAATACATGACGTGCCACGATTCTGACCATGAGAATCTGTTTGATCTGATTGGGAAGATGCTGGAGTATGACCCAGCCACGCGCATTACTATGGAAGAAGCACTGGAACATCCTTTCTTCCTCCCACTGAAGCAGGAAAATAGCGCATAGCCTCCTACAGCTGATGCAGATGAACTTCTCTGTCTGCCTGTTAAGAAACGGAAACTCTGTGAAGTGGCGATTGTTTGTTTGTGTATCTTAGGTATTTAATTATTGATGCTGAATTCAAATGCGTCTGTTGGAATAAAATTTATTTAAGGAAAAGACAGTGATGAGCCCGGTTGTGTTTCCCCAGTAAAACAACATCTCAGGACACTTTTATCGTGTGGATGAGAGCACCCTCTACTCTATATATTTGTTAATTTTTGGTGGGGTACTCTGGTCACCAGTATTCCTGGCAATGGTCATTGCTGGCATACAGTAGTAGAGACTTCTCTCTTCTTGCAGCTCTTTCTTGGATTACAAGCTGTCCTGAGCCTCTCCATTAAGGACTCAAAGAAGGCTGATAGGCTTGTTTAGGGAGCCAAATTGGGGGATTATGTCTCAAAGATTGTCAAAAGCTGCTGCCAGGTTGTAACACAAGAGCCAAGGAAACCACAAAGTCAGCAAATCAGCACTCCACAGAAGTTCGGCAGAGGGAGGAGGTGGCGTGTGGTCGTGTCATGTAGACACGAGCTGGAGACACTGAGTAGCACCGCGCAAGCGCAGGTGGGTGAAGATGTGCAGGCCGTGTGGTACACGACAACCCAAACTGGGAAGAAGTATAAAATGACCCACCAAAAAGCCCCTCTGACCAGCACTGACTCTTTGTGGGACCCCCGAGATGCCAAGCTTTGAAGACTCTGCAAACACATTGTGGTGACTATTCTTGCGACGCTCTCCTGAGCCCTTGCTTAACTTTCCATCTTTGCTCCTCTCTTGCCTATCACTGCAAGTCTCCTCTAATTTTTCACGTGCTTCCTTTTTACAAGAAAGAAAGATTTTTGATGCACAGCCTCTGAAATGTGTTCTGTCTCAAACTCACTCTGGGGATTCCAAACAAAACCCTCCTGGCTTTGGTCTGGGACATTTTTTTGGTGTCAGAAGTGGGATCCCCGTGAAATGAGAGCTCCATACCTTTTCCTGAGATAAGCAAAACCTCTCAGGAGTGTAAGGAGGAGTGGGACCGTGGCTCTTTAGAACTTTCGTGGTACCTTCTGAGGCGTCCATTCCAATTGTATGAATTGTCTGTTTGCTGTTGTTGTGAATCGCACTGGTTGTCAAGTTGCAGTCTACGTCACACCTCTCGGGAAAGGAAAGGGTGTGGGTTGCTTTTACTTATGCGCTGACTTTCCTGAGAAGTCTGCTCCCTGTCTTTCTTCCTCGATGACAAGATGTGTGATAGCAGAAATGCTCCTTGGGGAAAGGAAGTGCTGTTTGACTTTTTAGAGCAATCTAAATCGCGACTTGCAGTGTCTGGAGTGAAGAGACGGGAGCATCTGTTATACAAGGGGAAGTCGAAAGCTGGGGCTCTTTAGCCTAGAGAAGAGAAAGCTCAGGGCGTGTTATCAGTGTGTATAATGTTTGAAAATGGACGAGGGGAATAAAGACAGCAGAGACGGACTCTTCTCAGTGGTGTTCAGTGATAGGACAGGAAACAAAGGCTCAAGCTGAAATACTGGCAAGTGTTTAACCATCGACAAAGCACCTTTCTCCCCGTGAGAGTGATGGAACACTGGAATAGGATATTAGAATGTCCAGGTAGATGTGGTCCTAAGCAACCTGCCCTAGCTGACCCTGGTTTGAGCTGGTGGGTTGGGCTAGACCATCTCCAGAGACAACTTCCAGCCTCAGCCACTCCATGGTTCTAAATTGCTTGGATTTTTAAAGCCCTAGGAGTGCAGGCAGGAATTTCCAGAGGAATTCCAGTTCCAAAGACAGACTGTGGAACTGGCCACTAGCTCTGCTGTAAAGGTCAGAAATCCTGCCTATATTAATCAGCTGCTAAGCCAAATAAAGCCTTGGTGAAATGCACCTCTAATATCAGGCTCCCCAGACAGGAAAACAATTATAACCAGTGGCCAGTCTGAGACGTGTTTTTCAAACTGCACTGCGCAGCACCATCTGCTGGTGACGGAAAGCTGGATTTTTTATTCCTTCAGGCTTTGAGAAAAAAGCTCTCACCATACGAAAGACAGTTTGAAAGACCATACGAAAGACAGTTTTCAAACAAGAAACAGTACTTTAAGTTTAAAAATAAGCAATTCAAAAGAGACAGCATACAAAAAACACAGAAGTCACCAAAAGTTTATCAACCCGCGTTAACCCTGGAAACACACAAAGTGGAAAAATATCCTTGTGATGACCTCCCCAAGTAAACGGGAATGCGTATGGTTCACGTAACAAAGCAAGAAATCTCGGAGCCCGTATCACAGCGCAGCGTTCTTCTGCACTGCTACGTGGGCTCCCAACGGCGAGGTGAGGGTTAAAAGCAAACAAAGGCGTGTGGCATCAGTCCCTTTGTGACGCCGCCGCGGGCACATCCTGTGTCCCCGCGGTGCGGAGCAGCGGCAGCGGCAGAGCTGCGGGCGGCGGGCAGGAGGCTGTCTCCGAGCGGGACAGGCGGTGCACGGCTGCTCCGGGGGCTTCTGAACCGCTGGGAGAAAGCTCCGAGAGGAAGGAAGAGTGTGAGGAGCTGTCTCTGAAGAACAGCCACCGACGGGTCAGGTCGGGAGCTTTTGGGGGAGAAGGAGAGAGCGAGGCGACGGGGGGGAACCCGGGGCTTGGTGTGTGCTACGGGCACGCTGTGTAGCACGGCGAGCTGGGCGCCATCCAGGACACTCCTCGAGTGCGTCAGAGATCATTGCTGAACACAGGTAACGTGCTCTCCTGCCCGAGGGGACGCCAGCATCCCCAAAATCCCAACATCCCCCCCCAACATCCTTCTGTCTAAACTGGAGAGAGATGGGTTTGATGGGTGGACTGTTCGGGGGGGTAAGGAATTGGTCGGATGGTCGCACCCAGTAAGTTACGGTCAAGGGCTTGCCGTCTGGAATGGAGATCCGAGAGGTCCATCCTGGGACTCCTGCTGTTCAATATCTTCATCAGTGAAAGAGACAGTGAGATCGAGGGCACCCTCAGCAAGTCTGCAGGTGACACCAAGCCGAGTGCTGCAGTTGTTACACCAGAAGGATGGCAAGTCATCCCGAGGGACCCCGAGAGGCTGGAGAAGTGGGACTATGTGAACCTCATGAGGCTCAACAGGGCCAAGGGCAAGGTCCTACAGCTGGGTCGGGACAGTCTGCTGTTTCACTGCAGGCTGGGGATGATGTGATTGAGAGCAGCCCTGCGGAGAAGGACTTGGGGGTGCTGATTGACGAGAAGCTCGACAGGAGTCGGCAATGTGCACTCGCAGCCCAGAAGGCCAACCGTGTCCTGGGCTGCATCAGAAGCAGCGTGGCAAGCAAGTCCAGGGAGGGGATTCTGCCCCTCTATGGGATATTAGGCAGAAATTCCTCCCCGTGAGGGTGGTGAGGTTCTGGCCCAGGTTGCCCAGGGAAGCTGTGTCTGCCCCATCGCTGGAGGTGTTCAACGCCAGGCTGGATGGGGCCTGGGGCAGCCTGGTCTGGTGGGAGGTGTCCCTGCCAATGCCAGGGGGTTTGGAACTGGATGGGCTTTGAGATCCCTTCCAACTCAAAGCTTTCTATGTTTTGCGGATTCTATGAAAGGACAGTGTTCCTTTTAGCATTCATTTGATGGGTGATGGCTTTGCGAATGTGTTTTTTGTCCATGAGATGCAATTCAAAGAGTGAATATCTTGGTTACAGACGCGGTATTTTGAGCAAACAAATCATCCTGACATGGATCAAAAAGGAAGTCTGGATCTTGGAAGATGTGACAGAGCTAAAAAGAGAAAGAGGGGATCACCAAGTGGTGCGCAGGAGAGCAAGCGATGTAAAACAGATCCTGAAAAATGCTATGGGGCTAAAAAGTCAAGGAGATCCACAAGCAGTGCCCCAGAGACCCAGGACAAGAAACCAGATCTTGGAAGAGGCAAGAGGGCTACAAAGAGAGAGAGATCAGCAAGCAGTGCACCACAGACCCAGCACAAAAAAATGGAACTTGGAAGGTGCAAGAGACCTAAAAAGAGAGAGAGTGGTTCACCGGAGAGCAAGCGCAGGAAATGTGATGTTGGAAGAAGCAGCAGGACTCCAACGAAACAGAGTACAGCCAGCGTTGCCCCAGAGAACAAGTGTGAGAGCCCGGATCTTGGAAAAAGAAAGAGCTCTAAGAAGAGAGAGAGATCAGCAAGCGGTGCACAGGACAGCAAGCGCTGCAAACTGGATCGAAGCATAATGAGCAGTCTCGAAAGGGAATTGCAGGCACGGTCCAGTCCCTATATATTTGCAGTAGTTTATTCCTTTTGCTGATATTAGTGGCTTATTCTTTTTGCTGGGATTTGATTTTCTTGAGTGAAAATGTATAGTTTGCAGGCACATGTGTGACAGCACACAGGACAGTCTTGCTGTTTCTTCCTGGGATGTATTTGACCAGATTAGTGAACGAGAACCATCCATCGGAGTGCCTGAAATGCAGGCATGTCTCTCCTGCCTTTGGAATTTCTCTGAGGACAGGCATTTATTTTGGCCCTACTCAAAAATGCAAGCCCAGGCTTTTAAACTTCCTTTTGACTCAGGATCGTGGAAACAGCAAGGAGATCACATCAGATTTTTGCTTTTGTACAAACGCGTTTAGTAAGATGTTCTAAGCATCACTGAAAAATCTGTAGAGTCAGATATGTATGACGTCTGCCCGCTAGTGGGGCAGTTGTTCTGGTCTTTGTTATCCATTTAATTCTTTACAAAGCTGCAGATAGCATTTATAACGTAAGGTCTTCAGCTGAGACGGCCTAAAGTAAATGCGTAAGCTGTGTGCGATGTACCAAACAATTCTTATCCAAAATTCAGACTGGCAATTTAATCTCAGTTACTTCAGAGGAGTATTTTAATGCGGCCCAAAGGCAATTTTATATGGAAATACAGAAGAACATTCTGTCCTCTGTCTCTGGAAGATACACCTGAAAGACACCTTTGATGTATAGAAGAGAATTGTTAAATCTTTTTGCTTTAAACAAGAATACGGGCACTGAAATCCTGAAGCAAAATTCAGGGAATCAATCTTGTAAAAGGAAACCTTGTATTTTTCTGTTGCCTTGCCATTATGAGTATCCAATCCGAAAATATCTTCCTCACGACCTTTTTGCCCTGTAACATAAATGATGTGACCTGTGAGTTGCCGGGGGCTGAATTGGAAATTGCTCCTGCCAACTGTTGTGGCCTGGCGTGTATCCGAGTGCCCGACTGCCTCCCTGCTGAATGCATTTTATACTCTGAGCTGAATTCACTCATGTTTGTTGACTGTCTGGACTATCTTGGTGCCATTCCAGGTTAGTCGTCGAAGGAGCACAGCCAGGAGTGTAGAGGATGAGGAGGCGGGTCACCTGATCTGTCAGAGAGGAGACATGCTCCACGCAAGATGTATAGAATATTTTTCAATGTTTTTTAGCTTTTCGGACAGAATAAGTTCTTTTAGCGTAAGGTGTGAGGGGGTTCTCTCTTTCTTTCTCTCTTGACTTTTTGGTTGGGGGTGGGACTGTTTTCTTTTGAATAATCTATTATAGACATTATTAAGAGTATACCTTGGGGATTTTTCCCTTACCCCCTCCCCCCCAAAAAAAAGTATTCAACGAAGTGAATGAACCTACTGGGATGGGATCCCTGTAAATGTACTTTGAAGACAGTTGTCCAGTAACATCTCTCAGACCAGATATTTACAATTTAGAGCACATCCTAGAACAACCTTCAGTGATAGTACTTAGTCCTTCTAATTGTTTGCTTTATCTCTGTTTATTGTTGATTATTTGCTAGGCAATTTAATAGCTGAGTAGCTTCACCACTTTGGTGACTAAGAGTTCTTTTCTTTATAGACGAGGTTCTTGCTGTGTTGGGCGAAGGTGGTTTCTCAAAAGTAGTGGAATGCATGGATCACGGAGCGTAAGTCTTTTAATTGGGCTCCTGTCATTTTTCGTACTGAAACTCTCCGTATGAGGTTCAGGAAGTGCTTTCTGATCCTACTAGGCTTTCTCTTTGCTTCCTCCTGTGCTGCTCTCTGTATTTCACTAAGGTGACCGCAGCTGCCAATCAAAATTGTCGTTGGTCCGTGGTGCTATAAGCAGCCCCCAGACACGAGGGTTGTGCAGGGCTGGTGGCGGAGGCAAAGGTTGTGTCTTCTGCAGGCTCAGCCCAGCCTGGTAGAGGTCAGGGCTGAACGGGAGAGGTGGCCTGGGGAGCGTGGGGTGCAGCTGCAGCCCCCACACAGGGCAGACTTGGGGCCTGTGCCACCCCAGCTCTGGATAATGAGCAACGTCTGACATGGTGTAGCTTCTCTTAAAGCATCATCTGCGAGGACGCAGCCCCATTGGCGTTCTAACAGAGCGCCCGTTATAAGTCAAGAACGTATTTTGCGTTTGATGGCACTTTTGCTGTGTGCAAAACAGTATGGAAGGAGGTTGTCTTTCCAGTCCCGGCAGAAGGCATTTGACACTTCAGTGACATTTTTACTACTCGGAGGGCTGAAGGCGGCTTGCCATTTTAGATTAACGGTTGTCTTAGGCTGTGAAGTGGGGAAGTTTCTCCAGTATCAGCCCAGCATCCATAGAAAGAAAGGGGAGGCAAAAGGGGCTTGAAGAATAATACCTTTTAATATTAAAAGGATCGAGTGTGTTTTCAAAATGTAAAGATGAAGTTTTAGCTGTGTTGGCGCATAGATGACTCTGGGTGATATGAAGTCAGTCTGACCTTTTCCCAGAGGGTTTCCAGTGTTAGGAACAGGGCAATATGGGGTGATAACGACCCAACAGTCTGACTTAAAAGTACTCATTGTTCTAAACTCCCTTAAAACCTGTCTTTTCAGGGAAGGCAGACATGTTGCAGTGAAAATAGCAAAGAATTTTGATTGGTCCACCGATGCGGCTCGTGAGGAAATACAGGTGCTGGAAGATTTAAAAGCATCAGACCCCAGCAATGCCTAGTAAGCACACAAAGCCAACCGTGATGTGTTTTGGCTCGAAGACTTCTTCTAGTGTTCTTCTAGTGCACACAGTGTGTGTATGAGCGCTGCACAACTCGCTGTTGCAATGCATGTGTTTTCCTGCTTTTGCAGTCACTGTGTCCAGATGTTGGGATGGTTTGAGCACCATGGACACGTCTGCATTGTTTTTGAGCTCCTGGGGCTCAGCACCTTTGACTTTATGAGCGTCAATGACTTCTTGCCGTTTAACCTGGACGACATTAGACACATGGCTTATCAGATCTGCACCTCTGTCAACTGTAAGTGTGTTTCCTCATTGCTTTATTTGTTAAAGTTTCTTTGCAGATCCCGCTAACTCTGTGAGTTCTCTTGCAGTTTTGCACATGAAGAAGTTGACACATACAGATCTGAAGCCAGACAATATTGTCTTTGTGAAATCTGACTACGTAGAAGAGTACAACCCCAAACTGGTAAGTTGCCATCCTCTTCCCCACTCTCCTCCACCTCAGTCATCCTCTGCGTTCATCTGGTCACTTGCATCCCACCACCTTTCATTTCAGGAATGCACTGAATGCAGACTGAGAAAACCAGACATCAGACTTGCGGACTTTGGGTGCGCCACTTACGATCATGATTACCATAACCCTGTGGTGACTACTAGACCTTACAGAGCTCCCGAGGTGGTCCTAGGTCAGTGGAAGGCTGTTTGTTTGACTGATCTTTCAAGTATGAGTTTTTGTGTGCTATTGAATGGAGCTAGAGAAGTTCTTGGTGTCTTGCTTGAGCTGTTGAACTGTTTGCCGTCTGCTCTAAACATGAACAACCTGAATCTTTTCACAGAGCTCGGATGGTCCCATCCATGCGATGTGTGGAGCATAGGATGTACTCTCCTGGAATACTACCGTGGAGTCTTAGTATTTGAGGTAGGCAACTCTATCCCTCAGAAGCATGCAGCATGCCCAGCACTCCCCAACTTGATGAACATAAGCTACGGAGAGGTGGGGACTAAAGGCAATGGTCTGTGCGAGAAAGTAAGCTGCATTCCTCTGTGGTGCCAAGTTGAAGAGAACAGAAGATGTAGGCCACAAGGAACGTTCTCAGCGGCAGATTTTGACAAGTTACTTTCAGTAGACGTTTTGGCAGCGTCTTGAAATGAAGGGTCGCCCTGTTAACTTTTGGCATTTACAAGGCACCTTAATACCAGATGTGGCTTCATCTATCACCATCAGCAAATACTACTCAAAGGATTGAATCCTGTCCTCTTGACAGTATTGCTGAAACGGAACTTGAAGAAGAGAGGAAGAAAAAACACCAAGGCAAGATCAAGGGGAATGAAATCCAGTAGCTTCTAACTTCTTTCAGGAAACAGAGAACTCGAGCCTCTCATTTTTTTGTCGATCAGTTTCAGGTTATTGTTTGCAGGGTACAGTCAAAAATGAAGTCAGGCTGGTGTGTGCTTCTTGATAACTTCCTCTGAACAAGGAACGAAAAACGTCTCTCTTGACTTCCTTGCAGCCCGATGACAACATAGAACACCTGGCAATGATGGAGCGATTACTGGGGCCTTTGCCAGATCAAATGATAAAGAGAGTTGTTTCTTCAAAGAAGAAGTATTTCTGTAATGGCCGTCTGGCCTGGGATGAAGGCAGTGCGTCTGGGCAATATGTCTCGGGGTGCTGTAAACCCCTGAAGGTAAGATTGCAAGGGGGAAGATGCTTCTGGGCAGAGGAGCTCCAAGTGCAATTCTAAGACTGGAAGCCCGTGTTTTGTTGTTTTCTTCGTGAAGGAATACATGACGTGCCACGATTCTGACCATGAGAATCTGTTTGATCTGATTGGGAAGATGCTGGAGTATGACCCAGCCACGCGCATTACTATGGAAGAAGCACTGGAACATCCTTTCTTCCTCCCACTGAAGCAGGAAAATAGCGCATAGCCTCCTACAGCTGATGCAGATGAACTTCTCTGTCTGCCTGTTAAGAAACGGAAACTCTGTGAAGTGGCGATTGTTTGTTTGTGTATCTTAGGTATTTAATTATTGATGCTGAATTCAAATGCGTCTGTTGGAATAAAATTTATTTAAGGAAAAGACAGTGATGAGCCCGGTTGTGTTTCCCCAGTAAAACAACATCTCAGGACACTTTTATCGTGTGGATGAGAGCACCCTCTACTCTATATATTTGTTAATTTTTGGTGGGGTACTCTGGTCACCAGTATTCCTGGCAATGGTCATTGCTGGCATACAGTAGTAGAGACGTCTCTCTTCTTGCAGCTCTTTCTTGGATTACAAGCTGTCCTGAGCCTCTCCATTAAGGACTCAAAGAAGGCTGATAGGCTTGTTTAGGGAGCCAAATTGGGGGATTATGTCTCAAAGATTGTCAAAAGCTGCTGCCAGGTTGTAACACAAGAGCCAAGGAAACCACAAAGTCAGCAAATCAGCACTCCACAGAAGTTCGGCAGAGGGAGGAGGTGGCGTGTGGTCGTGTCATGTAGACACGAGCTGGAGACACTGAGTAGCACCGCGCAAGCGCAGGTGGGTGAAGATGTGCAGGCCGTGTGGTACACGACAACCCAAACTGGGAAGAAGTATAAAATGACCCACCAAAAAGCCCCTCTGACCAGCACTGACTCTTTGTGGGACCCCCGAGATGCCAAGCTTTGAAGACTCTGCAAACACATTGTGGTGACTATTCTTGCGACGCTCTCCTGAGCCCTTGCTTAACTTTCCATCTTTGCTCCTCTCTTGCCTATCACTGCAAGTCTCCTCTAATTTTTCACGTGCTTCCTTTTTACAAGAAAGAAAGATTTTTGATGCACAGCCTCTGAAATGTGTTCTGTCTCAAACTCACTCTGGGGATTCCAAACAAAACCCTCCTGGCTTTGGTCTGGGACATTTTTTTGGTGTCAGAAGTGGGATCCCCGTGAAATGAGAGCTCCATACCTTTTCCTGAGATAAGCAAAACCTCTCAGGAGTGTAAGGAGGAGTGGGACCATGCCTCTTCAGAACTTTCGTGGTACCTTCTGAGGCGTCCATTCCAATTGTATGAATTGTCTGTTTGCTGTTGTTGTGAATCGCACTGGTTGTCAAGTTGCAGTCTACGTCACACCTCTCGGGAAAGGAAAGGGTGTGGGTTGCTTTTACTTATGCGCTGACTTTCCTGAGAAGTCTGCTCCCTGTCTTTCTTCCTCGATGACAAGATGTGTGATAGCAGAAATGCTCCTTGGGGAAAGGAAGTGCTGTTTGACTTTTTAGAGCAATCTAAATCGCGACTTGCAGTGTCTGGAGTGAAGAGACGGGAGCATCTGTTATACAAGGGGAAGTCGAAAGCTGGGGCTCTTTAGCCTAGAGAAGAGAAAGCTCAGGGCGTGTTATCAGTGTGTATAATGTTTGAAAATGGACTGAGGGGAATAAAGACAGCAGAGACGGACTCTTCTCAGTGGTGTTCAGTGATAGGACAGGAAACAAAGGCTCAAGCTGAAATACTGGCAAGTGTTTAACCATCGACAAAGCACCTTTCTCCCCGTGAGAGTGATGGAACACTGGAATAGGATATTAGAATGTCCAGGTAGATGTGGTCCTAAGCAACCTGCCCTAGCTGACCCTGGTTTGAGCTGGTGGGTTGGGCTAGACCATCTCCAGAGACAACTTCCAGCCTCAGCCACTCCATGGTTCTAAATTGCTTGGATTTTTAAAGCCCTAGGAGTGCAGGCAGGAATTTCCAGAGGAATTCCAGTTCCAAAGACAGACTGTGGAACTGGCCACTAGCTCTGCTGTAAAGGTCAGAAATCCTGCCTATATTAATCAGCTGCTAAGCCAAATAAAGCCTTGGTGAAATGCACCTCTAATATCAGGCTCCCCAGACAGGAAAACAATTATAACCAGTGGCCAGTCTGAGACGTGTTTTTCAAACTGCACTGCGCAGCACCATCTGCTGGTGACGGAAAGCTGGATTTTTTATTCCTTCAGGCTTTGAGAAAAAAGCTCTCACCATACGAAAGACAGTTTGAAAGACCATACGAAAGACAGTTTTCAAACAAGAAACAGTACTTTAAGTTTAAAAATAAGCAATTCAAAAGAGACAGCATACAAAAAACACAGAAGTCACCAAAAGTTTATCAACCCGCGTTAACCCTGGAAACACACAAAGTGGAAAAATATCCTTGTGATGACCTCCCCAAGTAAACGGGAATGCGTATGGTTCACGTAACAAAGCAAGAAATCTCGGAGCCCGTATCACAGCGCAGCGTTCTTCTGCACTGCTACGTGGGCTCCCAACGGCGAGGTGAGGGTTAAAAGCAAACAAAGGCGTGTGGCATCAGTCCCTTTGTGACGCCGCCGCGGGCACATCCTGTGTCCCCGCGGTGCGGAGCAGCGGCAGCGGCAGAGCTGCGGGCGGCGGGCAGGAGGCTGTCTCCGAGCGGGACAGGCGGTGCACGGCTGCTCCGGGGGCTTCTGAACCGCTGGGAGAAAGCTCCGAGGGAAGGAAGAGTGTGAGGAGCTGTCTCTGAAGAACAGCCACCGACGGGTCAGGTCGGGAGCTTTTGGGGGAGAAGGAGAGAGCGAGGCGACGGGGGGGAACCCGGGGCTTGGTGTGTGCTACGGGCACGCTGTGTAGCACGGCGAGCTGGGCGCCATCCAGGACACTCCTCGAGTGCGTCAGAGATCATTGCTGAACACAGGTAACGTGCTCTCCTGCCCGAGGGGACGCCAGCATCCCCAAAATCCCAACATCCCCCCCCAACATCCTTCTGTCTAAACTGGAGAGAGATGGGTTTGATGGGTGGACTGTTCGGGGGGGTAAGGAATTGGTCGGATGGTCGCACCCAGTAAGTTACGGTCAAGGGCTTGCCGTCTGGAATGGAGATCCGAGAGGTCCATCCTGGGACTCCTGCTGTTCAATATCTTCATCAGTGAAAGAGACAGTGAGATCGAGGGCACCCTCAGCAAGTCTGCAGGTGACACCAAGCCGAGTGCTGCAGTTGTTACACCAGAAGGATGGCAAGTCATCCCGAGGGACCCCGAGAGGCTGGAGAAGTGGGACTATGTGAACCTCATGAGGCTCAACAGGGCCAAGGGCAAGGTCCTACAGCTGGGTCGGGACAGTCTGCTGTTTCACTGCAGGCTGGGGATGATGTGATTGAGAGCAGCCCTGCGGAGAAGGACTTGGGGGTGCTGATTGACGAGAAGCTCGACAGGAGTCGGCAATGTGCACTCGCAGCCCAGAAGGCCAACCGTGTCCTGGGCTGCATCAGAAGCAGCGTGGCAAGCAAGTCCAGGGAGGGGATTCTGCCCCTCTATGGGATATTAGGCAGAAATTCCTCCCCGTGAGGGTGGTGAGGTTCTGGCCCAGGTTGCCCAGGGAAGCTGTGTCTGCCCCATCGCTGGAGGTGTTCAACGCCAGGCTGGATGGGGCCTGGGGCAGCCTGGTCTGGTGGGAGGTGTCCCTGCCAATGCCAGGGGGTTTGGAACTGGATGGGCTTTGAGATCCCTTCCAACTCAAAGCTTTCTATGTTTTGCGGATTCTATGAAAGGACAGTGTTCCTTTTAGCATTCATTTGATGGGTGATGGCTTTGCGAATGTGTTTTTTGTCCATGAGATGCAATTCAAAGAGTGAATATCTTGGTTACAGACGCGGTATTTTGAGCAAACAAATCATCCTGACATGGATCAAAAAGGAAGTCTGGATCTTGGAAGATGTGACAGAGCTAAAAAGAGAAAGAGGGGATCACCAAGTGGTGCGCAGGAGAGCAAGCGATGTAAAACAGATCCTGAAAAATGCTATGGGGCTAAAAAGTCAAGGAGATCCACAAGCAGTGCCCCAGAGACCCAGGACAAGAAACCAGATCTTGGAAGAGGCAAGAGGGCTACAAAGAGAGAGAGATCAGCAAGCAGTGCACCACAGACCCAGCACAAAAAAATGGAACTTGGAAGGTGCAAGAGACCTAAAAAGAGAGAGAGTGGTTCACCGGAGAGCAAGCGCAGGAAATGTGATGTTGGAAGAAGCAGCAGGACTCCAACGAAACAGAGTACAGCCAGCGTTGCCCCAGAGAACAAGTGTGAGAGCCCGGATCTTGGAAAAAGAAAGAGCTCTAAGAAGAGAGAGAGATCAGCAAGCGGTGCACAGGACAGCAAGCGCTGCAAACTGGATCGAAGCATAATGAGCAGTCTCGAAAGGGAATTGCAGGCACGGTCCAGTCCCTATATATTTGCAGTAGTTTATTCCTTTTGCTGATATTAGTGGCTTATTCTTTTTGCTGGGATTTGATTTTCTTGAGTGAAAATGTATAGTTTGCAGGCACATGTGTGACAGCACACAGGACAGTCTTGCTGTTTCTTCCTGGGATGTATTTGACCAGATTAGTGAACGAGAACCATCCATCGGAGTGCCTGAAATGCAGGCATGTCTCTCCTGCCTTTGGAATTTCTCTGAGGACAGGCATTTATTTTGGCCCTACTCAAAAATGCAAGCCCAGGCTTTTAAACTTCCTTTTGACTCAGGATCGTGGAAACAGCAAGGAGATCACATCAGATTTTTGCTTTTGTACAAACGCGTTTAGTAAGATGTTCTAAGCATCACTGAAAAATCTGTAGAGTCAGATATGTATGACGTCTGCCCGCTAGTGGGGCAGTTGTTCTGGTCTTTGTTATCCATTTAATTCTTTACAAAGCTGCAGATAGCATTTATAACGTAAGGTCTTCAGCTGAGACGGCCTAAAGTAAATGCGTAAGCTGTGTGCGATGTACCAAACAATTCTTATCCAAAATTCAGACTGGCAATTTAATCTCAGTTACTTCAGAGGAGTATTTTAATGCGGCCCAAAGGCAATTTTATATGGAAATACAGAAGAACATTCTGTCCTCTGTCTCTGGAAGATACACCTGAAAGACACCTTTGATGTATAGAAGAGAATTGTTAAATCTTTTTGCTTTAAACAAGAATACGGGCACTGAAATCCTGAAGCAAAATTCAGGGAATCAATCTTGTAAAAGGAAACCTTGTATTTTTCTGTTGCCTTGCCATTATGAGTATCCAATCCGAAAATATCTTCCTCACGACCTTTTTGCCCTGTAACATAAATGATGTGACCTGTGAGTTGCCGGGGGCTGAATTGGAAATTGCTCCTGCCAACTGTTGTGGCCTGGCGTGTATCCGAGTGCCCGACTGCCTCCCTGCTGAATGCATTTTATACTCTGAGCTGAATTCACTCATGTTTGTTGACTGTCTGGACTATCTTGGTGCCATTCCAGGTTAGTCGTCGAAGGAGCACAGCCAGGAGTGTAGAGGATGAGGAGGCGGGTCACCTGATCTGTCAGAGAGGAGACATGCTCCACGCAAGATGTATAGAATATTTTTCAATGTTTTTTAGCTTTTCGGACAGAATAAGTTCTTTTAGCGTAAGGATGTGAGGGGGTTCTCTCTTTCTTTCTCTCTTGACTTTTTGGTTGGGGGTGGGACTGTTTTCTTTTGAATAATCTATTATAGACATTATTAAGAGTATACCTTGGGGATTTTTCCCTTACCCCCTCCCCCCCAAAAAAAAGTATTCAACGAAGTGAATGAACCTACTGGGATGGGATCCCTGTAAATGTACTTTGAAGACAGTTGTCCAGTAACATCTCTCAGACCAGATATTTACAATTTAGAGCACATCCTAGAACAACCTTCAGTGATAGTACTTAGTCCTTCTAATTGTTTGCTTTATCTCTGTTTATTGTTGATTATTTGCTAGGCAATTTAATAGCTGAGTAGCTTCACCACTTTGGTGACTAAGAGTTCTTTTCTTTATAGACGAGGTTCTTGCTGTGTTGGGCGAAGGTGGTTTCTCAAAAGTAGTGGAATGCATGGATCACGGAGCGTAAGTCTTTTAATTGGGCTCCTGTCATTTTTCGTACTGAAACTCTCCAGTATGAGGTTCAGGAAGTGCTTTCTGATCCTACTAGGCTTTCTCTTTGCTTCCTCCTGTGCTGCTCTCTGTATTTCACTAAGGTGACCGCAGCTGCCAATCAAAATTGTCGTTGGTCCGTGGTGCTATAAGCAGCCCCCAGACACGAGGGTTGTGCAGGGCTGGTGGCGGAGGCAAAGGTTGTGTCTTCTGCAGGCTTCAGCCCAGCCTGGTAGAGGTCAGGGCTGAACGGGAGAGGTGGCCTGGGGAGCGTGGGGTGCAGCTGCAGCCCCCACACAGGGCAGACTTGGGGCCTGTGCCACCCCAGCTCTGGATAATGAGCAACGTCTGACATGGTGTAGCTTCTCTTAAAGCATCATCTGCGAGGACAGCAGCCCCATTGGCGTTCTAACAGAGCGCCCGTTATAAGTCAAGAACGTATTTTGCGTTTGATGGCACTTTTGCTGTGTGCAAAACAGTATGGAAGGAGGTTGTCTTTCCAGTCCCGGCAGAAGGCATTTGACACTTCAGTGACATTTTTACTACTCGGAGGGCTGAAGGCGGCTTGCCATTTTAGATTAACGGTTGTCTTAGGCTGTGAAGTGGGGAAGTTTCTCCAGTATCAGCCCAGCATCCATAGAAAGAAAGGGGAGGCAAAAGGGGCTTGAAGAATAATACCTTTTAATATTAAAAGGATCGAGTGTGTTTTCAAAATGTAAAGATGAAGTTTTAGCTGTGTTGGCGCATAGATGACTCTGGGTGATATGAAGTCAGTCTGACCTTTTCCCAGAGGGTTTCCAGTGTTAGGAACAGGGCAATATGGGGTGATAACGACCCAACAGTCTGACTTAAAAGTACTCATTGTTCTAAACTCCCTTAAAACCTGTCTTTTCAGGGAAGGCAGACATGTTGCAGTGAAAATAGCAAAGAATTTTGATTGGTCCACCGATGCGGCTCGTGAGGAAATACAGGTGCTGGAAGATTTAAAAGCATCAGACCCCAGCAATGCCTAGTAAGCACACAAAGCCAACCGTGATGTGTTTTGGCTCGAAGACTTCTTCTAGTGTTCTTCTAGTGCACACAGTGTGTGTATGAGCGCTGCACAACTCGCTGTTGCAATGCATGTGTTTTCCTGCTTTTGCAGTCACTGTGTCCAGATGTTGGGATGGTTTGAGCACCATGGACACGTCTGCATTGTTTTTGAGCTCCTGGGGCTCAGCACCTTTGACTTTATGAGCGTCAATGACTTCTTGCCGTTTAACCTGGACGACATTAGACACATGGCTTATCAGATCTGCACCTCTGTCAACTGTAAGTGTGTTTCCTCATTGCTTTATTTGTTAAAGTTTCTTTGCAGATCCTGCTAACTCTGTGAGTTCTCTTGCAGTTTTGCACATGAAGAAGTTGACACATACAGATCTGAAGCCAGACAATATTGTCTTTGTGAAATCTGACTACGTAGAAGAGTACAACCCCAAACTGGTAAGTTGCCATCCTCTTCCCCACTCTCCTCCACCTCAGTCATCCTCTGCGTTCATCTGGTCACTTGCATCCCACCACCTTTCATTTCAGGAATGCACTGAATGCAGACTGAGAAAACCAGACATCAGACTTGCGGACTTTGGGTGCGCCACTTACGATCATGATTACCATAACCCTGTGGTGACTACTAGACCTTACAGAGCTCCTGAGGTGGTCCTAGGTCAGTGGAAGGCTGTTTGTTTGACTGATCTTTCAAGTATGAGTTTTTGTGTGCTATTGAATGGAGCTAGAGAAGTTCTTGGTGTCTTGCTTGAGCTGTTGAACTGTTTGCCGTCTGCTCTAAACATGAACAACCTGAATCTTTTCACAGAGCTCGGATGGTCCCATCCATGCGATGTGTGGAGCATAGGATGTACTCTCCTGGAATACTACCGTGGAGACTTAGTATTTGAGGTAGGCAACTCTATCCCTCAGAAGCATGCAGCATGCCCAGCACTCCCCAACTTGATGAACATAAGCTACGGAGAGGTGGGGACTAAAGGCAATGGTCTGTGCGAGAAAGTAAGCTGCATTCCTCTGTGGTGCCAAGTTGAAGAGAACAGAAGATGTAGGCCACAAGGAACGTTCTCAGCGGCAGATTTTGACAAGTTACTTTCAGTAGACGTTTTGGCAGCGTCTTGAAATGAAGGGTCGCCCTGTTAACTTTTGGCATTTACAAGGCACCTTAATACCAGATGTGGCTTCATCTATCACCATCAGCAAATACTACTCAAAGGATTGAATCCTGTCCTCTTGACAGTATTGCTGAAACGGAACTTGAAGAAGAGAGGAAGAAAAAACACCAAGGCAAGATCAAGGGGAATGAAATCCAGTAGCTTCTAACTTCTTTCAGGAAACAGAGAACTCGAGCCTCTCATTTTTTTGTCGATCAGTTTCAGGTTATTGTTTGCAGGGTACAGTCAAAAATGAAGTCAGGCTGGTGTGTGCTTCTTGATAACTTCCTCTGAACAAGGAACGAAAAACGTCTCTCTTGACTTCCTTGCAGCCCGATGACAACATAGAACACCTGGCAATGATGGAGCGATTACTGGGGCCTTTGCCAGATCAAATGATAAAGAGAGTTGTTTCTTCAAAGAAGAAGTATTTCTGTAATGGCCGTCTGGCCTGGGATGAAGGCAGTGCGTCTGGGCAATATGTCTCGGGGTGCTGTAAACCCCTGAAGGTAAGATTGCAAGGGGGAAGATGCTTCTGGGCAGAGGAGCTCCAAGTGCAATTCTAAGACTGGAAGCCCGTGTTTTGTTGTTTTCTTCGTGAAGGAATACATGACGTGCCACGATTCTGACCATGAGAATCTGTTTGATCTGATTGGGAAGATGCTGGAGTATGACCCAGCCACGCGCATTACTATGGAAGAAGCACTGGAACATCCTTTCTTCCTCCCACTGAAGCAGGAAAATAGCGCATAGCCTCCTACAGCTGATGCAGATGAACTTCTCTGTCTGCCTGTTAAGAAACGGAAACTCTGTGAAGTGGCGATTGTTTGTTTGTGTATCTTAGGTATTTAATTATTGATGCTGAATTCAAATGCGTCTGTTGGAATAAAATTTATTTAAGGAAAAGACAGTGATGAGCCCGGTTGTGTTTCCCCAGTAAAACAACATCTCAGGACACTTTTATCGTGTGGATGAGAGCACCCTCTACTCTATATATTTGTTAATTTTTGGTGGGGTACTCTGGTCACCAGTATTCCTGGCAATGGTCATTGCTGGCATACAGTAGTAGAGACTTCTCTCTTCTTGCAGCTCTTTCTTGGATTACAAGCTGTCCTGAGCCTCTCCATTAAGGACTCAAAGAAGGCTGATAGGCTTGTTTAGGGAGCCAAATTGGGGGATTATGTCTCAAAGATTGTCAAAAGCTGCTGCCAGGTTGTAACACAAGAGCCAAGGAAACCACAAAGTCAGCAAATCAGCACTCCACAGAAGTTCGGCAGAGGGAGGAGGTGGCGTGTGGTCGTGTCATGTAGACACGAGCTGGAGACACTGAGTAGCACCGCGCAAGCGCAGGTGGGTGAAGATGTGCAGGCCGTGTGGTACACGACAACCCAAACTGGGAAGAAGTATAAAATGACCCACCAAAAAGCCCCTCTGACCAGCACTGACTCTTTGTGGGACCCCCGAGATGCCAAGCTTTGAAGACTCTGCAAACACATTGTGGTGACTATTCTTGCGACGCTCTCCTGAGCCCTTGCTTAACTTTCCATCTTTGCTCCTCTCTTGCCTATCACTGCAAGTCTCCTCTAATTTTTCACGTGCTTCCTTTTTACAAGAAAGAAAGATTTTTGATGCACAGCCTCTGAAATGTGTTCTGTCTCAAACTCACTCTGGGGATTCCAAACAAAACCCTCCTGGCTTTGGTCTGGGACATTTTTTTGGTGTCAGAAGTGGGATCCCCGTGAAATGAGAGCTCCATACCTTTTCCTGAGATAAGCAAAACCTCTCAGGAGTGTAAGGAGGAGTGGGACCATGGCCTCTTCAGAACTTTCGTGGTACCTTCTGAGGCGTCCATTCCAATTGTATGAATTGTCTGTTTGCTGTTGTTGTGAATCGCACTGGTTGTCAAGTTGCAGTCTACGTCACACCTCTCGGGAAAGGAAAGGGTG